>NC_059484.1:18610581-18914034 GCF_018139145.2 Gymnogyps californianus
ACCAGCACAGGAATAGCCTTGGATGATGGGAATGTGTGTGTCACCAGCTGAAATCTGTCAAAAAGGCCTTTTCTAATAAACAGTGTGGTGCAGGGAGACAACTGGTACTGGTTTTTAGTGTGACTTTGCTTGAACTCTAGGTTACTTTGAAATGAAAACCACATTTGGGGTAGTCCCATGGGTGATCTTCAATCCTGTCACTGCATTTAGTCCCACACGCAATATTGATGCATTTGAGAGGAGTTTTCTTTAACTAATGGTATCTGTATGGCTGATGGGGACATTCACCCCGGATGTTTTGAATAGATTAAGTTTAGTGATAGTTTATATGAAATGATGCACTTGCCAAAATCTAATCTTTTCAGTTTTCACACACTACCCGTGTTCTAATTTAAACGTGTCTAAGAAAAAGTCACAGAAATGTTAATTTACCGCGTCTTAAAAAACAAAAAAAAGTGTATTTCTTTAGTTAAGCTCAGGAGAACAAAAGAAAACATGGTAAAACACAACGACTGCTTCGGATTATCCCCTCGGAGCAGAAATGAAGGGACAGCCACCGAGCCGCACGCATTTACCTGAGTTGGAATCTTGCTGCTTTTCCCGTGTTCGTCTCTTCTTTTTCCCCTAGGAAATCAAAGGAAAGGCCGTTAGTCTGCGCTCCCAGGAGACGGAGGGTGCTGTGCAGGGCTTTCGGGGCTGGATCGGGCTGCCGGGGAAGGCTGCTGCTGCCCAGGCGAGCGGCCAGCTCCTCAGCTGTCACAGCCGCGGTGCCGCCGGCTCTGCCCGTTCCAGTGAGAGATGAACTGGAAATCACTGCAAGGGGACCCGCTCAGCTTTATCTACGTGGGCATCCCTTTCCTTTCCCCAACGGCTCAGGCCAGTGCTCCTGAGAAGAAACCCAGGAGGAACTCTCAAAGCAACCATCCAAATTTGTTTTGGCACGCATGCCGATGGCTGCCTTTTACACGGCACAAATTTGCTCTGGGCATGTACCTTTTCTCAGGAATAACCCTTCAATTCCCGTATCCCCGGATCCAGCACCACTGGCATTTTGGCTTATCCCAAAACCACTCTGCACGAGATCTGCGCGTTCGTAGGAACAGCAACAGAAACTCAGAGGAGACGGCGGCCGCGTCCCTGCTACCACCCCCTGCGTCTGCTGGTTCTTCTTCCCAACACGCTGCTCCCCTGCTCTGTTTTATGAGTCCACGACCACGCTACACACGCAGCTGAGACCCTGATTTACACCGCAGTCTGCGTAAGAAGGCGTAAGAGAAAACGTTAGTGGATGCAAAACAGCTATAATAAACCCAGCGCCTGTGCCTGCGCCGCTCAGCACCTCTGCCAACTCCTGCCAGTACTCCTCAGCCCACCCTGATGTGTCTCGCCTGGGAATCCCACCCATTATCGCTTTAATGAATTAATTAATAGATAATTTAATTAATAGATTTAACTGGATTAATAGAACTAAACAAGTTTCACCGCATGCAGTGGATGCAGTATGATCACCAGCTGATCCTCCTGGCGTATTCTTATTCCTCCTCCCTCTTTATGTTTCTAAAAAGCACGTGGCCCATTTTGGCACCTTCCCTATTTCCAGTACGCGCTTTAATGTGGTGCCTTACACCTGAACAGAAATTGCTACATAACATGTTACCAGGAGGAGCATCCCTGATTTCAAACCAGCAAGAAAGTTTTAGGAAATCCCCAGAAATTTATTTTTAAATACTACTTATCTCTCTATTTCAGTGCTTTCACAGCTCTGGACCCATCTCTCATTCTTCTGTTTTCTTCCCTTACTAACAAGAAAACCCAATTTTATCCCCCAAAACTGCCTCTCTGACTCACAATACGCAACAGCTCCCCTCATCTCCTAATGAACTTATTAATGAGGGCACAGCAGCGCAGGAGCAAAGCTGGCCTGCGTGGAGCAGGCAGCTCGCAGAGCTGCCTTTGACCCGTGACTTTTTATATGACTTCTTGTGGTTTCAGTGAAGGTGGAAAGCTCCAAGCTGCGGTAAGCTTTTTCTTCAGTGTGGGAGCAACTGTATTTCCTGCCCAATATCCGCATCACGTGTCGCAGAAGTGACCTACATTCCTCCTCCTCCTCCTCCTCCCTGCTCAACCTCCGGAGAGAAAAGCATTTCTTGCAACGACCACAAGACCCGAAGCAGCTGCTTGCCGGCGCTGGGAAAGCCAACGTACGCCTTTGGAGCCCACCATCCGCTCCATCTTCTGGAGCAAGGAACCGACCCTTGCCAAGACGAAGGATGCTACGGGATTGAGATTTCCATGGAGGATGCGCTTGGTCTTGGAAGAACATGGTGCCTTGCTCTCAGCAATGCTGCTGCCCTCCAGATGCTGATGCCCTCCAGATGTGTGCCCACCTTTGGTGCTGCCCCGGTTTCTCTAAGGGCGGCTCCGGAGGGCGGCAGCATCCAGCATTGATCCTGCAAAGCTGCATGTGGATGCTGAGCTCCTGGTCTGTGCTTGCAAAGAGTCAGGGATATCTGTGCCGCTGCAGGGAAACCCGGGCTGGGGGCTTCCCGTAACCTCTGCTTTTTCTGCATCATCTCTGCCCTCTGTTTTTTTTTGGGGTGTTTTTGGTCTGTTTAAGGGTGTTTTTTTTCACCCTCGGTGGAGTTCGGGCTTTCTGGAAAGAGGGCTTGGGTCAGGGTGGGCTGGCTGGGTGCTCGCTGTGCAGCTCCCAGGGGAAAGCAAGCGGCTGCGAGGGAAATGATAGAGCCTTAGATCAAAGGGCAGAGCCCTCGAGTGGATGGATGGACATCTGAAGACGTATGTGTGCTTTGCTTCAGGTCTCTAATGAGCTCGTTAGGCATGTAAGATCAAAACAGTTGAGGAAGCCACTAGAAAAGACCCAGAGTGTATCCCCTGCTTCTGGGGCACCGCTATATCTATGCAACCTCATTTAACACGGTGCCTCCGAAGTGATTAATATAGCTAAGAGAAAATGAAAAATTTTTTTAAGAGTAACCTTTAAATGTTCCACAGAGTAGCCCAGAGGCTTCCCAAGTGCTGGCCCTACCACCACGAGCTGCGAAGCAGCTTCGTCCCTCTGGCCAGCCCAGGAGCTGCCGCTGCTTCTCCCCGGGGAGCGGGGAGCCCTGGGGGCCCCGGCCATGCCAGCGTGGCCGGTCCACCACAGCCCCCTCCAAAAAGAGCCACTATTTTAGATGTAGAGTCAAGTCAACTCTCTCTAAAAACCAAAGCGCAGGTTTTTCTCCGCTCACGTCTTGGGGATCGGTTTGGCATCGACTGCTGCGGCAGCGTACCTCGCTACAGCCAAAACGGGGGAAGACCAAGGCTGGAGCTTCCCTTCTTTCCCTTGTACACAGGGAAAGCTCTTCTCGCTACGGGAACGCATGATCCCAACACTCAACGTGTTTCAGGGCCCTCTGCACTAGTTAATTTTTATTGCTGAGAACCACCGCTATTTGCTGCGTGGCTCAGCTGCTCCGCTCAGCAGCCACTGCCTGGTTGGGGGGATTTTTTTGTTTTCCTTTTTTTCAATCTGGAAAGGTTTTTTTTTTTTCCGTAACAGCAACCTTGGTTGGGAAACAGGCTCGCCAAAGAGCTGGGTTGAGCTCGCGAGCTCACAGAGCGAATAGTGCTGTCGTCTGTGTTTGCTCAAATTGCACTTGAATGCTTGGAACATGGTGTGCTTGATTTGGTCAGGGTCCTCTAATAATGATAGGGTGGGGTGGGATCAAAGCCCCTGAGGGACAGACAGAAACTTGGGGACTGTCATCCTGCAAGTGCCACTTACGTGCCCTGCAATACGTGGGGCTGCTGCTTGGGATTCAAGCCCACGGAGAGTCCGAAATCAGACCTGAACAGCCTGCGAGACCAAGGTTTGCACTACAACTCCTACAAAGCAGATCACGCTTTCCTATTTTGCCTTTTAAAAAATTATTTCCCATTATTATTACGCTCCTGTGAGCGCAGCTCGGGCAGACGCCCCGCGCTAGTTTTAAACCCACAGAACAGAGGCGGCATCCCGCAATTTGGCAAATCCCCCCAAAACCTGCAGCGTGTGCCTGGGCTCAGCATCATACGCCCGGGGCTACGGAGCGCACGGTACCCAGCCCCATGATTTAACGCTGATCAACGAAGCACTACCGCAAAATGAACGGAGCTGAGCAGGCTGCGGGTGCCCGTTCAGCACCCCCGGCCATCCCACCCCGAGTTTCTCCTCCCGCATCTCTGCCCCATGCTCTCCTCCCACTGCGCCGATGTCTCAGCTGCTGCCCGAGATCCACAAAGCAGTGGGCTTCCATAAAATTATATTTCCACAGATCATCCACATCATTTAAAAGTTCCTCTTCCTTTCTACTCTCTACTTGTATTTACTTGGACAATAAGCAAACAAACAGTTGTGGTAGCTGGGGAGCTATAACATTCATGCTATCGATAGGCAATGAGCCAAGAGGATGTTCAAAATACTCCCGAAATGTGAATTTCTACAGCTATTGTGCCATCAGGAACGGCATTACCAGGGACAGGCGGGCTGTTTGGCAAACACCAGTTGTCAGCCCCCTGCCCCGGGTCATTTCTGGCCATGCCATGGGGAGGGGGTCCGAGCCGCAGCAGCCACTCACGTAGTTGTCTCTGGCAGACCAGCCGGGGTAGAGCTGCATGTGGAGCTGCCGTTCCTTGCGAGCCAGTTCGTAGTACTTGGCCTGCTCCTCCCGGGACAGCGCGTGCCACTGCAAGGACAAGCGCGGTGGTGAGACGTGGCCCCGCTGTCCCCTCCCAGCCCATCCCACCGCGGCCGCCCCGCTCCGGGGCACATCCCACTCTGCGTGTTTAAGGGATAAGAGCACCCAGTTTTGAAAGCAGATGCTTGTTACGTGCTTAAGAGCAGCTGCAAGGGACAGGGATGCTGCACTGGGATGATGGTGCCGAGCCCCGCGTGCTCTTACCCTCCTTCCCAAGATCTGGTTGATAGCGGCGCTCTCCTTCAGGGTGCATTCGGCAATGACTTTCGCCCGCATTTCTTTCATATACAACATGAAAGCGTTCAGGGGCTTCTTGATAGTGGGCTTCTTGGTTTCCTTCTCTCTCTTTGGTTCTGGTTGAGGTTTCCTTAGTGGGACCGAAGGAGGAGCTGTCAGCATCAGAGCCACCCTCCAGCCTGGCTGCCTGGTGGCACAAGCTCAGCAGAAGACTCGACACCAAACCAACCCGACGGCACGACCGGGTGGGGGGCCTGAGATCTGCACCTCGGATGCTCACTGTTGCCTGATGCAGGCAGAGCTCGGTGTTCATCCATCCTCCTCCCCATGCAAGCATTAATAAACGCAATGGGTATTAAGGGGCTAACGCCGCTGAGCCCTGCCGGCACTTCCAACTTACATGTTTCGGTCATAGTGCTCCATCTCTTGCTTGCCGGAGTGGGGCACGATGGCGGGGTGCGGGATGCCGGTGGTGTGCATGCCAGAGCCCAGCATCAGCGGGTGAGTGAACCTGCAACAGAGAGCGGATGAGCCGCGCCGGGAGGGCTGCGCCGGGGATGCTCGGGATGCTCGGGCAGCCGGAGCGGCGTGTCTCACGAGATGGCACTCTGACGTGGCAGAAGCAGACGGTAAGCGAACGACACGGAAAGCAAACCCGCAGGTGCTGCCAGGCTGACGCGGGGGCAGGCAGTGCCCGCCACCCCTGGGTCACCCACGCCACGCTGGCAGCGGGCACGGCCGGCCGAGCCGCGGGCACGTGGGTGGAAAGGGTCCGGGTGCCGCTGCGAGGAAACCAGCCTGCAGCGGGAGCCAGCCTGACCACGATCAAGGGCGCTTTCAACCAGCGGTTTCAGCTATTCAGATCTCTGTTGTTGCAATCTCTTTACTAGCGCTGCAGAAAGGAACAACAAACTCAACCCAGGCTTTGGATGGGAGAGATTAGGACCACCCCGCACCTTTCTTTTAACAGAAATAGCATAAGTCTGAACATGAACCAAAGAGCAACTCTAGGAGGTGCACCTTGCCTAAGCAATGTTCTCCACCAACACAGGACTGAGATCACAAGAGGTCTCGCTAGCTTTCAGGCTTCATTAGCTCTCTCGAGAGTTTTAGAGGGTAAAGCCAGCGCACTCAGCTTTGCCAAGCTTGCCACTTCATGACTGCAGCTTGAGATGGCAGAATTGCCCATGGGAGATGAACTGTTCATTAGATATGCTGGCACGAAAAGAAAAGCTGTTTAATTTAATCCACCAGCACAGTCTGATCCTTATCTGACCAGGTGTACTTTCTCGGCTGCAGCAGCACTGCAAAATCCACCCCAAAATCCTGCGAGCGGGAGCTCCTGCGCCGGGCTCGGGGAGGCTGCCAGGCCTCCGTGGGGAACCGTTAGCTCCTCTCTCGCCTTTGCCTTCGAGGCCGGGCAAAGCGATGCCTCGGCGAGCAAGGAGGGCTGGCAGCGCTCCCTCGCCTCTGCTGCGGGGCTAAGGGTTTGCAGGGATCGAGGGTTGCAGGGATCGAGGGTTGCACGGATCGAGGGTTGCATGGATCGAGGTTTTTGCATGGCTAAGGGCTTGCATGGGTAAGGGTTTGCATGGTTTTCCTGTGGGAAACCTCCGCTAATGGCTTTTCAGGACAACACGAAGCAGAAGCGAAAGCTGGTGCGTGAGCACACGCAGCGTGTACAGGCATCCCTGCGGTGCTGTCGTCCTCGCTGGAGCCACGGGGGCTTTGCCCACCGGCACGCCCGGAGGGGCTCAGATCTGCAATTTCCATCCACAGGGGATGTATTTTGCTCACCGGGACATCACTGGGGTCTGGGTATATTTACAGAGGGCAAAACTTGGTCCTGGGTGACCATAAACTTGCAGTACGAATGGTCCGCAGTTGTGCTACGTGGCTCAATCCGCTCGATATTTAAGGCGGGTTGTGCCGCAGGGCCAGGTCCTCGCCGGGGGAAGCAGGGCAGGGACATGGCTGGCTCCTGCCGATCCCTTCCCGTGCACAGGGTCCGGCCCATGGCCGTGCCAGCCCCGCGCTGCCCGACGACGGGATGGGGGAGGCAGAAGCTGCGCTTAGGTCTGAGAGAACTGACTCGTGCCGATGGGAGGACAGCAAATCGCTGCCCGCTGCCTGTCCTGCTTTTAAGGCTGAGACCAAGTAAAAACAGATGGGTCTCTGCAGAGCAAAACTCAGCGGTGGTGGCGGCAGGGGTATATTCAGGATTAGGGTTAGTGACAAGGAGCAAAATCCTGAGCAATGGATTTCACCCTGTTTTCCCAATGCTGAGCTGACGGCAGGGGTTTCTGGCTTTGAGTTCTGCTGATTAAAACCCAATCGTTGTGCATCCTCCCGGGATGCTCGATATTCCCCTGAGCACCCTTTGGACCAAACACTGCCTAAAAGCGCCTTCTCTTCCCGCGGCTGCCCCGGGGAAGGTGTGTGGCCGTCCCTGGGTGGCCGCGGTCTGCTGCAAGCTCCTACCGCACAAACTGCAAGCTGCGAGACCAGCCGAGCTGCTGCCCTGTCTCACACAGCTCATACTCACCTGGAGAAAGAAGCCCCAGCAGAAAGCGCTGACGAATACGGCTGTCTAAATCCACATGACGGGAGCGGATAGACAGACTGGCTCTGCCTGGGATCGGGAAGAAAGAGTCTATAAAGTATCCACAGCTACGTGGTATTTCCTAAAGATACCCTTTGCTAAGGGGACTCAGAGCACCGATGCCCCAGGAGCTCTGCCTGGTGGGATGCTCGGGGTGTCCCCTGGGCTCAAGGGGCAGTGCGGGACTTGGACTTTATTTTGGGAGAAGATGGGCCTCCCTGCAAAGGTTGGATCCAACTCTGACCCCCCCGCCGTCCCCGGTGCTGAGTAACACTGCAGCTTTGAGTTTATCCTGTTAAAATGCAAAATGCGGAGGTGTGCCGAGAAATTAGGAGACATTGCTATTGCACAGAAGAAGTTGCTTAAAAGAGCACAGTTTGACCAAAAAACTAAAGCCTGGTCAGAGACTCTCTCTGTGTGGTGCAAAAGAGGCTGCACGGTCGCAGGCTGCACTGGGAGGATGCCCAAGCATGGGAATCTCCCAGTGTCCGGAGAGAAAGCACCTACTCTGCCCTCGTACATGCTTCAGAAATGCTCTGATTTCCCCAGCGCATCCTTTTAAGGATGCCCGTCATTTTTAAACAAGCCAAAAGCTCGGTCCTACATTTCTTTTGAAAGTTGTTTCACACTGGGGACCGGGCATGTACCAGACGTGGAGCTGGAAATTATTTTTGAGATAGTAAAATAACTATGCAGGAAGTTCCTCGTTGTTCCCAGCAAGGGAAACCCCCCCTGTTTTCATATGGAGATAGCTCAAAAATACCTTGGCTTGTTCTGCAAACCTGCCAAAAGATGCTCCCAGCCTACAACTGCGCATGCAAACCGAGATGCCCGAGGAGGGCACGATGGGGTGCTTAAACCCACGCCGATGCTTGTGCTCCTCCGGCCAGCCTGCACAGAGCTGTGCCTAAGACCAGCGTCAGCTATTTTCAGCTCTAACAAGCCAAAAAAAAAAAAAAAAAAGCCCATTATCACGAAGTGCGGTGCCCTGCGAAGGACCGAGCTCCTGGAGGCCAGGGATTTTTCAGGGCTCAAGACAGTTTCTGCGCTGAAGAGGAATAACGACAGTGCCGCGGCAGTCAGGCCCTTGAGCCGTGCAGGGGAGGAAGGAGGTTTCTGTTTCTGCCGCTCAGGGAGCTGCTGTGTCTCGGCTTGACTGAAATCTGCAGGATCTGTCTGTAGGAAAGGCAGCCGAGGCGGCGGGGCTCTGTTTATACCCTGCCAGGCAGAAGCCCTCTCCCACCCCTTAGATGTCGGCAGGTATAAACACCCCAACAAACAGCCAAGTGCTACCGCGCATCGGGAAACCGAAACAACCTTTGAAGTTGAAGGCGGCTGCCTCAGGGCCGAGAAAACACTTGGAGCTCATCCAGAAGCGACATGCGTTACTGCAGAGGCTGAGATATTGGGATAGAAAAGGAGCCGGGCACTCGCGCCTTCATCCAAAGTGATTCTGACGTGCAAATTAATGCAATTGCAAAATGAGTCCCTGATGGTTGGGTATGCACGATTACAGCCCCTAGCACCCAGCGATGGGAGGGCAGCTTGGAAGAAAGGCCATGGGACGGCCGTGGAGGGGCTGCCGTGGCACCGCCGCCGCTCGGCCCCGGGCAGCGGGTGAGCGACACGGTTCGCAGGCTCCCGGCTGATGTTTGCTGCCAGGCTCCCGTGAGCAAAACTCACTTGACTGGACTCTCGGAGGCTTTTATCCGACTGTCAGCCCAGCTAACTACAGAGAGAGGGATTGCAGCTCCTCCTCCCGAAGCGCTCCGTGAGAACAAAGTCCGTTTCTGCCCAGCTCCTGCCTGCCGGCTGGCGGAGGGAAAGCTGCTTCCCGTGCGTGGCCACCCCGGCTCGGCAGCCAGCTCGGTGGCACCGGCGCAAGCATCCTCGGCACGACCATCCCCGGCACGACCATCCCCGGCACACGGCCCCTGCTACCCGCTGCCTCCTGCACGGGGGTCAAGGCCGCCACGAACCTACCGGGCTTCGGTGCTTCTGCACCCACCCGCACCGATGTGCTGAGCCTCGGCTGAGGACTGGGCACTTCGGCAGTGGTTTTGGGGCTTTTTCCGTAAATTTTGGGCAGGCAAAAGGAGGAGCAAAGGCTCTATTACAGACACACGCGCTTCGAGGTGCTGCTCTCCGCTCCGTCGGGCCGTTTGTTGCTTTACCATATCTGCTCTATTAGTCACTAATGAACGCGTCTGACAAGGTTGCTTGAGGATGCCAAACCCCGCAGATGCTGGAGCAGCTCTCAGCAATGCGAACTCCCTCCGCCACCAACCGACCGACAAACCCTCTCTGCAAACCAGACTTCTTTCCCTCCGCGCGCCCACGGCTGCCCTTACCAGCATCCCACCCCAAGAGTGGACCTTGCGTTTGGCAAACAGGCTCCTTTCTCACCCCCAACTATTTGTTTCATGTTATAGCACAGTCACCCCAGTACTTGTTTTTCCTGAGGATGAATCACATCATATGAGGAGTTAAATCATCGCCCAAGAGTAGCAGATTTAGCACAGAAGGCAAAATGTAATCTCTTTGAAGCCAAACTCTGTATCAAAGGCCTCAGCCTTTGTTTCCTTGTGGTTAAATATCTGGAACATGAAATTCATAAACAAAACAAAACAAAAAGCTAACATTTTACTTTGTGTTTTAATATGCTTCGCCTCTCCCATTTTGCAATATGTTCTTGTACCTGGAGGTCTCCGCCGGGCTTTGCTGGGGTTTTATCAGCCGGCACCAGGGGGGATCTGGCTGCCTGCCCCCGCGATCACCCTCCCCGCACTCTCCCCCCCATCCCGGCCGCCCCGACCCACTGCCTGCAGCCACCAGCCTCCCCGCAAGCCTCTGCAAGGTCCCTGCGTCACCGACGGGGATTAAAAATTCATCTGAAGAGTGACGA
This sequence comes from Gymnogyps californianus, assembly GCF_018139145.2. NCBI lineage: Eukaryota > Metazoa > Chordata > Aves > Accipitriformes > Cathartidae > Gymnogyps > Gymnogyps californianus. Next base: position 18,621,065 of record NC_059484.1, read on the forward strand.
TGCCCGCAGAGCACCGCCCGCCAGACCTGCTCCCTCGGTGTGCTTAGGATCACGGTGACAAAAGCCAGTGGCAATGACCACGGAGCACATACTGGTGTATTTTTAACTCGTGTCCCTGGGGCAGGTTTCCCAGCGGGCTCCGCTTTGTGGGATGCTCCTCAGGGCTGGCCCATGCAGGGGGGACATTTTGGGAGTGCTCCAGCTCACGGTCCCTTCTTCCCCGTCCCCCGTGGGGCAGCGGGTGCCACTGAGCTGGCTGTGCTGTGGCCAGGCTGCGGGTACCGGGGTCGTTTGCTGGGGCAGGTCTCTACCATAGTGTATTTTTTCCCTGTGTGTCAGACCCCGAGAAGCACCGTGGCCCGGCGAATGGAGCATCCCGCTGGATTACACCACGCTGGTGGCACGCTCAGGGAAAGCACTGTTTGTGCCGAAAACCCCAGCGAGAGAGAAAATTGCCTCCTACTCAAAAAAAGAGGCTTTTCTTGTGATTAGGAGAGGTGGGTAGGAAGCTCTCCCCGGGTTTCCTAATCAGCACAGGCAGCTAAACGTAAGGCAGGAGACAGCTCTGAATCGGGCAGGTTGCAACCCCGCTCCAGGGATGCCCCAGCCGGGACAAAGACTTCAGCCTCTCCGCGGATCTGCTCCCCATTTCTAAAACAGGGCTAAGTCCTTCTCCCCATCACACAGCACACAGGAGGGATGAAGCCGGGGTGAAAGCACCGTGGAGGTTAAGGATAACGGCTGCACACGGTTTGTACAACAAACCGTCCCCTGTACGGAGCGGCCGGTGGGCCGGGGGCTGCGTGGGGCCGAGCCCTCCACACTCACCATCCCATCGACGGCGTGATCTGTCCGACTCCACCGGGAGGGAGGGGGTAGAAACCAGGGATGTCTGAGGTCTGGGAAGGACGGTGCACTCCTGCGAGAAGGAAGAAGGAGATGAGTTGGACCCAGCACCGCACTCCCTGGCTGACTCGGACCGCTCCTGACCCCCTGGCTGCTCCATCTACGGGCACTTGTGGGCAGCAGGGAATATATGTCCAATAGCTGTCTGCAAGTGGCAGGATATTATAATTGCCCTTTTTATTGCTGTGGTTCTCTCTGTGCGGATGGGCTGGGTCATCCACGTTGCTGCAGAATCACAAACACTTGTGTAACAGGGTGGGGAAGGCAGCTTGCTCCTGCACAAGCATCATCCCTGCTCTGTGCCACCCTGAGGCCAAGCAGCAACTTGCTTTGGTAAGGATTTGATGGACTCTGGACATCCCTCTGCCCTTCCCAGAGAGCCTGTTCAGGTGCACAACTGATGGTCAAAGCCGTTCCTACACCCCCTTCCCATCAGTCATCCCCGGGACCCCCCCATGAGCGGCCAGCGGGGATGCTCCAGCAGGCACCACTTCTATCTCGATTTTAAACAATTTGAGTCCCCATTCAAAGCAATCGTTTCGTGGGCTCTGTGGGTGCCAAGGAACGGCGGAGGTGGGTATGGTGCCAGCTGGGAATTCACCCTTTGCATGGGGAATCCCTGTGTGATCTTCAAAGCCGCTGGCACGGGCGGCATGGCCAGAGGAGACAGCCGCAGCATCTATCCGTTTCTATCTGGACTTGAAAACAGCCCACGGAGCCCAGGGCTGCGGGTGGGACTCGGACAACTGCGGTGCTGCTGGCAAAAGCAGCCTCCAGCTGACCCCCAGCCTGCAAAACCGGAGAGGATCCGGGGCTGAGCTCTGCCGCAGCATCGTGTAACGCAGAGCCAGGTCCCTGGGAGGAGACGAATACTCGCTGCATCACCTCTGCACCCAGCTAAGCCTGCAGGACTTGGCGATGTAAAGCACCAGCTCTCCACTGACTGCTAATGAGCCTCAGACAAAAAATCGTGTACAGAAGCTGTCCAGCAGCTGTCCTGGGCGATAAATACATTCACTAAATTGGTGATTAGTTGCAAGCGAACTCAGAAGTCTGGATTATTCTCCTAGGTGTATTAACGATAAATTATTAATTAGGAATGACACCAGTAGATTCCAAGCATCTTATCAGGAGTTAGCTAAAATAAATATATAACTGTACTGAAAGGAATATATAACTCAGTATGAGGATTTACCTACAGCTGTGCTCAAGTGGGATGCAGCAGCCCACTGAAGGTCAAACAAAACCAGCAGCCATGCCAATCCTAGGCAGCTGCCAGGATTTCCTGAGATTTGGACTTCCAACAATACAAGTTGCGTAAGCCAGAGCACAAGTTATTCTTGCTGGCCCAGTGGTTGGGGCACCAGCCACTGACTCAGAAGATCCTGCTTGTATTTCCTTGTCTGCGTGTCCTTGGGCTACTGTGAAATACTTCAAAGGGATGCTGTGAGAATGAGTACGACGGTGACTCTCAAGCGCTTACACTAGGCGATAATGGGAGATAATTCAGCGATGAAAATAGAGATGGGACACATCCAGAATGAACGGGGAAGGAAACCCTCGCCCCAGCAGCGCAGGGATGGGGGATACAAAGCTGATCACAGCTGAACCACAGAGGCAGGTCCCAGCTGAGGATGATGGTCTGAACCTCTCCACAAATAGGACCTGGGGGGGTCTCTGGGATGGACAGACTCCCCCTGCCTCCGACGTAAATGTACAGGCTAAATGGGAAAGGGGAGACTGGAAAGCGCCTACACTGAGGGTGCAGGCGGGTGTGCAGCCAGAGGACAGCTTCCCAGAATTACTGACCCACCACAGAGATAAACGTTTAGGGACTACTCCAGTGCCAATCGTAGCCTCCACGGAGGGATACAACCAGCTCATCCCTCGGGTGAGCTGCTCCCGTATTGCTTAAGGCTTTCCAGGCTAACAGGGAGTCCCTGGAGGCAGCTCACGGTGAGGGGCCTTTGTGCTCTGCAAGGCATCTGCAAAGGCAGCGTGAAGGAAGGTGTCTTGGGTCGCCTTCCCAGGAGACTTACAAATCTGCACGCTTCCTCTCGAGATTCGGAAATCTGCCATTAGCTGAGCTTTTAATAGGTTTATTTTGGTAACTCTACATATTTTTTCGCTGAGTTTATTATGCTGTGGTGGCTGACAAGCAATGTGCTGGCTGGAAGAAAACCATGATGTGCTTGGGTGTCTCTTACACCGGACCTAAATCCTCCCCATCAGCATCCCTGATGAGTCCAGAATGTGGCCTCTGGGTTCAGACCAGGGATAATTTAGCATGTCCTCCAGCCAAGAGCACCCTCGATACCCCATTGTTTTAGCAATGATGTTATCTTGGCGAAGCCGATGTCTCCAGGACAGTTTGGATCACTCTTGGGTGGAGGCCTTTGCCCAAATCACAACAGTTGGTTTTGTGCCTCCATTTTCGCACTGATTTCTGGGCTCTGACGGGCCCTGAATCCCTTCCTGGATGTAGTTTGACACAAAACTGTGAATCTGCTTGCTTCAACATGAAATCAAGACCAGGTTTGTGCAAAAGCCTGGGTAATCTGAACAGATGTTGAAAGATTCTGTGGCACTAACGTAAGGTTGAGAAAAGTTTGATTTTACACTCAGCTTGCCAGTAATCCACGAAGAATGATGGGCTGGGGTGAATTCCTGTGCACATACCTATATTTTACAGTTCAGGGTTTAACCTCTACCTACTGTACTTTCCTCCGTAGCCTCACGAGCTAATTGACGTGTCCTGGACTCACACTGGAACCCAAACAGCCAAACTGTGTGACAACCACGTAACGTGTGGCTACGGACACACACATATAACAATCCAGTTAGCTATCAGACACCAATCCTATTTAGTCACAATATTTCCTGTTTCAAGCATTTATTTTCTCAAAATGACAACCTGACAACAGTTTGGGTATGAGTCAAAGGAAAGATTACTTTCCATTTTCTGGTTGACTCTTACGCATCATCTCGCAGGCTCTGGTCTGGTCTCAAGCTACAGGACAGCTTGCACAGAGAATTGAGCACGCTTGATCAGCAGGGTTGGCACTTTTGATATCAAACTCCTCTTGACCGGGATTACAAAGCATTGCCAATAAGCTAAATAAACTCTTACTGCTAAGCAATGCCCCAGTTGACCAAAGCTCTCGACTTTTCCCATTGATTTGGGACCAGGAAGGTGACAGCCTTGATCTTGGTGATCTCCAGCACTGTCCCTCTCCCACCACGCAGGTCCCCAGCGGTGCCATTACCTTGTTTCTGGTTGATGTCAGCGGGCAAGTGGGGCGAGTGGGAGCCGTGGCTGAAATGGTCGTTGCTGTAAGGGATGAGCGGGGTGAGCGGGTGGACTCCGTGGGACGGCTGCACGACGGGAACTTTGTTGGACTGCAAGACAGAAGGAGGGACAGGGCTCAGAAGTCGTCGGGCTCCGTGAGCAAGGAGGGCTGGTGCCCTTTGCAGTCCTGTCGTTGCAAGCGAGGCTGGGAATTACTAAAAGTCCCCAGTGACTCTCAAGGGCAAGGCAGAAAATGCCCTTGCCTACTTAAATAAACACTACAGCATCCTGCAAGAAAAAACCGTAAACCAAGCAGTGACAACAGCTGAAGACGACCGCATGGGTAGGTGGAAAACAGCTCAAATCAGCATGAAGTTTTCAAAATTCAGAAGAACTTCTTTTCATTCATTTCCAGTATCTTTTATTCCAGAATGAATGCTACAAGCATGCTACCCAATGCATTGCTCTTGTTTTCTGCCTTGTGCTACCACAGGGTCTAAATCTGGACTTTCACGTCCTGCACACTCACTCTGAAAGCCACTCTCAGGCTTTCCTAACCGGGGCTCTCAAGCAGGGAGAGCCATGCTGAGGGCAACGCCTTTGAAAACATGACATGGTCACCAGTGAGCCCTCGGGCTGAAATCCCCCTTGGTCCCAGCTCCAGCGCTGGGAGGAGGACCGGAGGGAACTGTGGCAGCGCTAGGGATGCAACAAACCCAGGAAAATTTAAAAAAGAAAAATCCAATCTCCTCTTGCAGCTACTCCTGGGTACGCACGGCGAGGCCATCGGAGCCCAACATCTTTGTAAAAGGCGCTTTTTTGTGAACACAACTGGGAGTACTTCTGCGTGTTGGAGCAGAGAGAGGGGAAGCTGTTCAAAAGAGCTGTAAGGAAAACACACACACACGCACACGCTGCCGTCTACCGCCAGCCTCCTCGCCTCGAGCATCTCAAGCTGCTCCCTACATGCCTGGTTTCGCCCATGGTTGCCTTTAAACCCAAACTGACTTCGCCTTGGTGGTGGAATGTTAGGATTTGTCCCAGATAAATCCAGAAAGAGAAACAGGACTGACAGCACCCCAAAACGGGGAGAAAATGAGCACGGACCAGGTAAGACAGCTCTCCAGGGGCTAGGAGCTGGATCTTGCTAGCCAGACCTCTTGTGTCCCACCAGGACATCTACAGAAGATTTGCTGCGTGACTTTTGACAAGTCATTTACGATCTCTGGACTTGATTCACTGGTACCTTTCACTTTGCTAACAATTTTGCTCAGGCAGAGTCAGCACAAAATGCCAGTCGGCTTTGGTGGAGGTGGCGCAGCCGGAGCCGATGGCTCTGGAGGAGCTGTCCTGGACCTCTCCTGGCTGCTCCGAGCCGCTTGCACAGCAGCCCGAGAGCCCTGGGCAAGTCCTGTGTTTTGCATCCCTGCTCTGAGGAGGAAACCCATGGAGCGGAAAGGAAAACAGACCGATGGAGACGCTGCTTTACATCTGTCTTTCCCACAAAGGTTTGCTCATGCAAATAAAACCCAAGAGGCATGCAGGTTTGCATTTAAGAATGAATGAAAAACCTAATTCCTGATGCTTACCAGGTGTAGATTTACTGCGTACAGCGGGATACTGGGAATGTAGCCCCCCTCCCCAGCACAAACTGGTGTGGTATGGGCGTTCCTGTCCTGCAGCAGGGCCATGGGCTATGCGATTTTCCCATCGAGAGCGGCGCTGGGCTGGCTCCCACTTAGTTAAACACATGTTTGGAGCTCTGAGCTTTTACTATTCTTGCCCATGAAATGAGATGAAGAATAGCTTTTCAGTGATATTTCTAAAATTAGCTATGGTTTAGCTTATTTAAGAGCCAGAAAGCCTAAATTAGGGATATGCAGTTCTACATGAACATTTTACCATGACACTGGAGCAGAACAAGCTCGATGCTGAGCTGTTTTAAAAACCTCAGCTTAAGCATTTCTGCTGTTCCAAGTGGGGCAGATCTTTCCTTCCCATTTGCACCGTGCCTGATCCAAAGCACAGCACCATCCACCAGCCAGCCTCGCTGCCTGACGACTGTTAACAGCTTTCGGAGCAATGACAGAAGACCCAGACCACTACAAAGGCAGTTGAACAGTCCTGATGCTGATCCACAGGATACCTCAACAGTGAAAAGCACAGAGCACGTGTGGTTACAGCAAAGGCACAGACTGTCCTTCTTCCCCATCAAAGCAGAACATGGTAACTTGCTGGTACAATAGGTTGTAGCTCAGTTACTCAGATTTTCCATCAGTTCAGCTGGCAAACAAGATGTTGCACCAGTAAGAAGAGTTGGCCTTCCCTGTGTCCCCTCTACATTTGCACTTGCCTCGCTCAAAAACTTTTTTCCTACTCTTTAAAGTCATAAAAAGCTGGTGCGGAAGGATGCTCAGGAAGGAGGTAAGACAAAAATTTCTGCAAGAGGCTATTCATCCCCCTCCTGCTTCCTCCATTAGGGAGTTCGCTACAGGAACCCGTCTCCCAAATTGAATCAACCAAAGGAAGAAGGAAACGTTGCACAAAGATCTGGAGAAACAGAGAAGACTCCTTCAGTGTTGATCCCCGGTTTAAACACCACAGCTGCTAATGGTCGCGGTCCACGGCCATGTCTGCAGCTCCTGGTCATCACCAGATGCGCTGTGGCTGCCGCACGCGTCTTCGCTGTGAAATCATACCTCGTTTATAGAAATCTCTATGCCAGAGAAGTGGTATCAATTCCTCTTTTTTACAAGGTCTAGATTTAGTTCCTGCAAATCAACTGCAGCACATGAACCTTGAAGAGGCTTTTCAAAGCCAGAACTTATCAGCTGACAATGTCTTACGCCATAAAATTAACCCGATGTAAATGTTTTCTGCTGAGCGGACTGATTTAACACGAGGGCAGTTGGGTTGGTGTCCTCTCAGCAGGTCCCCTGGGAGGATGCCGGGTGGTGCCGGTTGGGACATCATGGGGATGTGCTACGGTTTGCTGAAGCATCTTATTGCATCTCCTCCCCAAAGCTGTGTTTCAATACAACTCAGAGCAGCGGTGACGGAGCTGCTCGCTACCCACCCACCCAAAATAACGCAGCTGGTGCCCAGCGTCACGGCCCCAACCCCAAGTCACCCCAAGTCGCCTCCCGTCCTTCGGCAGCCACGCAGGGACACGAAAGGGCTCTGAGGACAGCTTTGTCTCACCTCTCCCAGCACAGCCCGTTGAGGGCAGGTCAGGGAATGAGCTGTGCAGCCACGACCTCGCTACAGAAATGAAGAGGTGCATTTACAGCAACACCAGAACGGTATTTCCAGAGGGGACGGAGCAGCAGAATGGGTTTTGCAAGCCTGGAGGGCTTTTTTCCCCCTCTCAAATTTGCTAAATTGCAATTCTCCTGAGCACCCACCGCCCCGGCGAGTGATGCCCGCTGGGGTCCCCGTGTGCCTCGTGCCAGCAGCCGGTGCCGCTCGGCGCTGGGGCAGGCACCGACGCTGCAGTTCATCACCCTACCAGCATTAATCAGCCCCCATCAACCTCGCTGAAAATAAAAAAAACCCTGACTGTGAGGGAAGAAGCTCCCACTTTGAAGCCAAGAAGTGACTTTAATAACTAGAGGTAATTGGATGAGCAAAGAGAAAACACAGTTGCATTAATTATTAAGAAAGACTAATTGTTGGCAAGGCAAAATTAGGAGACCTCACCGCTCACACACGGGTGTCTGATTGCGATAGAAGCTCGAGGCTAGCTAGAAAACTCTCCTTTCGCTGAGCACACACAAACCCAGCAGGTCTTTCACATGAGGATCACCCTCACGATCAGAGCTGCAACGTTATTTGGCTCCGAGGTGCCCGATCAGGCACAGCATCCTTCGCCTTCGCTCCCATCCCACATTACACGTGCCCAGCAAGGGCTGCAGCTGGGCTGCAGCGTGCTCCGGCCACGGGCGGCCGCGGGGTTATACAAGCTGCCGGGACGGTGCTGGTTGATCAGAACTATAAATGAGTTTTTTTTTTAAACAAAATGTGGGTTTTTCATTAGAAAACGGTGAGAGATTGTAATCAAACATTTTCTGGAAAGCACCTCGTGTTAGCAAGTATTTTGACTCATTTTTTAAAGACTGATCTATTTAGTCGTGACATGCTAAAAATGAGTAGTTTTACTTCGCTGGCTTGACAGAAGATTTTTCTTTTAAACTTTCAAGCTAATCTTAGCAAAATGTAGCACAGGTCAGAAGTCAAAATTTGAGTGAAACGATCAAACCAAAATATTTCCATGGCTGGCAAAACTCTTCGGGTTTTTAGCTCTGTGAAAATATTAGAAAAAATTGTAAAGAATTTTTTTCTGCTTGGATCAGTTTAGGTAAAGAAACAAATAAAAAGAAAAGAAGTGAATGTTTTGTAACCTGTGAAAACTATTCTTTGCTACAATTGAAAGCAGCTATTAAAAGCAGCCGTGGTCACACCAAGCTGCCTGGGTGGCTGCTGGGGATCCCAGCATCCCCCCAGTGCTGGGCTCCACCGCTGCTTCTACGAATGGGAATTCTTTTAATTCATTTTCTGATAGAAGACAATTCATAACTAAAATAAAGCAGGTTAATTCGACTGCCCCTTCCAACACTTGATGCCCAATTTAGTGAAAAACGTTTTGTTAAATTTCATGATGGCTGCACCAAGCACCCAGGATCGGTCCTCGCCCGGGGCGGTCGGGGCTGCGTACCCGACCTGCACCACGGCGAGTTGTTTAATACGTTAAAGGAGAAGAGTAAACCTGTCTGCCACAATGCAGATTACACCAACCGAATACAGGAGCTCATCTTACAAGGCTGATCTTGATCTGCCCTGTTGCACAGCGGCACAAAGCACCCTTCCTAGGAACAACCCTTTCTTGGTTTTGATGACTGTATTTCAAGAGTTTTTACGTTTTCCCCAGCTTGTGAACAAAAACAACCTAAGTGAAAAGCTGGCTTTTTCATAGTTTGTTTTTAAGGCGAAGTCACATAGATGACGCTGTTCTGTAGGAAAGAAACTTACATTTTACAGATTTCCCATATGGTTGAAATAATAGAATGAATTTAAGAATTTGCTCTCACTTTATAAAAGTCAGCCCTAAGCCCCCGGGAGATGTACCTCGCCATCAACCAATTCGGAACATGCAATATCACCTTCCTGCAGAAATGGGGTATCATTCACAGCATCACCCGGCTCTGAGTGGGGAAAACTCCACTAGAGTTTCTTCCACAGGATTTCTGAACATCTTAATCCTGCTTATGCCACTTCTGTATGGTTTTTTACAAGATGTTTTAACAGCTACTCTGAAATGAAAGATGAAAGATCTTTTGCAGATGAGCCAGCTGGGGCTTCATCGCGGGCAAGTGGCTTTGGCATTCGGGCTCCAGCTGAGAGCAACTTCTGCAGAGTCAGCATCGGAGAGGTGGGGGGCTCCCAGCTGATGGGGACCCCAAACACATAGGGGATCTCATAGGCATAGGGGACTCCAGAGGCATAGGGGACTTTACACACGTAAGGGACCTGAAACACATGGGAGGCTGCAGGCATTGTGGGTCCCATAAACACAGGGGATCCCATGCACACATGGGGTGCCCTCCACACCGGGGACTCCTTGCACATAGAGGATGCCATGCACATAGGGGACCCCATGCACACGGGGACCCTGCAGGCCAGGGAAAAGGGACAGGCTGTCAGGACTGTGCACAGCACCAGTGTGGCTGGGGCCCAGCACCTTTGGGGACGTGACTGCAAAGGGTGCTGCACTCCCCGTGAAGGATAACGGGGTGCTGCCTGCCCCTTGCACAAACCTCAGCTCCCAGCTACCTAACGCACCCCGCTGGTGCAAAAGCACCGGCCAACACCCCAGACAGCCGAAATCCCCGTGGTCAGCCCAAAAGCAAGCAAAACAGGGACGAGCCTGCCAGAAAGCCCTGCGTTGTGGGAGCCACCTCCCTCCTGGCAGCCCCTCCACGGATGCAGAGGAGTTTGCAGGGAGAGAAAAGCCCCCAAACCCCTCTGTGATGCCCGGAGCCAAGTGCCCCCATCACCCCGGGCTGTGTTGGCCCTGGCAGCAGCCTCCTGCGCAAGGGGAGGCTGGAAGCACCCCAGGGGGTGCAGGATCCGTCCCCTGTGGTACAGCGGCACGAAGCGCCCTGGCGCACGAGCCGGCAGCCGGGGAGAGCGCTGTGGTTTCCAGCCTCGCCGGGGAGCCGAGCCGCGGTGAGGCGAGATTAGTCACATCACTTTCAAATTTTCCCACATCGCCGGCCCCAAAAATAGTGAAATGAAAAAGCTGTGGGCCAGCCCGGCAGCGGCCAGTGTGGGGCGAGGGGCCTGGCCGAGGGACGGCAGCTCGGGCCGGAGGCTGTGTCACGCCGGCGGCTGTCACCGCCAAGGCAGAGGGGGATTTTGGCAGCCCGAGAGCCCCATGCCGCCGGCTGTGCCGTGTGTCCGGCTGCTGGGAGCAGCCCCCAGGGCCGGTCCTGGCGCAGAGCCGGCAGATGGATGAGGTGAGCTCCGAGCACGTCTCCGTGCTCCTCTGCCCTGCTTGGGTGCCTCTGGGGTGAAAGCCCTGGGTGCAGCACAGATGCTGTAGCAGTCCAGCCCCAAGTCGCCCCAAATGTGTTTGCTTCGACGTCACTTCTCAGAGAGGGCGAGATGAGTCGATGCGCCAGCTATGAAAAACAAAACCTACAAAGTTTTGCTGTTGCTGATTCAATGAGGAATTAATTCCTTTTCACGGCAAAATTAGTCATCGTGCCACAGAAAGGTATAAGGTCAGGCTGCACTGAGCATGCACCGCTGCTGGGGAAGGTACCTGTTACAGGGGGGACTGTGCCTGTTGCTCTTTATCCAACAAGCAATCCAAATTAGCAAATTATTAGGGACATATTATTAAGGACATCATTAGGTACGTCCTGCAGCATCGGAGCTGCTCCTGGGAGGGCTCGCAGGGCAACGCTGTCATTCGGGGCGCTTGGGGACCTGGAGCCCATGACTCAAACCCAGCTCTGCACAGTTTCAGGGCACCTCCGAGTTCTGATAAAATCTCCCAGCTCAGAGCCCCAGACCATGTCAGCAGACACCTTCACCCCTCATCTCCCTGTGGTGTTGCACCAGGAGATGTTGCGATAAAAAGATCACCCCAAATACCCACTGCAGACCGTTTTCGGCGCTGACTGCAAGCGCCGGGGCCGGAGCCCTCGGCAGCCCGCGGGCGAAGGCAGCGTCGACTCATTTCTCGTCTCAGCACGCTTTTTTCTCTTTTCTCACTTTTGCTGCAGTTACATCGCCCCAGCCCGCTGCCACAGCAGAAAGGAAACAGGGAAAGTTAAAGCCACCCACGCTCAGGCGCTGTCCTCGCCCAGCCGTGCACCCCTCCAGCAAAGCCAAATTTTAGCAGCAGCATCTCCCCGGCCCCTGCCCGGGCCTGGGTCACCCAGCGCGGCTGCAGCACGGAGGGCTGGAGCTGGCCCTTAGCCTCAGCACCACCAAGGGTTCCTCCAGGAACCAGAAGACCACGTCTGCCATGACCAGAAGAGCCCCGCTGCCCCGTGCACCCCATCTCTGGCTGGCCCAGAAGTGCTTATGAGCAGCAGTCAAACAAAAGGGAAAGTAGTAATATGCAGCTATTAATTCTTGCATTAATTCTGCATATGAACTGCAGCAAGGAGCTGATCAGTTTAAGACACACTTTGCACATACAAGCAAATACTGTCCTTGCTCAGGTTTTTATCCAATATTGTCCTTGCTCAGGTTTTTATCCCAATATTGTCCTTGCTCAGGTTTTTATCCCTGCACTCTACATTTTGTGGTTGATGGAGCGTTTATTCCCTCAACTCTTCCCCTTCCCTTCTGATTTCTTTCAGCTTCTTTAAAATCCAGCTCTGCTTTGAAAATGCTAACGAGGCACCCGAGCAGCCCTGCTCTTTTTCGCTCATCGAAGGGGATTCGCTCGCCTTAGCGGCACAACTCGGCTCCCGTGACGCTGACTCTCCCCTGCGACTCGGATGTGCACGACAGTGGCGTTAGGGGACTCGGCTTTTGGGTATCAGGGGACGAGTTCCCCAGCATTTAACACCTTCCGTGCCCCAGCACTCAGAGAGGCGGCCAAGCTCCAGACATGATGGGGACAAATACAGGGAAAGAACTTAAAAACTTTTGAAAAGTTCTCAGTGACCTTCTGTGCTGCTGTTGGTTTCTGTTTTTAAGCAATGATGGTTATTATTTTTAAGTTAAGCTCTGCAGGGGAAATAGCTGAGCTTTTCACCGTTTACGGGCACAGGAAGAGCCGTTTCACTTCTCAAGTATTTATCTTCTAAGAGAAAGATGTAGGCGGTTCTTCGTGAAAAAAAAAAAAAAAAAAGGCATGGAAAAATAAAGATCAAAAGTCCCTCCCAGAGGCTGCACTCTTACGGTGATGGGGGCAAGCGTGGAGGCAAGTACACCCTATATCAGAGAGGAGAAACCCCCTGAAAAATGAACTGTTGGCATCACCGCCCAATGTTTACAGTCACATTCAGCAAAAGAGCCACCTCACTCCAGAAAGCCTCCCAACCATGCAGAAAGTCCCCTTGCTGGGCGCTCGCCTTGCTCGGGAAATGCTGCTGCTGTGATGCTAAAAGCAGCTTCACAGTGCTGCATCTGCTCAGGAGGGGACAGAAACACCCCCCGGTCCCAATGTGCCGGCTGCCACAAAGGGCAACGGTGACATTTGGTTTCATGGAAACAAATGCCGGGGCAATATAACCCAGGGGCTGTACCGCAACACCAAACCCCAGTTATTTTCTCCCAAATGCCAGGGCAATATAACGGTGGGGCTGCATCACCCCCCCAGCTACCTCCCCTGTTCTGCAACATCCATCCCTGGTTATTGCCTCTCTCGCGTTCTGGGCTACGGAGAGAAAAAAGTCTCTGTCCGGTTCGTGCTACGTGGTTCTACGAATTTGAATCAAAAGCTGCAAACCCTGGAGTTACCGGTAACACTTGAGACTTCAAATGAGAAGGCACTCACTTGACCCGCGGAGGCTGATAATATCTGACCTCCTTTATTTTGCTCTGCTTCTCAAAGATGAGCAGTCGGTCTGATACCCAGAATTAATCAGGAAAATGTCCAAGAGGGCAAGGGAGGAAAGCAAAATAAAAGTATGACACAGAGCCAAGGCTTGCCCTTGGGTAAGGCTCAAGACATCGTTGGGACCAGCCGAACCTCAGGGTGCAAAGGCTCGGTGAAACGCAGTTTGCACTGTGAGAGCCATGTCCCGGTCTCAGACACCGGCGGCTCGGGAGATTTTCACCGGTTTTGAGAAACCATTTGCAAACCCCAGCCCTAGCTGGGTCCTGGATCTGGACCGCGGCGGCTTTGGCATCTGGTTGTCACATCCCTCCCCGCCGAGGACACGCTGCAGCAGCAGATGGAAAACCCCGTGAGATTTCTGGCTGCATCTGCCAGCGAATCAGCCCAACAGGAACCCTCCAGGTGTCAGTGCCGCACAGTTTTCTGGAGGCAAATGTTTGCTTACACATCCCCTGGGCATCAGGAGAGGGCTCCCGGCTGCTCGGCTGCGTTTTTTCTTTCCATTTAAAACAAAAACAAAACCAGCCCATGTACTTGAAAGAGTGCAGGGGAGTTAATAAAACACAAAACACAAAAAAAACTCTGATGCGATTTAAGGCGTTTCGATTCTCCGAACATCAGAGGGGGTGAAACCTGCCCCTTCACGACGCAGCGGTGCCGGGGTGCACGGCCACTGTGGGTGACACCGTCCTGCTGGTGTCACCACTGTCACCCCGGGACCTGGACAGGGGACCCAGCACAGGACTTTTGTCCCTGTCTCTAGGCTTGGGATGGGACGGCTGCCAGCCCCTCCTGGCAGGCACTATACTTCCTATTTTATTTTTTTGAATTTATTTAATTGAATTTAATGTAATTTTATGTATTGTATTGTATTGTATTGTATTGTATTCTATTCTATTCTATTCTATTCTATTCTATTCTATTCTATTTCTTTTCAATCTGCTAGTCTCAAAGCTCAGCTTCAGGGGGGATCTCACCATGCGAGAACGTCACTGGCTGAAAAAAAAGACAACATATCAAAAGCGTCTCACCCCGTCTGAAAGTAAATCCCCGACTTGGTGACTGCGCTGTGAAAAAATAATAGTAATAACAGTAATAATAATAACAATAATAATGATACGTAATGCTGCTGACTTGTTCAGAGGGAGCTTTCTCCCGTGGCATATGACTGCCGAGGCCACACACTCGCACAGCATCAGACGACACCAAGAGAAGATCTTTTAACATGTCGGAGGCAGCCGTGCCCAAGCACATGCCACTGGCTAATTAACAGATAAGACGAAACAACCGGAGATGATAATTTGTAATAGTTATCGTCATTCTTGGGTATGCATTTCCCTGCTAGGGTGAAATCCTTTGATATTTATACGGATGTCAAGTGCATTTCCAACATGGATGGCCACAAATGAATGAACCGTGGCTGCTCCGACTCTTCTCCGAGGTCTCTCGCAGACCTTTCCGCAGCATCGCTGCCGGGCAGGAGCACTGCCGGGCTGGCACGGGGATGGCCGGCTGCGGCTCGGGATGTCGCTCCCACCCTAGCATTCATTTTGCCAACCAGCTGTGAAGCCCAAGGGGCGAGGGCTGCGGCGAGGGGCATCCCTCCCCACTGGGATCCCCAAAACCCATCGGGGACCCCTGGGCAGGAGAGGGGAGAGCTGCCCGCTGCCCAGCCCGGAGCTGCCCCCGCATTATCCTAATCTGCGCTCACACTTATTTCCCAGTTTCCATGATAAACGGCTCTCTGGAGGACGCGGAGGGAAGGTAATCCCCTCCGGAGCCGAAGGGATGCTTTATTGACACCCTGCAGCTGTAAGGCGATAGCAGCTTTCCTTGTTGCTCACTTTCAAGGGTGACATGTTTACAAAGAATGCTACAGCCACTAATCCTGGATGATACCCTGTGTCTGCCTGGGAGAAATCCTAATTTTCTTGATAGGAGGAATTAGTTCCTTTAATGCTTAATACCTCTTTTTTCCTCTGAAAGCAAGCAAGCGTTATTGTGCAGAGCGGAATAAACATTTTAATTAAAATATGGAATTTATCTTCCAGTCGAATTCGTATGAGCCCCCGACGATACGACAAACTCTGCTTTCCCATTTTGAATCTTTCTCTGATCTCTTAATGCGAATGGCTGAATTAAAACCTGGGCTTGGTGGATTTGCATATAATTAGAGAGCAAGGGAAATTAATAGGGAATTGAATGGTTTTCTCCTCTGCCCATGTGATGTTTTTACCAGATTAAAAAGAGCTGATTTTTTTTAATGACGGTAAAAATGTATTAAATATTATTTAACCTTTTTTTGTTGGGGAGAGGGAAGCAGACAGACTAAAGAAACAAACTTATACATATGATAATGAACACCTCCTATCGTGGGAAGCAAATATCATTGTAATTAGGATTAGAAAGGAATCCCAATTAATCTTGTCCTGCCACTTGACTTCTAGAAGTTCCTTAAATGTTACCTCCAATGAGATGTAAAACAAGGAGCAGTTTAAAGGCTTGCCAGCTAATCCCTGCATACAGCGGTGAGGACTTGCCGTGGCTGTGGCCATCAGTGGCACGGGGCGAAGGCTCCCCGAGCCTCCCGGCCGAGAGCCGCCAGATTTAGGACTGAGTGGTCTGATCCCGGCACGTGAGCTGGACTCAGACTGAAGGGGAACACGTGGCTCTGCTGCCTAAATTTCCTAATTCCCCACGATGAACTAGGGAATGAGATAGCAAACCAAGAGAGACGGGATGCACCAAGTACCACAGCAATCCCTGACTCCATACAGGCATCTTTTCAGATCTTTTACCATGGTTTTTTTCAGTATTGTCTAAATAGTCGATTTAGCAATACTTATTGGGCTAATTTTCGGAATGGGACTCAAGGTAAGGGATGGGAATAAATGAGGTAACTCCAGGGCTGTGCCATCCCCACCCCATGCCTCGATTTCATCTGCTCTACACTCGTGATGATAAAGATTACCTACCGTGCTGGTATTAAGTCATACATATTTTAACTTGGCTCTTGTCATGTGTCATCAAATCCTGTTTTTCAGGTATTGAGATTCATAGATTTAATTGCATAAGATTTTACTACAGGAGTGGATGGTCATGAGATTATTTTCATCTTTGGGTCTCAGTATGGAAAGCAGTTTTGAGAGAGCTGGTTTCCAAACTTCAGAGCCTGGCTGAAAGTCTCATTTTCTAAATACAGCTAAATAGAGTGCAAGGAGGTACCCTGGACTAGTAATGAAACACAGCAAACTTTATGCTTTATGCTAAGTAATAAATAATAAATGAATCCTGCTACGGCTAGGTTGGCTTCTCAGCATATTTTTTCCAAGAGCTCCAGTAAGTTTTTGGCTACAGCTTTATGAGAGTGACTGTTAATAACAGCCCGGGAATAACATGGTTAGTACAGACATGAAAAATTTTCACTTCGAAACCAGAGACCACACAAAATGTGCCCAGTCTTGGATTTCATTTTAACCCAGGCTGATCAAAAGTTCACAAGGCAGGATTGATCAAAGGCTTCACGTCAAAAAAATGAGAAAGTCACAATTTCATATGGTTTTGATGAGAAAAATAATTGATGAAATTTTGCTCTTTCAACTTGGTTTTGCTTTGAGTTTGGGGTTCATCTGAATACAAGAAGCAACAGGCACAAACCTGCAAGGCCTGCAATCTTAGTACAGTTTTAATGATCTAGTTCTTACTCTGGGAGCTCGCCACCTGTTCCAGGACTGCATGGGGTCAGGAATTTTAAGCAACATTATTTATTTTTCTCAGAAAAACCAAGTCATGGAAACCACAACTCTTCGTAGGGTGCATCTTCACCAAAATTTTGCTGGGAGAAGTTTAGGTCCAGGATAGAGTTTTAAGCCACCTCCTGGTTGATGCACTCGCCTTCCCGGGAGGCAGAAGACCCAGATACAAGCCACGCTCATCCCGAATCTTTCTTTTTATTTTCATGCTCCGATCAGATTGCAATAGCAATCTTCTGCTGGACCATGCTGCTTTATGTGAACCATGCTGGCTGACCACGAAGAGGGTCCCGGTGGCCTGACCCTGAACGGGGAGAGCACCCGAGCGCGGTGGCTGGAGGCGCGTATCCTTTCCCATCACCACAAATTTGAGATATCATGATTTCACGCAGGCGGTGAAGGGGAAAAACGTTAAAATACCAACTTTTTTGGCTGAGGTCAGACTTGTTTTCCAAACAGCTCGCCCTGGGAGCTCGCCCTGCCCGCGGTCAGCCGCGACACGGGACTCCATGAAAAAGGTTTTCCAGAAACGTTAAACAAAGCAGAACTGAGCAAACAGAAGGGTGTGTATACAGCCGGTCCCACGCTAGGCAGGGATCAGGGCTGCCGAAGTGCAAGCAGGCAGCTGCGTCCCAGCCCGTCCCCATACATCGCTGGGGCACAGGTCTCCGCAAGGTCTGCCTCTGCCCGCGCTGGTCCTGCCCGCACCGTGAGACCCCAGCGATGCCACCGCGCAGGACGCCGGTGCCACCAGAAGCGTCCCCAAGGCAGGCAACCGTTTTCCTTTAGGCAGCTCATTTTGGGGGATTTGCTGGGAAGTGGAGGGTGGTTTCCTAGCTCCTCCTGGGGGTCACCTCGGGAGAGCGTGGGGGCTTCAGCCCTCTTTGACATGAGAAAAAAAACCTCGGGGTTTCCCTCGAGGCGTTTGCTGAACTCGATGATTTGGGTCCTACTCTGTGCCTGCTGTTGCCATGAAATACAAACTGATTCACTACAACTGCCCCAGCATTTACACCCATTTAGATGAAAAGAAGAAGAAAAAGAATTCAAGAAGAAGGAAGAACAGATGATAAATCCAGGGTACCATCACTATATCAAGCTTCTGGCATAGATTTTTTCCTAACCAGATAATTAACTAATTTAACCCACTACCAGGGATCAGCTATTTAACTGTAGGTCATTTTGTAACACAGACTTTTTTTTTTAACTTAACTTTGTAATGTCCTGTGTTCTATTACAATAATTGACAGCAGTAGTTGCTGAATGATGAAACTGAGGTTACACAGAACATCAATTATACTAAAAAAATGCATCTACCACACCTACATGCACACAACCTCCATATGCCTACAGTGCAATTTTTTAGCTTAGGTATTATTTAGGGACTGAGCTGGAAGTCCGTGTGTCCCACATCTGCTTTCTGAAAGTCTGGGAATGAAAAACTTCTCTTGCTATCAGGACAATGATGCACAGGCAAAAAAATCCTCGCTTCACGACATTACTACACAATCAAATCCTATACTAGTATCTCATTCTTTCAAGTAAAAGTGCTCTTCATAACCAGTGGATCGCATATCTGCTGAAAAATCCAATTAAAACACTATTTCCATTGGGTTAGGATTTACATTTTTCCCTGCAAAGTTTGCAATTAAACAATAAACCCATCTATCTTATGGCCATCATCTAAGCTCCTTAGAATGCAAAAGGTAAAAACCATATAGATTATAAAGGATCACGCTTTTTTACACCTCTCTCGGTTTTAACTGAGGTGCTACACAGAGAAAGCAATTTCTTCTTAAAACACTTGCTTAAAATAATATCTTCCCTTTAATTTTTTCGCTGGCTCTCTCCACTATTTCAGGACATAAAGCAGCTTTCTGAAGAAATAAATCCCCAAACGCAGCCAAGACCCAGTCGATGGGATTTGGAAGGAAACTCCCATCTCAGAACAGTCCGTGAGTCCCCAGTTGAAGTGTTTGGGGCTGACCCCCCCCAAGGGCAGAATAACGTGCCCGTACGCTCAGGTCGCTGCTCCCCAGCCTGCATCTCCTGCACCGGCCCCTGCAAAGACACGCCGCACCGCATCTCCAAACGGCTTTTAGCAGAAGT
This sequence comes from Gymnogyps californianus, assembly GCF_018139145.2. Classification (NCBI taxonomy): domain Eukaryota; kingdom Metazoa; phylum Chordata; class Aves; order Accipitriformes; family Cathartidae; genus Gymnogyps; species Gymnogyps californianus. The sequence continues at coordinate 18,640,203 of NC_059484.1, forward strand.
GTAACAACTGAGATATTAGATTTATTACAGAATAAGATTCTCAAGTCTACAGGATCCTTCCCTAATTCAATCCATGCCAAAGTCAATGAAAGTTTTCCCACTGATTTATCTCACCGAAGGCCAAAGGCATGCCGCTATCTCCAGTGCTGGCAGGCGTTCATTCAGGTTTTGAGAGACGGTAAAAGTGGGAAATGCTATCCCTCACCGGCCTGGGAGATTTCAGGTGGTTTATGCGCTGCGTTTTCTTTTTGTAAATGTGCATAAACAACACAAGGTGCTTTCAGCTTGTCAGGCAGGCCGACTCTGCAACACTGTGCGTGGTAGAAGCATAGTATATACAGAAGAAAAATCGCTTTTAAACTGCAAGTTTAACAACAGCAGGAAATTTTAGTCTGTTGAGCTCTGCAGTGTTTTAGCACCTCTGCTTCGACTCGAATGTACTCATTTCAGAAACCCGCTTCACTTCCCGGCCGCACTCCTCGGTACGAGGAGGCACCTGCCCGCGCCGGCTCTGCAGCTGCAGGCGCTCCCTGCAACGTTCCCGGCTCCGGCTCCGCAGCAGAACCGCAGCAGAATCGCCCCGATCCCGGTTCCCAGCCCCACCACATGAAAGGCGCTGGGTTTCGGAGGGGCTGTGCGCTGAGCAAAGGCCACAGCGCTACATCACCGGTTATCTCCGGTGCTCGGGGTTCCTGCAAGAGCCTCACCAGTCATCCGAAGCTTCCCACAAGATAAATACTTGTTTGTTGTGTTACGAGGAGACTGGTGACACGGCCCGTAAAACGTTGCCTTTAGTCGATCTCTCTTATCTTCACATCTATCTGCCTCGGTGCGACTGTTTCATATTCGTATGGGGCTATATTCAGACCAAGAGTTTAACAGCAATTGCATTTCTTAACTGTAAAGTGTTTTTTTAGGGCGGAGACCTGTTATCTCCTGCATCTGAACAAGATCGAGCTCAGCAGACTCACTTCTGGTTGTGATCTTCACCATCCAAACAGTAAATATTGCTTATAACAGGAGATTTTATAGAAAATATTTCTATACATTTTATACAATAGTGTAATAATAACTACCAGTTACCGACCAAGTTCTCACACTCAGCTCAGTAGCGTTTGTCTGTCTGTCTGCCGATCCCAGAGAGAGAAGAGGAGTGGAGAAATTACCGAGGAACAGAGGCTAATGAGCATTTTTCCTTATTTTGTCTTTATGACAGCAAATTTTGCCACTGATTTCAACAGGACTATCGTCTGGCACTCTATAGCCATTAGCATAAAAACTTATGAGGATTAGAAATTGGTTAGAAAGAGCATAAATACGTGCACATACACACACGTCAAGGCAAACACGTGCACAAACACACACGTCCAGGGTCTCCTGCGCATGCCCCGCACGCCGTCCTCCATCCCAGCAGGAGCTGCAGCACATTGCCAGGTTGCAGGCAGCGGTTTTGTGCAGAGAGGTCTTACACCCTGTGATCCGCGTGCCGCAGAAGACGGGACGCTGACACGGAGATGCTCAGCCGAACTGTTTGGTGGGCTCGTTTCCACACGTCTGCAGCATCGCAGTCCGACTGCGTGCTGGGACCGCGTTTTCCATGCTAACAGAAAACACGCAGCCGGTGCAACTGCGATCCGACCCCCTTAGCCATCCCAGAGCTGCTGCACACAGTATATCTGTAGGGTGCCTGCACCAAGGAAGCATGAAATTATTTTGAACCAGTGAGAAAATAGCAATAAATCACCTGGCGCTTACGGACAAGGCATGGTGACACCCCCAGCAGCACAACTCCAGTACAACACTAACCCCGACCCTGTACCAGGAGGTGACACAAAGACAAGGTCTCGATGGCCCGTTTCCAGCAGCGCTCCCACCCAGCAGCATGGCATGGGAAAGGATGGCACATCATCGCCCAGGCAGTTTTTGGGTGAAGGGGCTGGGCACAGCCCGCAGATTTGGCCAGGCTCTGGGGACGGTGCAGCTACAGGGCGATTTGGCCACGAGACCAAATTACTGCTGATGCTTCACCGACACCGACACAACTGTAACACGGGGATGTGCAGAAACTACCAGGTCCTGGAGACCCGGTGGAGAAAACAAAGGAGGGAAGCCAAGATAACACGTACAGGCACTGAGTCACTCCTCTAATCGACACCCCGGCCCCCGGCGCAGCCCAGGGCCCTGCGTGCCGCTGGCCCCGAGCCCCCCACTCGCCTCGGAGGGGTCAGTGTGGGAGGCAGCACCGGAGCATCGGGCACAGAGCGCGGCACAGGAACATAGAATCACAGAATCACATCCCATGAGCTCCCGGAAGGGAGGGAGGAAAAGGTGCCCTGCATCCCCAAACAGGCTGCTGGACACCCGCACGCTCACCCCATCAGTCCCCGAGCACTACGCCCAAAGTTACTGCGAAGGGAAGGAGGAGCCCCCAGCCAGCCCTCCTCGTTAATCCTTGGGCTTGTTCAGTTATCAGGACCCAACTATCCCCATTAAACACAATCCACTTGCGTGTTCCTTTTTTAAAAAAGTATTAATATTTTAAATTACTATAATTTGTGCTTGGGACTAATAAATCATAATTATTCAGCAGAAAACAAATTGTAGTGTGGAATTTAATCCCTCATATCTACTCTATCTACTATAAACTAGCTACCAGTGATCTAAGAATGAGCTACCTGGCAATCAGAGATTACATGATTTATTTTTTTATTTTCATTTTCCATTGGGTATTATCCGAATACCTGCAGTGCCTCTGTTCTCACCCAATGGGTCCTAAACTGCGCTGGCTGCAATGACATCTGCTGGTGGTTACAAACCTTCTCAGCTGGCCCAGGTATTTTTATTCACCGTCATAAAGAGAAGCAGCTATGTGCTCCTGCACTTTTGGTTCTGTTGTTTGGGTTTTTTTTTTTTCCCCAGCTCAGTGCAGAGCTATGGAACGGTATTTATATGAAAAGGAATAATTACGCTACATCTGAACAAGCTCAAGAGGTAAAACTCAGTGACCCACCCCAGCAGTCCACAGAGCACAACGCTGCTCTGAAACGTCTCGGTGGTTTCTCTAAAAAGCCCATGTGCCACGGTTAAAAAAGGAAGGGGCGGGTTTCACCGTAATGGAAGAGTCAGTGTAATTATAAGTTATGGGATCATGGCAAAATCCAGAGCAAAGAAAGGCATTTCCAGTGGCAGATCTCCAGCAGTTTCAAGGAAAGATAACCTCAGTTCTGTCTTTGGGTGGCAAAAAGACGCGCGTTGGACACAATGGCAAAGAACCACACGGACTTGAGTTTTGTAGGACTCCTGAGCCCACAGACTAGAAAACGTTTTCCTTTTTCTTGCTCTGGGGGTCTGCTAAGGCGCATCCCCTACCTCCCAGTGAGGCTGCAGCAACCCCGCTGCCGCTGTGCTGGGTACTGCTTCCCAAAACGCCGGAGCGCCCAAGGAGCCCACGAGCTGTTCCCAACAGGGCAAGGCTGTGCCGTGCCGGGTGGACCTGGATGGTACGTGTGCCGCCGCGGCTGCGGGGCAGCGGGACACAGTCACAGCATCCCTGTGGTGCCACGCTGCGCATCGGGTGCCCAAGCACCTTTCAAAAAATGTCCTCGTAGGCTTTGGGTCTCACTGAAAGCTAATTATCTTTATGCTAATGGCCGAGTCGGAATCCTGGTTCCCTTCGCACCAGGATTCCTGCTACCAAACCCGAGGTGCGCAGGGAACGCAGAGGAGGAGACACACCACCAAAGCCAACGCATTTCAAAATCTAGAAGCATGCTGCAGATACCAATACGTAAAGGAATTTGTCATAAGCAATCCTTCAAATAGGCCAGCAGTCGCGGAGGGTGGTGTTTGATGGCGTCTTTTTGCTGAGACTGAATTCCTCATGCTTCTGCACCACGGACTTGAATGCTGATTGCAACAGCCCTGCCCCGACCACGGTAAGACAGCTGGCACCCAGGCAGGACACGTAAGGAAGTATTTACAGCCATCCCTGTTGCTTGGGGTTTTTTGCTAGAAGGTACATTACTAGAAGAAAAACACTGTAATATAATTTCAAAAATTTCTACAAAAAGTTAGTCCCCAGAGTAGAAAGAAGGGAACATCGCCTGATACCACAACTACTCTACATAAGGGAAATACTTCTCATCACCACTTACCACACGTGATGAGACCTCTCTTCCATGATACTGCAATAAGTTAAGAGTAATTTAAATTCTGGAGATAGTAACTTAACGATTTTAACGGGAGGGGGTTGCAGGCAGATTTCTTGCAGGGAGAAACTCCTAAGTTCAGCAGCCATCCCACGCCGCAGCGTGACCCAGCCATGGTCTGTGGGCTTCCAGGCGATGCAAGGAGCGAGACGATGGGTGAGATCAGGGCAGGATGGAGACTGAGGGACACGAAAGGGTTGTTACATTTTGCATGGCACTGAAGAGTACCAGCCTATGAGCTTGGGAGCTTTGAAGAGCCCGATTTGTAAAATCGAAAGAAATGAAAATAAAATAATTAAATAACTCAGATGGCAGCCAACAGACTGCTCACCTAGCATTTTCCCACCTCGGGCAGGAGCTCTGATTAATGCTAATTAGCTTATCTTCACATTAGATCCTGATGATTCATCACTTACTACCCCAGGAATTATGACGCACTGGGGAGAGATATATTTGTAGATTCCATGGGTGTATGCCATGTCTGGAACACTTAAATGATTTTGGCATGAAAAGGGACCAACCACAAGCCCAGCTAATCAAACCAGCATTTCTCAACCTACACCTTCCAGTAGTTATAAAAAAGATTCAGAGCAAAGACAAGACTATGGCACTGAAGACAAATTTATCTGCCTCATCAGTGGTGTACAATCTTTGCAGAACAAAGGGCTTTATAGGCAACCTGCCAGGAGCCTGTGGCTGCTCCTCGTTTGCATATAAATTTAAAAAGAATTTTAATAAGTGTTAAATGCACATGATTATTTCTTATTTATAGCTGAAAGTAGGTGTATGCAGCACTTTACAGGACATAGAGAAAAGAAAAAGTACCTTTGGAAGTCAATGGAAAATCCTGTGACTGCTTCTCTGAACTAACTTCTGGGTACGTGGCTTTTTTCCCCCGTGGCCACGGGCACAGTGGGGACGGGTTTGACTACGAGCCTCCTCCTTTCTTATGTGATGCATCAAATCAGAAAGGACGTGCTCACAGATGTGCGCGCCTCCCAGGAGAGGTGTGCAGATGGCCGGCCTCCCCCGTACCGCCGGGTGACTGTCACTCCGCACAGGTTTGGGAATGGAGTAGCGTATCCTCACGTAGCTTTGATGGGGGTGGTCTGCAACACGGGGGCATGCAGTTTGGGGTGGACTTTGGCCTCAAGTTTCTTTGCATTCAGTTGCGAGCAAGCATGCAAACAGCCTGGAGCTTCTCTTCTTCTGATAGTTTTTGAACTGTTGATTACGTAAATCCCAAACCCTCTTTTTATATGTAGAACAGGAGTAGCTGTCATACTCCTTCCAACTGAAATATTCTATTCTATTCTATTCTATTCTATTCTATTCTATTCTATTCTATTCTATTCCTATTTCTCGAGCAGTTGTCACCGAGCCGCAAGGAAGGGAGGGTCACTCCCTCGCACTCATCGCAACACCAGGACCTGCCACCTGCCTGTGTTTGTTGTAAGCAGGATAAGAAAAAAAAAGCTGATTTTCTGTGACGGTTGAAGATTCAGCTATCTTTCAAAAGCGATGTGGAGTCATGAAACAGAGGAGATCAAAGACTTATCTGTGAACTTTAGAGCTATTATTGGATACAGTACCTTCTCAGTCAAAGCATCTTTAGCTCTTCTGGAATTCAGAAGAATTTCGTCAGAAATAGATCCCTGCGCCACTGCTGAGCTGCAGTCCATCAAAGCACCTTATTTACAGGAGCTTAATTAAGGAAACTGTTCTAGCTCAGTCATCTCACGGTGATGACATCAGATACTCTTCCTTGAAGCCTGTTTTTTCCAAGGAAGACTTTTGTCAGACCGTGCATGTACGGTACCAGTTTTTATTTTATCCATGTGACAGCAGGCAGGGATATTTGGGACAGGACGCTCCCCGACCCACTCGCTCAGGAGAGCAAGCACCGGTGACTGGAGGCATGCCGCACCGTCAGCACTCTCCCATTTTTTCCTAGCTCATGGCTCCTGTGAAACATGAGCCTAAACTAAACCCTAAACTTAATTTGGAGAATGATATTAACCCCAGACCCAACCCCAGTCCCAACTCATGGGACTCTAGATCTTAGTGTAGCTTCTACCAAAAAAAGCATTCTAGCAGCTCCACCTGGATCCTGTGTTAAGGCAGGTTCAATACAGCTTGCATCTTTATGGCTCGGGTGAGAGTTTTGGTTAGGGTTAGTATTTGACAAGGGGAAAGCGATGGCATTGAGGTTGGAGTAGGCGTTAGGATTATAATCCAGGCCAGGACAAACAGATGAAGTCGGGTCATGAGAAGGTTCAGTGGAGGCGGATGAGCAAAGTAAGGGGAGAGGACACTGAGCTCTTTGAGACCATTTTCTTCTGGGACTGGTGATGGCTGCATGAGTTTGGGAAGGTCCAGAATTAGTTTTATCAGAAGAGACTGATGGGCTAGGATAATAAAGGGATTTGGGGGAGGCAGCACCAAAACTGAAAGCTCATGGTGAGTGAATCTGTGACTCCTTCGAAATCTGGGGTCACCAGGAGTCACTGGAGCAGTGAAAGGGCTGAGGTTGAGGTCAGGGTTAGAGTTTGAGTCCAGCAGATTATATGGTGCACTCTGGAAGTGCCGCCACATCTGGGGCCATTGTATTTACTTTGGGAACTGGGAGACGTTCCTAGGGCTGGGCTGACATTGAGCGTAGGATTAGGGCTTGAACCAGGAGAAACCACTGAGATTGCACTACAGAGGAGGTCACTACAGCAATCTGGGAACTGCTGAGTGCCCCTGGGCCACACTTCCAACCACGGCCAGCAAGGCACTGATGATCAAGGCTCAAGGTAGTAGGTAAAGCTCAGAGGCAAAGCGCCAACTAAATAGCGTATCGTGGGAATTCAGAAGCAGCTACACTGTCTCATGGCTTTTCTCAGCCAAATCTTAACTAAAATTTTCCCCTCCTATCCAGCCCTAACCCCCATGCAGGTCAGTGCTCTGTCCTGGTCCCCAGGCTCACTTCCAGCTGTAGCTTGTGCTCACTTGGTTCATAGGTCTCTACCAGCCCAAACCTTAACCCTAACACATGCCTTATCCTAACTCAAAACCAGATTTTATTTTTTTTTGCTAAATTGTACATTCAAGCCAAATCCTCACAAAATTGTTGCCATGTGAAAAATGATCATGTCTGGGTTCTCCCAATTGCGGCTGATGTTCTGTACTCAGCTCATTGTGGGTCTTTGTGCCAATGAAGAATACAAGGAGTGAATGAGAAACTACACATGAAATCTGCTTCCTCCAGGGCAGGCTGACTGCCCTGTGAAACCCACACATGCTGTGTTACAGACTGTAAACCTTCAACACTGCAGGAGGAATCAAAAGTAAAGGCAATTGTAAATGGACATGGACCTGTTGGAGCGAGTCCAGAGGAGGACCACAAAGCTGATCAGAGGGCTGGAGCACCTCTCCTATGAGGACAGACTGAGAGAGCTGGGGTTGTTCAGCCTGGAGAAGGCTCCAGGGAGACCTTATAGCAGCCTTCCAGTACCTAAAGGGGGCCTACAGGAAAGATGGGGAGGGACTTTTTACAAGGGCATGTAGTGATAGGACGAGGGGTAATGGCTTTAAACTGAAGGAGGGTAGATTTAGATTAGATGTAAGGGAGAAGTTCTTCACTGTGAGGGTGGTGAGGCGCTGGAACAGGTTGCCCAGAGAGGCTGTGGATGCCCCATCCCTCGCAGTGTTCAAGGCCAGGCTGGATGGGGCTTTGAGCAACCTGGTCTAGTGGAAGGTGTCCCTGCCCATGGCAGGGGGGTTGGAACTGGATGATCTTTAAGGTCCCTTCCAACCCAAACCATTCTATGATTCTATGAAATGTGGAAGGCAATTCTCTCACCCACCCCATTAATGCATAATGATAAATACATCCAAGCGTCCCTTGTATAGAGCCTATACCGGCAGATCTTTTTTTTTCCTAGTCCCAAAGTGGAAACTTTCCATTTCAGATGATGCATTGTAGATCCGGTCAACCATACTTTTCCCCCTGACTTTTTGAGTAACAAACAAATAATACCACCACTGAGACTTGCATCCTGCCCTTCCTTTCACAGGCACAAGTCACTGGAAAAGAGGCAGCAGCTGTAACTGTGCTGCTAAGGGACGAGACATGAAAGGATTCCTGATGCTCCTTGTATTTTCAGGCTTTACTCCCTGGATCTTGATCCTCAGCGTGTTTGGAAGCAGAGCAGAGGCAGCCTAGGTGAGTCCTGTGAACAAGTAACTCTTCCTGGCTCTATTAGCTCCTGCAGAAGGGCCATACCCTGCCTCTTCCCTGCCACCTCCAAGCTGGGAAGATACTGTCATCCACATGGGATGCTGAAGCATATACGTCTTGTATGAGCAAAAGCAAGGAAGATTTTTACACCTTATTTCTGGGCAAGCACTTACAAATTAAAGACTTACAAAGACTTGAACTTGCCTACAAAGATTCATAGAGGCTAAATGTCTGTTCAGGTTTGTACAGAATACAGCTAAGGTAATCTCCATGAGTGTTGACTCCCTCCCACCGCTGCAGTGAGCTCCTGCCATGCAAAACCTTCCCTCCACGGCTGGGGGGGGTCGGAGCTCTGCTCACCCACTGCTCCGAGGTGGCCACAGGCTGCTGCTCACTACTGACCTAACCGCTCTGCAAACAAAAATGGTACGAGGAAATCACCCTACAGCAGCGTGTGTGTGTGTGTGTGTGTGTGTGTTTATCTGTATTTGTCTGTGCGCACACCGAGGAAGTTAATTTTAGTTTCAAGTCTGAAATTCTTCACTGCTTGAGCTACACGGTCGCCTCTGCCTTCAGTCTGTGTGTAGCGAAGTTCAGGTGAAAAACACCATGTCTGTATTTTCCATGGTAAACCACAAGGGGTTTAAATTCACATCACTGTATTTGCAAACAAGCAACTTCTGCATGCACAGAATCCTGTTTCATTTGAAACCCTCACCCCCAAAGTGTCTTACGTTAGAACACATTCAGAAAAAAGAAAGTTAAATTCTCGACCACAAGCAAAAAACCTCACACTGGCCCCACTGTATCCTGTGTACCATTAGCGAAATAGGAGCCTGTGTTTTGATTTCCATGCCATGTTGTCTTTCTGGTCTGGCTAGGGTTGGTCTAGACTGTATTCTGAACAGAAGGAGAAGCTAATCCTTCACCTCCCTCCCCCTGTGCATCTCTGTGATATGGGATGAGCCCAGGCGTTCTCAGGCACAGGAGCAGGAATAATCACCCTCCAGGACCACACATTAATTTGTTCGGCTCTGTTCCTAAATTCAGTCTCTCTGCTTCAATTATCGCTCTTGTTTTCCACCCAACCCAGAGCATGAGATTTTGCAGGCTGGGTATTTCAGGCTCTAGGGCCCAGATCCTAATTCCCCATCTCTGCTCCTGGCTTCCCATGCTACGGGAGCCTTTTCTTTGCTCTATACATTGGCTGAAGAATGGGAAGCAAAACCAGGGCTCTAAAAACACTTTTTACCACCCAGACACTTCATTATATTGCTCCCTTTTTAGTAGGTGCTTTAAACAGAAACATTCGACTGAGGGAAAAGAAGATTAATCCATTTGTGAATGACCAGATACTCTCATTAGCACTGGCTGCTAGTCTTTTCTTCAGAAAATTGCACCACTGAATCTGGCTTGCCTACATTCTTTGTAGGTAATGTAATCCTCATTTAAAAGAGAGTTTGTGGCTATCCAACGTCACTTGTTACCTCCCTTCCACGAACAGCAGTGGAAGGCAGAAGATGCAGAAATTAGACTTTATCATTGGCTTGCACTCTACAACATGGGAGAAGCTTAGCTTACCAGGACAGAAGTGAACTAAAAAATGTGAACAAATGAGCTGCATTCCTCGTCCCAGCTCCTGCAGCATCAGCACTGCGGCAGCTCCAGGCAGCGATGCCCAGCGTTTAGGGACAGGATGAATTTGGGATACACCCGGCCCTCTCCGTGGCTCCAAGTACCTCCCTGCGCGCTCCCTGTGAGTAATGAGCATTATACCCTGCCGACTCATTCATTACTCACGAGTAAATCCATGCGTGGTGGCTTGGAAATGAAACATAAAAAGAGATTTTTATATAAATATCTATCTAAACGTGTTGCTGAGACTATTAGTTAGACTGAAAAGGAAAGTACTGTGCAAGGCCACATTAGCACACATTTGCTGGGAGGGCACAGGACCTATTCCCAGTGTTTCCAAGCAGTGGCCCACCACTCACTGATAGATCCTTTCCAGGCATTTCCACTCCTATCTGCGATTACAGCAGCTCAAGCTTGTCATCCCCCCTCTCTCTGGGCACGTTTTTGGGTGACCCAGCAGCAGCCTGGATCTCCACAGCTGGTGGTGGCCCCAGCACTCGAGGAAAACACTTTACCCATGCTCTCTCCATCAGACAGCAGAGCTGACTCCCCCTCCTTTCCAGCTGATTTTACTCACCTCTTTGCAAGGGGAAATTGAAATCTCTGTGAACTTGTTGTTTAAGGGAGCAGGAGAGCAGAGACCAATATCCAGCAGCTCTCAGCATGCTCTGCTCATCATTTAAGAAGCAGAGTTTTAAAAAAATACATCAGAGTAGCAACATTTTGCTCCTTTTCTGCTCTCTCCTGATCTGATGCTCACGTAACGTGTTATGTCTTAACCAAACGCACCAACAGGCAGAGCGATGCGGCCCGCTGAATCACCCTAAATAGCACACTACGTCCTACAACCGAAGTGACGAACCTGACAGCCATCTCTGCTGCGTATGGAAGTCGGGACATTCCACACATATGAAACACAGAGATTGAAACAGTTGATATAAAACAGTCCTTGGCATAAAGCTGATCAAGAATACGCTACACTACAACGCAGGGCAATGGGCGGTGCTGCGGAAGCAGCAGAACCCCAGCGCGGTACCCGAGGATGTTGCTGTCCTTAGGCACCGACCTCATGCGCTCCCCTGGGAGTTTGGTACCCGGGAGACTGGTGTCACTGGATTAATTCCCTGTTTCGTAAGCACCACTGTGCTGCTGCACCTCCTCCCTTCATGTGTGATCTACCTGCTGTCACCGCGCCAGGAATGGGAAAAGAGGACAGAGTGGCTCAGGGATGCAGCTGGGGAACAAGGGCTCAGCACCAGGCGGCACAGGGATGCAGGAGAAGGATGCACTGGAGACACAGTCCTCTGCCCCAGGAAGATGCAAATAAATACCCCCACTGCCACCCTGACCTGTATCTTCCCCCAAGGGGGGACTTCCTCTGAGCACTGAGGAAATCCCACAGCATCACTAGATTTTCTGGGAAGGCTGGAGGACAGAAAAGGCACCTGCCTCCATTCGAGTCTCTAAAACCTCAGAGGCCTCTCTGCCAGTGGAACATCAATGAAATAATACGGAGTGGTTTGTGGAATTGGGATAATTTTATGTAGAGGTATTCTGAAAGAGCAGGATCACCACCACCTGGCAATAGTGTGAGTCAAAGTTACATCTGAAATCCTCCTCCACTGCAGAAAGGCTGCTCTTAACAAAGTGCTTAAAAGGAGATACATTCACAGTTGCTTTCCAAAAGCAAGTAGTTAACTCTTTTTTCTTAATTCAGGTGGATGAGCATCAGCAAATGGCTCCAAAAAATGCCCATAGTGCATTCCATGGTTGTCAGCTTGTGAGTTCATGATGCAATTCCAAGACTGAAATTAAATGGCTGGTTTTTTAATGCTAGTCATGCAACCTTCCTCTGGGATCTGAATGTCAAGCTGGGTCAAGCTCTCTCCTTCCTCCACATGGTCACCAATTCTAAGGATTATATAGGTCAAATTCTACGCCGACACTCTTGTAAAGCTATTATTTCAAATTATATGTCAATTACGTATGTTGAATTTAGCAACTCTTCCTTTTAAATGCAAGCTTGCTTGAGGACTTTAAAACTCTTGGTATCCGCAGTAAAATATTTTGCCTTACAGTTGTCCTGAATCCAGACAGGACCAGCAGTGAAAGAAAGTTGTCTTCTTCAAGGAGCTGTGTGGTGGCCTTTGAAATCAATTTCTGATGGTCACAAAAACTCAGAAAATCCCAGCACCACAATTACTCCTAACACCAAGAGGGAGGCAGAGAACTGAATGGACAGAAAAAGCAATGATGTTTGCAACCTAGAAGAAGAGATGTTGATCTAGAGCTTTCTAGCTCTTTAGCAAGAACCTTTACCTTCAGCAACACAGAAAAATTGTACAGCGAAGAAAGCTATGTTCACATGTAACTCAGGTGGAGCTGGGGAGGCTGGATTAGAGTTAGGATCTAAAGAAAACATTAAAGAATCATATTCCTTGCTTTGCATAGGGTAGTACACATGAAAAAACACCTAAAGCACAGAAATAAGCATAATTCATTTTCTTTCACCTAATCCAGTCATCTGCAAAGAGACCTGGATAGCATTACACACATGGCAAACCAAAAATGTAAGAATTCAAATGCAGCCAATGATCTGAACAATTAAATGAAGAAATTCAAGCAGCATGAGATGAAGATGAAAGAGAATTTCTGAATGACGCCGTTCGGAGTCGTTTTGCAGGCCTTCGCAGCATCACAAACTGGTTGGCTCCAACAGCAGGACACAAGATTTTACCACTTCTGTATTTTTCCTTCATAAACTAGGCATTATAGATTTGTGGGTTAATTAACTAGAACTAATTCTCTTTTATTGTTGAAGCACAATACTGACAAAATGACAGAAATCCGTGATTGATCAAGCAAGAAAAAAAACATGTGAAATGTGGACAGAGTCAAACCGGGGGGCAAAGACGCCCCCGACTTTCCAAAGCAAGATTTCATTTAGTCTGATGATCTAACTGCCCTACACTTAGAGCACAGCAGATTGCAGGCTCCTGGTGAATCCGGAGAGCGTAAGCCCTGCCAGCTCCCAGACCACATGAATCATGCCTTACGATTTTCAAATTCAAAACATGCAAGAAAAATGATCCCTTTTGATACCACGGACGTCCTAAAATGTCTTCGGGACTGGCATTTAGCTTTACTACTCCGTCTGTGGATGAAGTCCCCTCCCAAGTGCCAGTCTGCAATGTCTGGAAGAGCCTTGGCCCGTTGCAGCGATGAGGTGCACCAGGGTTATCACCTGGGAACATTTCGGACATGTAATGATAAAGAAAACAACAATGGCACTCGGGGCAGGTTTCTTCCACGTCTGTCAGAGGTGGAGGTGTCGGGCATGTGAGCAAGTGGGGAATTCATGAGCTAATTTAGCAAAGAAAAGGAAGTTTGACAGGCTTTGAGGTAAAGTCAGTTAAAGTAATTGTATAGTACTGAGGTAAAATAACCGAAGATACGACCCTCACATCACCCTAATCTCTGTTCAATCAATTGCATTGAAAGAGGCTGAGAAAAAAGTGTATAATTCATTCTGTCAAAAATATACATTTTTTGAGTCTAGATTGCTGGTAACACATCATTTGAAATGTTGCATCCTGCAGGGAGCTGACCTGCTGGAATATCCTTCAGTTTATCATAAATTTTAAAATTTTACGAATACCTAGGTGTGCTCAAGAAAGGCATATGAGTGGTTGCTATTGAAATTCAACAGGACTTATGCAGCTGAGACCTCTGAGTAGCCAGTCAACAAAGCTTTTATGTATCAAAACAAAAAAATTTACAAACTAAGTCCTTGATCTTGCATGTATAAATCCAACACTTGCAAATACAAATACATACAAATAACGTTACGCACAAATTGTTAGGCTGGTTTCGACAAGACCATCCGTATACGTGAAATCATTTACCTACATGAGCATCTGCAGGTCCGAGCCTTACACGCAGCAAAGGCTTTGGGAACGTTGCCCATGGAAGAGGCAGTAACCATCAATTTAGCAACACAAGGCATTCATGGCCGTAAATCTTTAGTGTCCATACAACTCAAACAAGACCTGAGTTTTTAATAACTAAGATATAGATTGTGCTGCTTGGACTTTGGTACTCTCTCCGTGGGACATTTACCCACTGACGGCGAAGTTGCACCAGTTCAAACCTCTCATGTAGACAGGTTGTGCAGTTTAAGCCACAACTTGTATCACAAGCTTATCCCAGATAGCCTGTATTCATTATTTGAGAGAATTACAGAACTGAAAAGGGATTAAACCAATAAAATATGCAGACATTAAACAGTCACCTTCAGAATTTTATCTAAAAACCTACACTATTTTTAGAGAATGATACCCTTTGTGATGAGCATGTTAACTGTGGTATGGAAAGGAGCGAAGAATTATATCTCTGAATTGTATCAGAGAATTACACTCCCCGCCACAGAAATCTGTAGGCTATAAAAGAAACACCTTAAAAAGATGATCTTAGATCCTCCGGGAGTCTTGCACATGGGCACATCCTACCTGGAAGTAAGTTTCTTAGGAATCTGAGGACACGGCTCTTTTCGGGACTAATTCATAAGCAACAAGAACAGCCAACAAGTAGGAAGAGCTGCTGCTGGAGAGAAAGAGCAAAAGCGGACCACACAAACCAGGGGAAAACACGGAGCCCCGGGATACCGAAAGCTTCAGGGCTTTCCCAACTGCTGGAAGTACGCAGACCATGCCCACGCCAATCCACACCAGCTAAACATCCAGCCCTAGGTACAAAGGTAGGTATCCAAGGATGTCATATTCCAGCTTCGAAGCTAAAGAAAACAGATTACCCACCAGCAAAGAGATCATTTTTGCCACTAACGTGTTTTGCAAGTGTAGGATACAGCACTCCCAGCTTCTGCCTTTACTTGTCATTTTGTGCGCAGAGCAGCAGATCCAGTTCCTTCCTGATGAGATAAAGCACTTCGGCGCAGCACTTGTACTAAAGGCAAATTGTAAATGCAGGGTTGTAATTTATTTATGTACATTAGAAACTAGCTAATTTGCACTAGTGACTAGATACCCTATTGGAGGTTTTCATGTTTTATGAATCAGCAAGCAAGCTAATGAACAAACAATTAAGGAGTGAACAAAGAAATGTACTTTGTTTGTTACTTTTAGTGAGCTCTAATAATGTATTATATTAGTGAATACATTTGCTCAAGTGATGCAGTCTAGACAGTAACCCACACCATGCGCTAACATATTTTAGAAGTGAAATGTCTGCGCGGGGTGCGATAACAAGAAGCGAGGCAGGGCTGCTGAGCGCTTGTGTGTGAACCAAACGCTGGTGGGCGAGAGCAACAGGCAGGCAGGGAATTTCTGTCTGATGGGATAAGCAGATGACCGAAAAAGAGGAATGCTGCCTCGAAAGGTCTGGGTTTATATCCTTAAATACAGCTGTGGGTCAACAAACATGCAGCTGTTATTTGCATAGAGAAAATCAATATATTTAGAGGAGGTAGGAATTAAAGCAATTTGCGCAGGGTGTTGTTGCGCTGCCGGGGTAAGCGCGGATGCTGCTGTCGGCTGACGATGCGCAGGCGGTGGGAGGGCTGCGACTCTCAGCTCCCAGAAAAGAGGTGAAGGGAGGTGCTCCGGCAGCGCATCCCCCCCTGCTTTCAGACCAGCCTGGTCCTCTCCACCCCCGGCAGGAAGCGTGGCACATCTGCACCCCACCATGCACCCCACGGCGAAGGCACCTTGCCTTCCGGTACGGTGCTACGGGCGTGCAGGCTTCACACGAGATGCGCCCGGCAGCTCCGGGGTGGCTGGCGATGGGGCAGCCCGGCCACCCCGACCCTGCTGCCGAAAACCGGGGCCACGGCTGCGTGCTGGCGGCTCGGCTCTGCTGCCAGCTCCCGCGCCCGAAATGTCCCATCCGGCAAACAAGCCCGGCAGCTCCACTAGCTACCAGCAGCTACAGCTCGCTGGCTTTTTTTAGGCCAGCTATAAAGCTGGTAAACACTTGGACTCGTCTGACAAAACATTCGAGCAGGAGGAAATGGGGTGTGTGCAGAAATACTCCATTACATATTGTAATGGCAGACATTAATTCAATGTTAATAACACTTTGCACTTTTCAATCACATATTCTAAAACCCTTTAGATAGGTGGGGAAGCATTTAGCTGATGATTACTGGGCAGAGCCCAAAGGTGTATTCTTCCCTTAGGCACGAGGAGATGAAGTGACTTGTCAGAGTGGCAGAGCTGGGAAGAGAATCTCCGTCTACCCATTTCCAGACCTGCATTCCCATCTAGTTGCCAGAAAGAGGAGTTAATTTAAATATTACCGTTTGCTGACCTACTTACAATGCTACCATCAAAACTTGGAAGCTGTGATCAAGTATATTCCCCTCTATACTTGGGCTTTTTTAGGATAACACTATCTTTGAAGTACGCCTTTCAGCTGCATTAAACAGATGGATCATTATTATTTGCTCCACTTTCTTAACGAGTCCCTGTTTGCTGCGATTCAGCCGCTGCAGACTTTGGATAGAGTCTAGCTCAGCCTCACAACCCTGAAAAACACCTTCCCAGCGCGGCAATTGCTGGCTGTTACTGTCACCCTACGGCCATCGTCACACCTTGCCCAGGGAGCCGGCGGTACCTAAAGACACAGCGCCTGTGCAGAAAGAGCAGAAAGTTTGCAACCATGCCTGTTCCTGCTCCTGTTTGTCCTCTTCCCCTCCGTTTTCTTTCTAAACAACCTTCTCCTTCCTCAGCCAGCCCATTTTCGGTACTTACTGGGCCACTTTGTCACCTTTTATTGTCAGCCTTTCTCCCCTTCACCAAAAGCCCAAACCCTTTCCTGCTTGCAGAGAGAACTACAGGCACAACCGAATGTCAACAACCACAGCATGCAACGTGAAAGACGAATTCAAAATACATGCTGTCTCCTTCCCGGCGGCCAGGATCACCCATCACAGCTCTCCTCCTGTGGTTTCTCGGGTCCTGATCCCTGCCAGCCCGCCGGGCATCCCAGTGCCAGGGAGGGCAAAACCTCGCCGGAGGTTTAAGCCGCTGCACTAGATTAAAAAGCTGATAGTGAAAAATTGAAGTAAGAGGACAGAGGAAATGGTCAGCGTTGTGCCCAGTTTCAAGGGCTGACCAGTGCTTCCTAAGTAGGTCACATCATGTGGAAGGGAAATCACTGTTGTCTGACCTCGCTATCGCTGACCTGTCCCTAAGTGCCTCCCGGGTACGGTCACCCCGACCACACTCTGCTCATCCCACACGCTGCCTGGAAAGCCGCCCCGCAGAGCCACCTACAAGTGTACAGCCGTAGAAGGGCGAAATCCTGATTTTAATGCCCTGGGCGATTCCACCTCGACAGAAACGCCATCCCCAAAACTCTGTGTTTCTCTCCCTGCGCTCGCCTGGGTCGCCAGGAGCCGTTAGACATCCTCAGCCTCGCCGTAACCTCATTCTATACAAACTGTTTACAGACATTTTATCGAGGTGCACCAGGTGTGGATGCGGTTACCGACTTTGAGACTGTTTACCTCATCCTCCTTTCTGCATCACATTGTCACAGACTGTATATAAAAATCAGATAACAATGGTACTTCGGTCACAGCCAGCTCAGGCTCTGCACACTCGACTCACACATGCACTGGAGGACGTGGTGCATGTACAATCCTCGCAGCAAACCACACATGAGCTGGTGCAATCAAGTATTTGCGTTATCTCATTTTTTGCTGAAGTAAATTACACTGAATTTTTTTTTTTTTTTTTTTTTACTCTTTTTCAAAGCTAATACACAAATGACAGGATGTTGTTGAAGGAAAATATGAGCTTTCATAAGCTATTATTATTAGCACATGCGCACCTCTCCGCTGCTTTGATCTTACTGTAGGTTCGTGTTTATTCCTCCTGACTCTGTACCGGCTGAACTCAAACCCGATGTCTGCTCCGATAGAGATCACGAACAATTAAAGTTGGATTTGTTAGCCACAACATCGCGGAGCCAGAGCTATGGGATAATTACAAGGGTGACATTCGGCTGAATACACTATATATAGTTTTCCCAAAGTCTCTCGGCCGTGACGAGGTGTTTGCTGTAAAACGGAAGGGTGGTAATGTGTACTGAATAAGCGCTCTTTGATATTTCGCATGTAAGTTAGAGCATGTTCAGGTTTTGTTTGCAGCGGAACTGTGCCTCTTCCATTGTTTTCTGAGCAGAACCCCCCCCCCAATGCTCCAAAAAGCCATTACAGGCTGCCTGAAAAATGGCGTCAAGGATTCACAGCCATCTCAGCTGGTTTCAGCAACCAAAATAAGTTTATATATATTATTATATATGGGTTTTCTAACACTTCTGCTGGCAGCGCAGAGTCAATCCCACTGCAGAAAAGTAATTCCCAGGGTGTTTCTGCTTCGGTCATCAGGGGAATCGTTTGCTGAGCTCCAATCAATTACACGTCCACAAGCTCACGGAAGGCAGGGGAGCGGTACAGACAATACTCAGGGCATGATTTGGTGGTGATGCACAGAAAGAAAAAACTAACTTGGCTCTTAGTCCCTGGACTAAACGTGCAAGGCCAGCAATCAGAAAGAAGCAAGTGGCTTTTCAGTGGGCAAATAAGATTCTATTAATTAAGTCCTGGAGACTCCAGTACCTGGCAGGGTTCATTTGTGCTTGGTGCTGTGCAGGCTTATAGGACCAGACCCTTCAGCTGTTAAGCCAGCTGAAAACGATCCCTTTTACCAAGGTAAGTGGAGGGAATGAGTTAAAGAGAATAAAGTAACAGGAATGGGATAGGTGATTCTATCAACTGGCTTCACGCACAATTAGCCAATAATTTTAGACAGCCTGCGTTCAAAGCCCAGCCACGCTCTAACACATCAACAGGCCACGAAAGGCAGCACACGGGGATGAAACGCTGCAGCAGTGGGAGACCCACATCTGGAGGGGGGACTCGTCCGTCCGTCCTTGCCTGCATCTGCTGCTGCTACAGCCCGTGTGCCTCAGCTCCCCCTCCTTTGTCCCCATGGGGCAAACGGACGTGCATTAAAAATACCCTTGCAAAAGGCGGGGAGGGGGGAGTGTATTTAAAACCCTGCTCAGCTCATTGACCTCAGAAGTGCCCCACCAGCGTTTGCAGCCCTAGCCACGCTGGTGGCTCTTGCAGAGCGATGCCACCGAGGTCTCAGTGAATGCCACCAGGTTTGGAGGTGACGCACGAGGTGGCAGGCGGCTCACAGCGTTGGCACGGGTCCGCTGCAAAACCAGATGCTGTTTGTATTGAAGGGCGATGGGAGGCTGTGCGACAGTAGCCTCAGGAGGCTGGAAAGAGCTACGTGAAAAATACATCAGGGGAAAAAGTACATCAGGAAAAAAAAGATATTCTTGATGAATGTTTTTGTGAAAATTCTGACCTGGTGAAAAATGTTACCTATTCAACAAAGGGAGTGAAAAACATCATCTAAGCACAGGCAGTTTTTGAAAAATACCAAAGACAAGTAGTTTGCAGAACTCTGAAAATTCCCCGTCAGCCCTAACAACTGTGGAAAGGGAATTGGGAACGGCAGCAATCACAGGAGACAGCGGCTGCCAGCGCTGCTGAGTGATATTTACATCAATGTCCTGCCAACAATACCATTACTGGATTATCAGGGCGGATTAAGCCTTTAGCCAATTACCCCGACTGGTAAATTGTAGATCGTCTAGACTTTTTCATGTACAACAATATGCATGAAGTTTCTCTTTATCGCTACAGCATCACACGATGCTCTTGTGGGATGTAATCCTGCGCTTCCCCGGGAGGTTCAGGTGAGCCGTGCCTGCAGCTCTGGGTTGACTTAGTGTGGCCCTGTGCACAGACAGATTTATTTCAGACAGGATTCTCATAAATTCAGAACGACTTCCAAATTTCTTGACTAGGAGATCAAAGAGGCAAGCATTTGCTTCATGCCATCTGTGGAGCTGCTCAACAGGGCAACGCAGTCTGGGGAGGGGGGAGGAGAAGGGAAAAAAGAAAGTCTCGGAGATTATGCCCTCAAAAACAAGCTCAAATGCCACCCTCACATTAAAAAGCAATGGTTGGCAGTAACAATTAATTTCTTAACTGAAACCCGCCCAACTGTGTCCAAGTGTTTTAATTTGCCTATTGCTACAATATGCAAGGGAGCTGGCAGTAATGGATTTGCAATTAAAACTAAAACTGGCAAAGAAATCGCAAAGCTGGCAAAAGAGCTAATCTGCAAGCCACGATCACAAGATTACAAA
This sequence comes from Gymnogyps californianus, assembly GCF_018139145.2. Lineage (NCBI taxonomy): Eukaryota > Metazoa > Chordata > Aves > Accipitriformes > Cathartidae > Gymnogyps > Gymnogyps californianus. Next base: position 18,660,522 of record NC_059484.1, read on the forward strand.
GTGTTTATGCACATGCTAATTACCCGAGTACATCGCTGAGAATGACTTGTAGGAGAGAATACTGGGTTTGCGTGATCTAAATCCCTGGATCCGCACGGCCAGCCCAGCCGGCACCCTACCTACTTCCCACAGCTCCCGCGGGCCGGGGAACGCAGGCGGAATTGCCGTGGTCCCTGCGTGGAAGCAGGGAGAGGGACAAGGGACAGGCAGGCAGGGTCCCCCCGGTGCCATCCCGCATCGCAGCCAGGGAAGGACGGCAATTGCTTCTCAAGCAGGTCAACGCCAGTGGTCACTGGGAGCCATGTCCTCGACTGGAATACGGACCCATCGGTGTGAAATGAAAATCACCCCGAATAAACTAGCACCCAGTTATTCACCCTATTTGCTTTCATCCTGCTATCTCTTGCCTCTAAAAATAGTTATTCCAGCAGGTCCCTGGAGATCGGTGGCTTGCACGGCACACGGCCCTGCGCTGCAACCACCGAGGACAAACAGGCGCTTACTGCCACGAGCACGAAACCTTTACAAATTACCTGCAAAGGACAGGATGGGAAGGGAAAAGGACTTAAAAGTGATCAAACGTCTGTGCAAATAGCTCGCAACAGAAAGTGACAGTGGTCAGGTGCACCATGAAGAGCAATTTTGAACCACAGGAGAGAATTTCAAGGAGAAAACAAGAGTGGAAGAGTAGTCCCAGAATAAAAGGCTGCTGGGAAAACTGAGATTCTTTAATATATAGGATTAAGGATTGCCAGTATCCTCAGGGAGGAAATGCAAATGGGGTTCAGATCATTTTTTCCATAAAAATTAGGAAGGAGAAAGAATAGACTTTGAAGTTCAACATGTTAGTAAATGAAAGCAACAGCAAAGGAGACACAAAGAGAAAGCAAGCCCTGGACGCCTAGAATTGTCTTAAACACTTGGTACTGAAAGACAGAACCCGAGGTGATGAGGAGACTTCCCTTCATGCCACGCACAGATCCCAGAAAATCTCTAGATTAGAAACTGCCTGAGAAAAAAGTATTGCACAACAAAGGTAGGATGGAGTACAGCATTCAAATGGGATTCTTTGTGCCTTATTCAGCCAGCCCGGGATGACGAGGCTGCGAGGAGCACATCAATGAAGACCTGGTGCATATGCCAGGCTGCTCTCGGATGCATAGAGCAGAGAAAGGATTTCTGGACAGTGCTCTCTCCTCTGTGAAACGGTGGCTGGAGTCAGTGCGGAAGGAGGTGACAGCTAATGGATGCCTACGGAGATGTCAGAAATCCAGCGGACACTTCTACAGAGATTTGCAGGCTCAGCTGCGTTGACGGGGGCCGATCCTTCCCGACGCCCTCATGAAAGCCGGACAGTTAGTCCAGGCTGCACGGAGGTGGTGAAGGACCAGAAGGACATTGTAAGGACGTACAGCAATAGTCATTGCTGGGTCTGGCAGAGGGATGGATGGTCTTTGTGGTGACTTCTCGGAGGTATCAACGGCCTCGCTCGATTCTGGTAGCTGGCCGAGATGGGCAATTTGTGCTTGGCTGATGGTCATTCCAGCCTGTGTACTCGGGTAAGACAATTACAGAGTGAGTTCAACCCATCGTTACTGGTGGCCATGGAATGCCATGTGTCAGGAAATGGCATCCAACCATCACCGATGCAGATAAGCGTTATGGAGTTAATTAGCGCTACGGAAAGGGTGGTTCAAGGGAGAAGTGCTTCAAAACTTGGCTTGGAGATTAATTTATCCATCCCTACCTGTAATGCACTGTCAAGCAGTTAATGGTACGTCCAGCTATTGGGGTAATTGAGTGACATTCAGGAGTCCATGGCGTAGAGGAGATGATACACCATGATAAAGAGGAGATGATATAACGTTGGGTCCTTCAGACTATAAACGCTATGACTCTACAGCTGTTCCTTGCTCCAAGCGAGACGTGTGGACTGTAAGAGTTTAAAGAATATAACACAACCACAAAGTCTTTTGTTGTTTGGTTTTTTTTTTTAAATACATTTGGGAGAAATTTTTCCTTACATCCAGAGATTCGGTTGGCTTCTCTGTACTTGTTAGCCAGCACCTAAACCAGGCTCTGCTGCTGGGGTCTGTCATTTTGCCTTTCGCAAGGAAAGCCCCAGATACATCTATTGCCTATTTAAAGTCATCTACAAACCAGTTTAATAAAAGCTGACTGCATCTGCTTCCATGTTATTAGTTCTGCCCCAAAACTCTGTTCCTGGCAACACAATGTTCCACGCTAATGAGCCAAATCTTCCCCTCCCATGGCAGTACTCCTAAACCTCCACACCATTCAGTTCACAAAGTTACCACCCTGTTTTTCCCTCGGGGGAGGGAAGGATTGCAGCTGCAGAGGGGGTTCTTCAAATAATATGAAGGCCAAAGATCTGTGGGAAAATCTGCTCTCAGACAAATAGCACTTGGGGGCATCTGCAGAGAGAACCAGCCCCTCTTTACTTCTGTCTGGGTCCCACGTCCTTCTGGCAGCAGAGTTTTTTATGAACCAGGCTGCCATTAATCCCCTGCCAGTTCCTACACCCTACCATCCTCTGTGGGTAGACAGCACAGAGTGGGAGATAATGCTGCAGGGAAGTGGTATTTACTTCAGCTGGATTTTGTGGCTTCATGGGAGAGTTTCTACTCGGGGCAGTTATTTCTCACCCGCTCCTGCTGCAAGAAGGAGGGATTTGGTGTCGAGCAGGACGACTTTTCTCAGCTCCTTGTCCAGTGACTTTTCACCCATTCTTGCCACTTTTCTCCCTGCAGCACCGAGCGCGAGATAAACAGCGATGCGAGGTTATCGCGCTGTAGCGATGCTGCTCAGATTAAAGAGAAATCAGATAACTCTCATTACCTAACTGAAACTCGCTGCTAGACTTTTATAGAGAAACGATAACGTCTGAGAGCTGGAGGACTCCACTGCCCTGGCAGACACCCCGCGGCACCCCGGCTGAGCTGGGGGGGGGCTGCACCCCGGCTCTCCTGCCCGGCTGCCCCTGCGCCCAGCACGCGGAGATGCCCGGGATGCAAGACAGAGCCCCAGCTACCGCGAACACGTGTGGTTTTGGCCTCTGCACGCTCACACCTGGAGCCTCCAGTAAGGAAAATTTAGGCTTAGAAGTTGACACGGGCACGATCGATGGCTTTAATATTTTATAAATGGACGCGCTAGCAAAACGGTCGTCTCTATCCCATCGTGCTGAGCTTCCTCGTGTTTCTAAAAGTCGGACTGAACTCATCTGACTGCCTCCTCTAATGCTTTCTGTTATAAACCTTTCTGCACCACATGCGACAGCAGCATCTCCCTAGAAAAGATCTCATTCGCTTCTGACTTTGCCTCAAGCCATTAACTGACAAACTGGCAGCTAACTACTGTTAACAAATGATTTCCTAGAGATTACCGTTTAAGTAAAAAAGGTTCCAAGATAAATAGACTCATTCTTCATGACAAGGAATTTGAATTATGCATCCAGGGGTTTGGTACATGTGTCCAAAAACTATGCTGTGCAATCCTGGAGGTTGTTCTCATCAGCATATTACAAGCGGGTAAATAAGAAATGACATTTTGTCCTCGGTTTAATAGGGTGGATTTGTGCGGCATGTGTATTTGAGACAATGTGTTGGACCATCCGATCATCGTTCCCATCCAACTAATGCCACTCTGTGAAATTACCGTTTAGGCTGAAAAGGCGATTTGTTTTTAAAGCGAGAAAAGATGCCAATCGCCTTGAAGGAGTTGTGGTTTTAGGGCCACCTGCAACTTGCTAAAAGATTATGAAATTGCAATTTGTTTAATATCTTGAAGTAAATGGTCTAATAAGCAGCACAGCTTACTCTTTTTGGCTAGTCCTTCTCTGATCGTTTCTGAAACATCCCCTCTCGCAGCAGCCTGTGTTGGATTTTATGGCTTTTTTTCAGCATCGACGTGGCTTTCCCTGCAGTGCTCTCCGAACATCGCTTACACATGGAACAATAAAGCTTCGAAACGCTCCTGGGGGAAACTGAGTCACGGAAAAACAAGCTCCTGGGGGACTGGGAGCAGAAGCTGGGATAAAACCACGCTTCCTCCGCCGCAGCCCTGCACGGCAGTTACAAGACTATCCGGTTCCTCTGCTATAAAACTTGGTAACATGCCTCACTTCTTACCTGATTTTGAGAACATCCTGTGTTAACACATAAACAACTGGTGCTACTAATGTCTGTTTATTTGGCTATTTACACGCGTCTGACACGGCACCTGGTGCTCGCCGGTAAGAGGATCGCTCGGCTCCGTATCAAACGAACTCCCGGGGCGCAGGCAGGAGAGAGGCAGCTCCAACCCACGGCAAACAGCAACGCACCCGCCCGGGAGTCAGCCATTTACCACTGCGCTGTTTTTAGAAGAGAATTTGGATGAAGAGTGATGCTTTCGGATACGGGAGCTGATCTTTCAGGGATTCTCTGCAGCCTGCCTCATCCCTCAGTATGCATTTATATGCAGATCCACGTACTAGAGCAGTACAAATAGTATATTATAATTTTAAACCATTTTATTTTGCAAAGTTTAAATATATGCATGTAGTTATATACTATTTTCAGTAAATGCCAATAACCAAGCAACTGGCACTAATATATTAGGTAATTTTCTGTCCTCTTGAGTGAAGAAATTAAATTTCCTCTACGACAACTCTTGTGTTGAAGTGCTGTCAGAAGTCCCAGGCAGCACACATTTAGTGTTTTTACCTGAATTTTGCTCCTAGCAGGAAAAGCGGAGTTCACCAGAATAGTAAAAAACTTACATTGCCAAATATAACCCTGGTTTCAGCCATCAAATTAATTATGGAAAACACAAAAGGGCTTAGGCACAATGTTAACTTCAAGCCAGAAGTGTTCAAAACTTTTCAGCTTTTTCTAAACACCAGTATCTGTTGCATTATACAGAGCATGTATGCCAACACGAGCCAAAATGTCTTAGCACTTAGTTGGAAATACATCCTTAAATTACTGCCGACTGCGTATAGAAATGAATGCATTTACTCTCTGAGGTTTAGATAAAATTACTGCCTTGTCAAGGTGTTCCCATGTCGCCCGGTCCAGCTGTTTTAGGGAGCTAAATGAGCAACAGCAAGCACATTTCTGTGATGTCATTTTACAGTATTTGATTCTTCAAAGTTGCTAACAGCCTGCAAGGATTCAACTGATTGATCTAAACACTTGAGAGCATGTTTCCATTGGAAAAGGACTCCAGAGCTGGACAAAGGCCAAGAGCTGCCCTTACGTTAAAGCAACGCGGAGAACGACTGTAAGTCTCGCAGTGAATCACTCGGAGTTGCATTGCTTGAAGAGTTTGTGTCCTGCCCCATTACAACCACAGCTACATCTGATTTGAATGAAACTTCAGACTTAATGATTTTTGTGCCAGCTATTTAAAAAGCAATATAATTTTCTTCAACACCCTATTATTTCATTCGCTATCTCCAAAGATTTTGCTCCGATTCCAAAAGCAAACTTATTTTGAGTAAATAGACTGTTTCCAACTGGCTTTAGACGGGCCACACACTTAAAACCCTGGACAGGCTTAAACCACAACCTTCAGACATCCTCATGTTTGAGGGTGTACATCTCCAGCATCCCCATCTGTACTTATAAAAGAAAAATGCAAACACGAGATCAGCACTGAAGATTCAAATGTTTTTCAGAAAGCTAACCCTATAGTAATGATTTCAAACAAATAACAAGCTAAAACCAAAACACAACAGCAATAAAATAAAATCTGATGAGCTCTTCAAAAAGATCTCGAGTGATATCAATTGGCAGGACTCTGTTGTCTATCCCAGAGCTATGGCAGTTTATCCCAGCCAGGGCTTCGCTGCAAACACACCAAAGCCAGGAGTTTCAAAACAAAAGCCAAGTTCTGATCGCTGGGACGAGGAAGAAATTTTTTGTTGTGGATACATTACTGTATAATTACTGCAGATTTCATTTACTTTCTTTTGAATACTATAGCAGATACAAAGGCCGGGTAGATGTGGCAGCTCCTCGTGTTATCATCTAATGCTCTAGGTTTACATTGTGACAATTAGCCCTCCAAAATACCAGGGATGTGTGTGTCTATTGAAGGAAAAAGAAAATATTTCCGTTGATAGGAGACAGGGAAGTACAACCGATACTGTCAACCCCGTCAAACTGATAGCAAGGAAAGGGTTTCATGCAAAATTAAAAAAAAATAAAAATCATTTACCCATTTTCTCAATAAAATCAGGGAGTAAAATCAGAAACACGGGAATAAGATCAGAAGGGAACACCACTGGGTAAAGGACTATTCATGGGACCAGAACGTGGAAAATTCCATAAAGCACAAATGTTGCTAAGAATATTCAAAAGTCAAAGCTTTCTGTGGGTGTGCATGCATAGAGATGTCAACACAACTATTTCATGATCACCGAAATTGCTACTAGCCTGCATCCTCTCTGAATGGCTATTTTTAGGACCCAGCCTTTCATGTGGTATAATGATGTGGATTTTACAAGAGCATTTATAATGTGTTTCATATGGTGTACAGTCCTGGAGAAATTGCTTTGTATCAGAGAAAGTTAAACAAAAAGGTTTGGGTGGTTTTTTTAATTTTATTTCTTATTTTATATTATTGCTTCTGTTTTGGATTTAGGGTTCATACGCATATTTTAATTTATCCTATGTGACAGCACTGGCTGTCCCAAAGGGACGCTCAGCACAGCACGATGAGATCCCACAAAACGTCACCTGGATTTCTGAATCCGTGCATCCCTTTGGACGGTCGGATTTCAAAGCTAGCAATGCCACACTCTGTAAGTTATAGCAGGAAGCCAAAGCTCAAAGGCCAAATTTCGACCCCGGGTATGCTGGTGTCAGGGGTTGTGCACTGTCTCCCACATCAGAATCGGCCTTTCTTCTTCTAGGGCAGAGTCACACAAAGCGAGGTTTGTAGAAGACAACGACGACTCCTTGGTATCTCCACTCCCGCGCCAGTAATTCCAGGGCAGCAGCACGTAATGAGAACCAACTCATCAGCCTCTCCATGCTAAGAACAACAAATTCTCATGTGGTAGATCTTATGATGGTTTATTTCCTAAACATGAAAGCAATCTCCGCAGTGCCATCTCCTCAGTGTTAGAATAAGAATTTCACATTTCTGATCCTTTCTGAGCATTTTGCTGGGAAGAGTATCTCCCCAGCACTTCTTCCACAAGTGTGTTTATAACTGCAGCCCCCTCGTGCTGAGTCAAGCATACTTTATGATCTTGGGCTTTCACATTTTGCCTTTGTGTAAGTCCCATCAGAGGAGAACCTCTGTTTACGCTCGTGTATGCTATTCCTCAGAGCAAACCACAGCAGAAAAAAAAATTCAACATATAACATACAAGTTGAATCACCAAAAAAAAAAAAAAAGTCTTTTTTTGGTCAGTCCATGATTACTACGTAGCTCTTCAAGGCAGACGTCTACTTTGTATATTATAGTTCCAGATTCTCAATGGAACAAAGGAGATACTGTTGAGACGTTTTTTTGCCTATCATTTAATCAAATTTAAAGTTGTTATAACCGGAGGGGAAAAGTGCTCTAGATTCTAGTATCCAGCTTTACTTCGGTTTCAAAAACTTACCACAGCATTGTTGAGTTTATTGTTTTGTTTAACAAAATACTAATTTTGGGACCCCGTGAAACACAATGAACCAGATTCTTTTCGTTGCAGCAGAGCTGTGTTTAGCACAGAAGCAGCGGATGAGAGAGGAGCGGTGGCTTAAAGCCACGTTGGTGACCTCTTGCCCAGCACCTCCAGCCAGCAGGATGCTCTGGATGGGTACTGCTAATTCTGCCAGGTTTTGCTAACCCTCCTCATCCTCAGTGTTGACCAGATGTCCCGCTTTCTCCGTGAAACCACTTCACAGAGGCAGTGGTGGTGGAATAGTCCTTCATAACTTTGGCAACGGTCATAAAGACCCAAAGGCAACAATCAGAGAAAGCAGCACAGGACAGAGCAGTGAGAAGTTGCTCTGTCAGGAGGTGAAGGTGAGACCTCTTTGTCCAAGATGATTGGGAGGTGACCAAGAAAAAGATCCTGCTGTAATCAAGACTCAGAGGTGCATGATGTTGCAATCACTTCCTTTAAGAAACGAAGTAGGTGGGTTTGTGAGCCAGCAGCATGTGCTGAACTGGCAGTCCCAAGGCGAGAACGAAGACCTCAGTTGATATTCAGAGAGGGTTTGGTACAGACTTTGCAGGTTCCCAGGACATCTCATCATTCACACCACGAAACACTCGCCCTGCCTGGGGGCTGGAGGGAGCCGTGCCCTCCCAGACAGACCGCTGGACAAGCCAGCAGACAGAATAGGCGTTCGGTCTTTACTGATTCAGCTGGATTAAAACTGGAAACTAGGAAAGGAACAGCTCTGTATCCTGTTACCAACCCTCTGAGTCACCCGTCCTCCTACCGAACCTTTGTTTCATCCTCCAGAAACAGACACTAATGAGCAAGTATCATGTTATAGCCTATTTTTTAAAGAGAGATTTGGAAGAATAGCACATGAAGAGCCTGTGGGGGGACTCACGCGTCCCAGCTTGGCACCAACCTGGGATTTGGTCAGGCTGAGAAGTTTTCCCTGCCGCAGCGGCTCTGCAAAGAGTTCAGGAAGCAACTTGTACCTACTCTCCTATTTCTGTGCCCTCCACCCACCATTGGTAAATGATGAGGTAAGAGCCTGTATACATCAGGCTGGGAGAGATGCTGACATAAGCCATCTCCTGGCACCAAGAGCAGTGAGCTGGAGCGGCAAAGGCATGAGAAACCAAGGAAATGAGCAGCAAACGAAAGCAGAGGCGTTACGTGATGGCTGCGGACAGCCCAAAGCCTCAGAAGGGTGGGATGGAGAGAAGCTCCCGCAGTGGCAATGCCCTCTCCAAGAGGACAGTGCTGGGGATGTCTGGCATCTAGTCCCTCTTCAAATCAATGCAACAGACAGGAGAAGACAATCCTTGAGGAATATGTAACTCACACATGGCGCAGGAGATTTTAGTAACTCAATGGCAGCACGTGCTCAACTGTTGTTCACCCAAACACACCCTGTCCAGCACAGCCTCCCCGTGAGCATACACGATGCTCACAGATGAACGGGTCTTTCCTTCACCTTCTCTACGGTGAATTAGCGAGGGGGCTCAAAGGCCAACCCCTACGAAACGAAGTCTAAATTCGGCCTTGCTGAATCACTCACAGCCAAAGGGCAGACAAAGAACTGCGGGTGTGAAATTAATGGCAAGCCGTAGATGTTTCCTCAAAACTGTTGATGTGTCTCAGCACTTGACTGTGCTCTACCAATAACCGTCATGTCATGTACACACAGATACACACAGTCCGGACCAGACTGCAATCTTAGGTGTGCAGCTCACACCACCCGTATCCTGAAAACCTGCTTCACTTGCAGATCACGCTAGAGATAGAGAGGGATTCAGCCTGCGATTAGGATCTGGCCCTGCACAGATGATCCATGAGAGCAGTCAACAGAGTCATCCCTACGGAGTCGGCAATGTCTGTTTATTCACGGGAACACACGCATGGTTACTTGAACGGGTACCTCGGAGCAGCAAATGCCAGCACACCCAACCGTATGGATTTGAGAGTTTCCACCCGAACGCAGGAATTTCATGGTGCCTGTAGACTTATGGCAGGAGAGGGACTGCAAGCTGCGAGGCAACACATGAGCACATTGCAGAGCTCCTCGCCGCCCTCCCGCCTCTCCCTCCTTTTCTCGGTTACAGCTTTGGATACCAGACCGAGCAATGTTCCTTCATCTTGGACACGTTATGCACCGCTAGCCCCCAAATCACTTTGTTCTTCACAGTTAAAATTTCAAAAATATTAATCATTAACGTGGATGAGCTTTGGGAGCTTGGGTTGATGTTAGGTTTTTGCTTTTCTCTCTGAATTTGCAACCGGTTGAGCTAATAACGTTCCACAAACAGCAACAGTTCAAGCTTGCAGGAACGGTGCCTTTACCATACATATCTCATAGCAACTCCCCACCGACAAAGCATCCCGTGCCTGGGAAGCCAGTTCCAAGGTAGCCTGCGAAGGAATCCCAGTGGGCGAGCAGATATTGTTGAACTGCCTGAATCACGTGCACACTTATTCACATGCATGGATTTACATAAAACTTGCTTTTGTTTCCCTGTGACATTTTTCTTTCTCTTTTTTTCATTCCAAACAATTTTAAAAATAAGGTTATATTAGACCACACACAGGCAGTGCTGTATCATGTCACTGCTTCTTAAGCAGAACTCTCTAATTTATTTCAAAGGGAAGTTCTGCTTCAAAATTGAGGGTGTGATATGAACTCAGAAATTAACACAAGAATTTTCCTTGGGGGGGAACCAAGGCTGAATCAGACATGCAATAAATGACCTCGGAAGCCCTGTGCCTTGGTACATCCACCTATCCGACATTATGCTTTAATATAAAAAATTATTTTCACCATTATCCTATTTCAAGCTAGGTAGAAGAGCTGGAAGAAGTGGATTCGCTCTGGTCAGGAGGGAACAAATTACTCATCTGTCTGTCTGCCAGGACATCCATCAACAGCCACCGCACTCCTAACGCTTTCTGCCGGGAATATAACAATTCGTGGCGACAGAGTACTGTCCCAGCGAGGTCCCGTAGCTGCCAGGGAACCTGGCTGGGATGCTGCCGGCGATGCTGCTCTCCCACAGCAGCAGGCACTGCGGGGAACACGCGGAGCTACTGTTTGCTTGCAGCTGCCCTCCCTCCACGCGCAACATCTGGAGAGGGATGCAGCAGCCCTCTCGCAGCAACAAATCCCCATCACACAGGGACTCCGGGGAGTTTTGCCACTGGTTTCAACAGGATCAGAACTCGACACAGGAAAAAGCAATACTAGACTATTGCCCTGACAGTGCAAGCTGGGACAGAAAGATCTCTCGAAGAGAAGCAGCTGAGCTACAGATTTCCTTCCGCTAACTGCTGCGGGGGCAACAGCCTCCTCCCGCAAAGGGATGGAGCAGCCTTGGGGCAAAGGGGCTGCTGGAGAAGTGGCCATGTCCCAGGGCTCAGCTGCTGCTGCTTGAGCTTCTGTCCTGCAAAGGGCAGCAGGAGACTTTCAGCTCCTTGCTTTTTGACCTCATGTGAGATATTCGGGACCTGTGGCCCCAGGCCAGCAGCAACTGCACTTTCATCTTGCCCTGCCCAAGGGGACATTTCAAACCCACTGAAAAGGAACCGAGCTCGAGGAGCCCGGCGGCCCACAGGGAGCATGCTCTGAACGTCGGCATTATTTCCAAGGCCTGCCATCTCATTTGGGGACTCGAAATGTGCAGAGCTTGGGAAGGTACCACTACTCTTCTGCTCCTACGCGAGCTCTGGTTAGACAACTTAATAATTAAGAAAATGAGGTAGTGTCTGTTTTCCAAAGAAATAGAGGCTCTTGGACCTCTGTTTCTCACACAGACAGAAAGTCCAGTGGCTCAGCTTTATATATGGAACATTTGAATTCTGCCTTCACACACCTCACACGCTCACTACACGCAACAGAGGTGCACAGAAGGTGTGAAGAGCTCCCCCAGGAGCTCTCCCATCGACTGGAGAGGGGAGAGCTTGTGCCCTACATACGGGACAGCACGGCTCATTCCCCTATTTTATAAACCTATTTACAAAAGGAACTTAAAGGAACTTATAAGTGCTCCTTCTACCATTTAACTACCACATGGTACAAGATATAACAATGTTCAGAAAACCCCCTCGGGTCTAAACTCAATTATACAACTGTAGCAAGAAAAATATTTTAATCTGATCAAAGTGTTAACATGTTTGACCATGTCTGACCTCTAATGTTTGTAACCACCTAAAAGGCTGATGTTCTTACTAAGGATGTACCTTAATTTGATTTAAAGTCATTTGTACTATTTAAAAAAGGATATAGTTTTATGATTTTATATTTCATTTAGAAAAACAGTTCCTCAACTTGTTAATATTCTTTGGAAGTTTCTTGCAGATTTTTAACTGGCAAATCCTATATATTCCACTCTGGGAAAAGCTGGACTTTGCAAGAGTCGGGAGAGTCAAAGCAGAGTCATGAACCGCCATGCATGCGACACCTGAGAGCCGGGTGAGAAACGGTTCTCCTGGTGCCTTGCAAAATTTCGAGATTTCAGATGCATGCACAGTCTGCGCGGAAATGCTCTTAACGGACTTGACCGGGAGCGTGCCCTCCCCGGCCCGGCCAGCCGACGGGGGTTCAGTTCACAGCACGCTCCCAAAACACGGGACACCCGGGCTCAGCCCGCTGCCTTGTCCCCAGCTCCAGGGGCACCCTCACCTGCGCGCCCTGGCCACCCCCCAGCCCTCCTTTCTCTCGTTGATAGCTCTACTGCCAGTCCAGGCTACTTGTGCATGCTCAAACCAGCATCACTCCAGCTGAATTACCCTAAACCAGTGTTTGCCACCTGCAGCAAAGGTGGGCCACCGAGCCGAACGCCCGGGATCTGCCCGCTGCGGGGGGGCTCTTGCCACATCCTGCTGCTTGCTGGGGACATCAGCTGGGCTTGGCGTTGCTGCTGATGTCAGGTACCCAAAGGCGTTTAGTGCATCACTCCGGAGCAACATCAGAGCATGTAAATAACACAAGTGGGTGTGTTTTGGTAAAAAGAGACAATTTTGGCTGGGGAGATGCGGGGAGCCTAGCAGGATGCTGGGGTGAGCCATGTAACAGTTAGCGGGCTACAACCACCTTGAGGGAAACAAAGCAAAAGTGATGCTGCTGAGAAAATAAGAAAGAAAAAAAGGAAAGCAGCACGTCGGTAATGCTGGTAGCGACACACCCACCCAGGCAGGCGCTCCGGGCCGGCTCCAGTGCCGCTCGCAGCACCCTGCCGGGGTTCGGAGGGAGCCCACAGAAAAGAAAAAAAAAAAAAAAAGTGGTTTTACAGTGCGTCGCAGGGCGGGGGTTCAACCCGCAGCCTCGGTGCCGGCTGCCCTTCGTCTTTCAGGGAGCTGTATTATATTTTTCAATCAGGTAAATGTAAAGCCCTGACAGTTTGCCAAAGTACTCCTGGGTTAATTTTTTAATTTTTATTTTTTGAAGACTCTGAAATTCATCCTAGCTGCAAACAACCATTTCCAGGAAGCCTCATTAACCAAAATGCAATCTCCACTATCAAGTGCACGCATGACTGTGATACGTAATCCCATTCAGTCACACAACCCTCCTCCCCGACTCTGCTTGTGCTAAAGCATTAATTAAACACACTTTTATGGATGGTTAAGTATCTGCAATCTTCGGTCACAGATCTGACCTCCTCAATTATTGGAAGCAGCCACCAGATTATAGCCCACACTTTATATAATATACACAGTAGCAATAAATCTATATGAGAGCAATACATAATTTACTATGATAACCTTTGCACAGTCAATATAAATAGAAGACAAAATTGCCCAGAAAGATATATCGGAATAGCTATTGTACCAAGTCGAAAAACCAAGTCAAGAAAAAAATCTTCCCATGTCTGTTAGGTAACCGATTTTTAGCTGAAAACATCAAATCAGCTTTTTAAGTCACGCAACATAAACCACCGCAGGATCCGAACAGGCCTAAGTAAAGCTGGCTGAGGCAGTGGGTGATTTCTGTGGCTCTCAAGGGGACAGGATCTTTCCTTCTCTGCTACTCAGTTTTCTCCCCTTCGAGTTCTCCACGGTCTATTTACTCCTGTCTGTTGCTCCGACAGTAACCTCTTGGGTTTTTATTACATTTTCAAGGGGAAAGGCGATTGACAAACCACAATCTACTTTTTAGCTTAATTGCTAATAAATAGGCTATTGCACTTTGTTGCCCATCTAGTAAGGGTTTAAGATTAAAAGGAATATCCTACTACAGCAAATAGTTGCTGGGCTAATGTAACTCCGAACTCACCCAGATTCTATACCAGGGAGCAAACTAAATGCGTTTAAATAAGACAAATTGAATATCATCGTTTAAAATTTATCAAGAAGAGAGCAGCTTCATATTTTAGCAGGGGTGAGGAGGATACCTGGTACCTGGAGGAAGGAACACGAGGTGGGAAGCAACAGAAGAAATGCTTATTTGGATTACAGTAATGTATATTGGCCCTGCCTTGCAAACACATCTTTTCTTGCTGTAAACTGAAGGAAGACTTCAAAATTTAGAGACAGATCCTCAATATCTGCACGCTGACTTCAGCAAAGTTACAACAGTCTGCAGCCGAGGAAATTGGCTCCCCCAAGAAGGGCTGTGCCGGGGTACGGGCAGGCTCATGGCGGGACCTGTCTCCTTCTGCCGCCCAGGCCAGCAGAGTCGGGCGGGAGGACACGACACCGATTCCAGCGAGCAATATTTCATCACACTTTAACTTGAGTTTCATACCCCACAATCCATCCATTTGCCATAACGCCATTTTAACATCCTACCCCTCTAGTGAACAAAGGGTTGAAATTAAGGAGGGCATTATATATTCTCTTAAACCTTATCCCTTCACAGGTTGAAGACTAAAACTGAAATAAACCAAATGATGTTCTGTTCTCATTTACTGACTGTAAACACAGAATAAGTCTGAAATGAATATAGCAATGCCGGCTCCCCAGGAGCGACACAAGCACTGACTATCCGCTGCCATGTCATGACTTTATTTTCTGAAGTTCTGATAGAGATGGTGATGGGAAGACAGCTTTTGTAGAGAAGCCTTTAGTTTAATTATTCAGCTAGCAAAACTTATAAACATTAGAATATACAGAATTACTAAAGCTGATTTGACCCGAGAGGGAAAAAACTTTACACGAAGACGACGGGAATAGTCCTCCAGCAGCATTAAGCCTTTTCCTAAAAACCTCTATTGCCATTTTAGAAGCACAAGATCCACTTTCTGGCCCATCATCCACAACAGAGCCCTAACTGAAGGCAGGCCAAAACCTGGCCATTTTACAAGCAGACGCATCAAACCAAAGCTAAGCTGCGGGACATATCCCCGAACACAGACACCAGAAGCTGCTCACCTCCAAAGCCTGTGACCCAGAAAAAGGAAGGGGCATTTTTACGTTAGATATTAGGATTTGATTGCTGGAAGAGTAAAGGCGAACCTAGAGGATGGGGAGACTGGAAAAGAAGCTCCTCCAGCAAATTTGGAGTGAAGCAGGCACTTGCTGCTGAGCATCTTTCCCCCTTCCCACTCCTTCTCCCTTTGGCTTGGACAGCAGAGTGCCCGGACACTTTAGAAACTGGGCTGTAATTTGTCAGGAAAAAAGCACGTGTAGGTGCCCGCACAACACCTACAACATACTTCAGCAGTGAGAGAGGCCGCGAAACTTCTCCATAAGGAGAGGATGGACTCACCAGAGGTGACATAGATCCATTTGGCAGATAAGGGTCTGAGAGCATTAGGAAAGGGTAGCCAGAATACGCAGATCCTTTATACATCCCTGGGTCCTGATGCTTCATACCTGCTAAAATTAAAGTTCCCCATCAAGATTCGCCTTACGACAGGTGATTTCTCTGCCTGTCGGGGGGCCCTGAAGAGGTTACAGTGCATTTGGGGAGTCTCTCGGCCCTGTACTCCTCATAGAGGGTGTTGGGGGGGGTGCCAGGGTCCCCCGGGGGTGCGGGGTCCCACAGGGGGTGCATTGGGAAGCCTCATTGCTGACAGGAGCAGCTTTCCCCGGGGAGGCTGTGGCGGCCAGGCCGGCATCCCTCACTCTCGGAGGCTGCAGGGTGGCAGGCTCGGGGACCAGGGGGTTCACCCATCCCGGGGATGGCGAGTGCCTGGCCGGCTCGGCTGGACGGGGCGAGCCGGGGGAGGCCAGCAGGGACCAGGGACCGGGGGGGGGGGGGAACACACACACACACACACAGAGACGCTGCGACTAACCATCATCCATGTGGTCCGGGAGCTTCTCCTGATAAACCCTCTGCGGATCCTGCACACGCCTGATGGCCTGCATGGGGAGGAGAGAGAGAGGCAGAGCGGGGGGTGGCGGGGCGGGGGGCGCGGGGCCGGGGCGGGGGCGGCGCGGGCGGCCCGGCTCACCTCGGGGTCGGCGGCGGCGGCGGCGGCGGCCGGGCTGCCGCTGCCCTCCGACTCGTTCACCAGCGAGGACTTGAGGTCGGCCAGGTCGCGCTCCGTGAAGGCGTTCTCGGGGATCTTCTCCTCCTGCTCGCCCTCGTCCTTGAAGGCCAGCATCTCGTCCGTGGCCCCCAGGTCGTCCCCGCCGCCGCTGCCCAGCTGCGGCATTTTCCTCCCGCCGCTCCCTCCCGAGCCGCGCAGCAACTTTCCCGGCGAGTATTGTTCTCCGCCGCCCGGATCAAGCCCTTCGCAATTATTTTTTTTCCTCCCTCAATTTCCCCCCCCCCTTGAAAAAAAAATTTGCTCCCTCTTGAAATTTTTCTTTTTAAAGTTTTTTTTTTCCCCTTTCCTTTTCAACTTTCAAACTTTTTCCTTTAACTTCTGTTTCCCCTTTTCAAATTCCCTTTAAATCCTTCCTTAAAAAAGAATTATAATTGTTTTTCCTTCTTAAATCTTCTCCTTCCCCCCCCCCCCCCCCTCCCTCCCCCAGCTGCTCGCGGGGGGCTCGGCAGGCTGCGGGCGGGCGGGCGGGCAGGCGTCGCGGGATGCCGGGCTCGACAGGCCCCCCCCCCCGTGCCGCCGCCGCCGCCCCCCCCACCCCCACCTCCGAGCCCCGGAAAGTTTCCCTGGGAGCAGCGGGCGCCGGCGGCAGCCAAAGGCACGGAGCGCCCGGTGCCTGTGTGCGAGCGCGGCGGCGCGGCGGCCAAGGGCTGCCGACATCAAAGCGGCCGCCGGGTGATTGGCAGCTCCGGGGAGGGGCCGGGGGCGGGCGCACACACACACACACGCACACACACACACACACACACACATGCACACACCGCACACACGCTCCGGCTGGAGTGCCTGCCTTAAAGGGACCGCCAGCCCGCCTCAGTCCCGTCGTCCCCCCCCCCCCGCCGCGCTGTAGCGGGGTGACACCCCCCCCCCCCACCCCACCCCCCCCCCCCACCCCGGGGAGGAGGGACCCCGCCGGCCCCCGCAGTGCCAGCCCGGCCCGGCTGCGGGGGGTGTTGGGGGTTTGGGGGTGCGGGGTGGCCCGACGGTGGGCAGCTTTGGGGGCTCGGTGGAGCTCGGTGCACCTCTGTACACACACACACATCTCTGCTCACACATCTGTACACACACCTGTGCCCACACGTGTACACAGACATGCCTGCACACACATGTGTGCACACACGCGTCGGTGCACGCACACTTCTGCACGCACGCATCTGCGTGCCCACATCTGCACATGCATCTGCATACGTAGGTGCTTATTTGCACACACATAGCTGCACACACATCTGCATGCACACATCTTCACATGTGTCCACGCATAGCTCTGTGCGCACACGTCTGTGCGTGCAGTCTGTACACATGCGTCAGCACACATCCGCATCTGTGCAGCCTCACACGCGTCCACAGGTGTCTGTGTGTACATCTACACACACATCTGTACACACACATCAGCATGCATGGCTACACATCTGGCATGCACAAGCACTCACCTACACACACACCAGCGGGATCCACACACATCCCCGAACACGTCAGCACAAGTGAGTACGCAACTGCATGCATCTGCACACACATATCAGCACACACGCACATCTGCACACACAAGCACATCTGCACATGCAAACACATCTGCACGCTCACATTTGCCCACGACTCTACAAGCACAGATCGGCAGCACACAACTAAACATAGAGGACAGAAGCGTGTACATGGAGCCACAGACACACATCAGCATGTACGTGTGTGCGCACACAGAGACACATCAACACATATATGTGTGCGCACACAGAGACACATCAACACATATGTGTGCACACACAGACGCACATCAACATATATGTGTGCACACACAGGCACACATCAGCACGTATGTGCGCGCGCACAGGCGCACATCAGCACATATACGTGTGTACACACGCACGTGTGCACACAACAGTTGCGTCTTCACGGCCGTGGGTGCACACAGCGCGCCCGCGCACGCGTGGGTGCCGATGGCCATGCAGAGCGTGGCCGCAGAGCGCACCCCGGGCACAGGGCGATGCCCGCAGCGCCCGGCTCCCCGCCATCGCTCCCTCATCCCCGGCCCCTTCGGAGGCACAGACGTGACGTCGGATCGCAGAAAATTATTAGTTTTCCTGACTGGCCCCGAGGGTCAGGAAACATGAAATTACCATCTTCGCAGCCAATTTCGAAGACACTAGACACTTCTATGTCGGCGTCGGAGTTTTTTTGAAGCAGTTCCCATGGAAAAGGAAACTCCCCATCTCTTCTGATCACATACGACAGGTCCTGTGCATGTCTCCGGTAGCTTAAAACAACACACCGATATTTATTTTCCTTAATTAAGATTGCATAAGATAGCCCTGGGTCCTGGAGACTTTTCTACAGACTGTAATGACGCCATGTAAATTGTTTTTTATGACCCAATATACTACATATTGTCACATTCAGCCCTTGAATAGGAAGCTAAAAATCTCGGTCCCTATTTTTTCTTGTTAATTAGGGTATTATTACTAGGGATATAATCTCATTACTTTTTGGGGAGGAGAAGAACTAGTTGGAGCCACTTTGAAAAGTACTGAATATATTTAAATGAAGCAAAATCCGTCTTTCTGCTAATTGCTGATTTTGCATGACATAGAATTATTGTTCTGATTTAGGGGGCACAGTTTACGCTGGGCTAGAGGAGACGGGCGAGGGAAAGGATGCTGTTTGCTTTTTTCCTGCTCGGCTCTCCCATCCAAATGAATGAGCGGGCTACCCCATAGGAAACTCCGTCTGCAAATTTCCATTCTTTTAAACATCACAAAAATAAAATAAGCTGCAGCCACTCTGAGTAATAATCATTTGAATGAAATATTTGCTACTTTCAGAATTTTTTTTTTTCTTTCAGATGATCCTCTTGTTTTGCATGTGAAAAAAATCGTCTGAAATTTACAGCCCTCCCAAATGGAGATAAAGCCTTGGCAATGAGTTGGAAACCTGTTGTAATCTGTGATCCAGGAAACAAAGAGCCTCATTAATGCAGAGACTTTGGTGAGCCTTTGATGTTAGCTAGCATAGCATTCACTCTCAGTTCCATTTGCATTTAAACATTCATAAAAACATCATCTCTGCTTCCTTTGCCTTAAGCAATTTAGGAGTAAAGTATAGCTTCTATTTAAAGAAACCCACTGTGGTGAGGCTTAGAATACAAATATCACATAATCTTCAAGCAGAGCAAATATTTTATCCTACATTTCTGGTGGGCACATTTAATAATATTATATTTAAGACCCAAAATAAAAGATCCATCTTATTTTCATTAACCTTCCTCCACATACTTGAGTGAAAAGAGAAAAGGGGCCCTGTTAATTCTAAATATACTACATACCAATTTGTGGAAGTAAGGGAATCCAGAGGATTTTACATTATTCACGAGAGCTGAATTTTTGAAAACTGCGTGCCTACAGCAAGGTGCCTAAATCCGTATTTAGGCACTCAACACTGAAAATTTTGAACAAGGTTCGCTATATATATAAATATATATATGTTGTTTTCTGAACTGCAGAATCTTCATTCTGGTTTTAGAATTGAGGAAAAAAAGATTTTTTTTATTTTTATTTTTAACAATCAGAAGTATAAAAGTAAAACACTAAAAAAATCAGAATAAGCCTAACGTGGAGATTTTCTTCCAAGAGAAGGCACTGTTGCTCCCAGACGGCATCCTGAGGGAACGGCAGCATGTGGGGAATTTGGGGAATCACTTAGAAAACAGAGGCCTATCTCTCGTATTATTTTCAAAAGTATTATTCACCAACACGCCTATGAGAAGTGGAACAGTGCTAAAAATACTGGAGTCGGCTTGACTTGATGTTTGGAAATACTCAACTCAGGTTGTCCACGTTCACGGTACCATTAAAAATAACAGAGCGAGTTGAAATTGATCCCGTGTCACATCGGGAGCTCTTTATGTTTTCACTCTTAGGAGCAAATATAAGGAAATCTTTATGTTTGGGGCTGTGAGTCAGTTCAGCCAGACTGATGTTATAAGCATTATAGGCAAGTTTCCTATATGATGAATATCCAGAATTAAAAACTGAAATGGAAAACACTTAAAAACAACTTTACCTTGGATAAAATATTTCTGGAGCTGGATCAAAGTAAAACAAAAAGCCTGGCTTACTTGTCAGATCATATCTGCACTGAACTTCAAGGTTTGATTTGTATTATTTACATGGAAAAGGTCCCAAGAAACCAATTTGGCACTAAGTATCTTCATTACGTTTTTTCGCTTGTATGGGTGATTAAATCAATCTAGGGTTCCTATTTTAATTTTTTTTGAAAGGTGCAGCCATCTGTGAATTGAGGAACTTTTCTGATGTCATCTTAGTGCTTCAGACATACTTTTTTTTCCTCCTTTTTTTTTTTTTTATAAGAAGACTTTTAAAGGAGCATGTTTGTTTCACTATTAGAGTTTCTAACTGTCCTTCCAGTAACTGTTTAGAATTCAAGGTGTATAATAACTTTTTAGAACATTTTAACTGTAACACCTGCAGATAACAGTAAACCAGATTAAATTATAACCAAGTCTGTCTGTCAGTCCGTCTGTTCTTCATCCTGCATTTATCAACTTGTTCTCTGAATGCTGTGTGTGAAACTCAGCACATGTATTTTTGTACCATGCTACGCACAGTGGCATTACGTGGCTTCACCATACACATTATATTAAGTGAAGCCTCTCCTTTAAAGTCAATGTAAATGTTGCCACTACCTTCTCTTAGGCTAGGGTTTCACCTTCTGTTCTTTAAAAGGGGCTGCAGAGTGAAGCACTTGGATTTATTTAGTTTAGTTTATTTGTTTTTCACAGTTTTTTGTTCATTTAATAGGATCAGTTTGGAGTAGCTCCCATTTTACTCTCTTCGGACACATTTTATCCTCTCATACAAGTTCATTTAATGTGGGTAAGGGACACATCTATCCCTGCCAGGCTGAACATCCTACATCTGCCTTCCTCATTGTATTTGCAGCAAATATGTTTCCCTGATATGCATACGCAAATCAAAGTACGCTTTAATTTAAAACCCCATTTATTTCAGCATGTTGTTTCGTAGCCAATTAATCAATTCTCTACTAACAGAGGAGCCTTCTAAATATTTACCATTCTTTTGGAGAAAAACATTTGCACGATCGTCCCGTAAGGATGGCTGGAGTGATAGATTGGCAGGGCAAATGTTTCAGATGGGACAGATGAAAACTCCTGTGCGGGGTTCCAGCTGGGAGCAGGAGCTCCTGGAGGATAGGCTGGTACCAGCTGAACTAATCCTGGCAAGTGACCAGAGTAAATCAGGCCACTGAAAGCTCTGTTTTGCCCAAAGGGGTTTACGCTGGTGTAATTACCTCAGCATAGTCATAGCAGGAACATTTCCTTAGTCTAGACAAGCTCTAATAGGTAAAATAGATCTATCGTTTGCAACTGAAACATCTCGACCCAGCTAAGGCAAGGGCAAAACCTCGCGTTCTTCTTCCCGCTTTGCCTTTCCTTCGCTCGCGCGCACCCGGGTACAGCAGGATTTTGTGTTGGTTTGGAGCATCCTCCAGTTTTGTTGGTCTGCGATAGAAAAAAGGCTCAAACAGTTGCTCAGCTGTTTCCCTACTTGATTCACTCTGCCCATCTTAATCTTGCACGATTTTAAGCGTTTATTTGACTTCATGCATTGATCTAAACGTACTTAAAAGATTCACTGGCAGCTGCCAAAAGATTGCTTTTAAAATACCAACAGAAAATTGACTCCCTGACATTGCAATATTTAGGTTGCTTTCGAATGTCCACATGCTTTTCTGGAAATGTTTCCAGCCGGTAGGACTGGAGACTCCTTTTTTCCCCCTTGGGAGGCAAGTAGTGAAGGCACTGCAGTCTGCCGACTGGGGCCAGCATCCTGCTTTCTCCAGGAAAAGAGGATAATCTCTCTCAAAAGACTTCATCAGATGTCAAAAGCCATAGTGGGAAATCCATTTTGGAGACCGTGATCTCTGGGTAACTCCCTGCATGTATGGCACAACATGGCACAAGCCATCGTCAAATCTCCAGCGCACTTTTTGGTTTTTCCTTTGCTTAGAAGATACCCTCTGTTTCGATTTTGTCAGGTTGTAAGACTGTCTCTTCAGGCAGTTTTCACTTAACAAGTCTTTTCTTTGTTCCTGATACAAATAATACTTCAGATTATTAAAGGACTTTAAAAGACTCATCTATTTTTCACTCTATGTGTTTTCTTCACCTCTTGCTGTTGGAACTGGACCAAGCAACTGGCATCGCGTTTAATATTTCTTATTACTTTCACTGTCAGGTTCTCAGGCGCTTGCCCAATGCTGAAAGATCTGAGTTTCAAACAGGAAGGAGCATGTTTATTTGTTTACAAAAACACTTTTCCAGGGCTGCATCCTGTGGTCATACAATCATCCAAGTAGTCCCTGCTCCGATGAGTCATGCCTCTAAATTAAAAGGACCCATGAAGACGGATTTGCAGAATCACACTCATTGCTTCCACAACCGTTTTTCCGTAAACCATAGGGAAAACTATGTTGATTTTTGGGTCCATAAAACCTTGTTTTTACCAAACCAAAGTACTGGGTTCCTTTTTTTCCTGACAGTGTCCTTTACTTTTAACAAAATCCTTACAAGCCGACAGAAGTAGCCCCTTGCTGTACATTTGGTACAATTCACATAAAGTACACTTTGTCCTGGGATTCCTGTTTGTACATTAGATGGAACAAAGTACAGGAGAAATCCAAATATCGTTCTTTTAGCTCAGGCTCTGCTCAGACATGCTATCCAGGCTGCAGCTGAGCCTGGTTAAGAGGTTCTTATCCAGAGCCAGCTTCCAACTGCTTCTTCCCTTCTTGCACATCTCCCACTGAAGGTGGCTGTGCTCCATCGGATGGGGCAGCGTAATTTCACACGTAGGCACTCCCCAACCTGCTTCTGTCCGACTGCGCCCGTTTCTAAAAAACAGCCCTATTGTTAAAAGGGCACTAACAAGAATCATTTCAAAAAGCGTGGGTTAGATAGGTCTGAGTGAGGATCATTGCTGACAACGGGGCTGGACGGCAGCAATGAACTGCTGAACTGAGTGGCAGATGGTGAAATTGGTTTTAGTTGTCGTGACCTGGGACATGTGAATGGAGAACTGCTGTCTCTGGATGCTCAAGAGGGCAGTGAAAGGAACGAGACCCAAACTAGAGGCTGCTTCGCCGAGAGGTACCTGCGGGGACGGGTGCTGCTGGGGAAAAGTGAAAAGGGTTTAGAATTATTATGACAACCTCGGCTGCAGCTCTTTCTGTGATCCCCACATTAGCACATCAAACTTCTGCAGAGCAGAGCTGGAGGCTTTGGCAGTCTCCTGCCTTACACGAACATGCGTTTGAGTCCCATGGCAGGAAGCCCTCCCTGAGTCTCTGCACTCTGATCACCTCCTTCCCAGTGCCTGGGCTATGCAGAAAGGAAGGGGGAAAGAAATGGAAACAGCTGGTAGGAAGTGAGACTAAAAGGAATTTGTCAGGATAATGGTGGTGGGATAGGGTAGCCAGGTCGGAAGCCAAAGGAAAATGATTCCGATGTCTAAAAGCCACCCATATCACGTGGGCCGTATTGATCCCTTCTGATACATTACTCCCAGCACCAGTCCAGACCCGCAGCAAAAGGTGTCTTTCTCTGCACTTATTAGGGTTTTTTTTCTGCATTGTTTTCAGTTTATGATTGTTGCCTGCTGTGAGAAAGAAGAAAAATAATTGAAGAGATGAAGGGGAAAATGAAGCAGGGAAAAGAACATGGGACTAGGAAGGGAACGCTGAATTTATAGATGTTCACACCAAAATTATTGAAAGGAAAAGGAGGAAAGAACCGAACATATTTACAAATCTGAATTCAGCAAGGCAGAGCTTTCTGCTAATGAATGCAGAACACTTCATTTACTACTTGGAATATATTTTTATTTATTTTGCAGATGTTATTTCTTTCAGATCTTTACTGATGACTTTCTCAAGACACACTGACAACAAGCCAGGGTGAGCTTGTCAGCATCATACTTCTCCGTACTTCAGACTGAAAAATGAAAGAAAAGCGAGGAAAGGCAAAAGCAGAAGGGAAGCTTGTATTCCCGCATCATTTATGCCATCCCCTTTATCCTTGCCATTTCCCTCTTGCCAACACTTTCGTCACTTCCCCTAGTTCAAATGGATGTGGGGGACCTTGTGCAGAGTACAGCCTGGTTGCTCCTACCTACTTCTCTGCACTTCTGAAGTGGCTATAAAGAAACCAGATTAAAGCAGCATTAAAAGCTGTGCTACAAATCCTACCATATTAAGCAAGACAATTCTTACAGTTGTTTTGGGCTAGCTGAACAGAAGGGGTGCCTTTGAGTTGAACTACATGTTTCAACAGTATGTTGTTCTGAAAAGTGTTGTATATGTGCCGACATCCGCTGTTGGCATGTGTACAGACTGAAGCTTGCCAGCTCCTTCTAATCTGGAAAGAGGAGACATGCAGTGTTAAATACATGTGTCATCACTAGTCATTCCCCCTCCTCTCCCAATTTTATCATTTGGTTGTGCAATATATTTGAACCAAGTCAGCCCATATAGTTTAGATGAACTTAGGCCAAATAACTGTACTGGAGCTGACTTCAGAGGCTTGAGAGGAGTTGCTGGAGTAGCTCTTCCGTAAGTAAATGCAAACACTCTGTTATGCTCCTTATTCTACCCCTTAGACAAAGGCCTGTTGGTAGGGTTGCAGTCGGAGGGAGGGAGGGAGAGCCCCTAAGAAAACAAACAAACTATGCAGCTCGTTGCATCATATGACTTTTGACTCCCATCATGTTAAATCTTATAGGCAAAACAGGGCTGGGCCTAAGCAGGGCTTACAAAGGGGACTCCAAGGAAATCCATGCTGCAAGGGATGGTTTTGGTGACTCAGTAGGTGACAAGGGTTCTTCTGAGTCAGGACTGAACCAGCATTTTTGCATGACGTTAGCACACCCGAGTTTAGGATGTTTTTTAGACTGAAAGCCTGACTACTCATGCCAGTAAGGGTCCTGGGAGACTTTCACACTCATACAGATGGTGATTCCAGCCTCCTGGTCAAAGTCCAGCTGCATTAATTGTGTTTTCCCTCAGTAACTGCTTTGTATGGTATCAATTATTGCCCCCTTTAAGGCTGTGACCACGGTCTCTACCACAGCCCTGAAGGACGACTGTAGCTGGTTGTGATGCACCTTTAACTAGTTAGTTGGAAGCCAACACCTGGGCAACTACAGCATCAGCTGCTCAGTATTTAGGCAGGGATCTCAGGGCTCCCTCCTTTCCCTCCTGATGATGGCTACAGTGCTAGCGGTATGTGAGCTCCCTCACCTAAACCAAGCTTGTGTACGTCCACAGGGGCTGCAGGCACACCTTTGGGTTTCTGGGCTGACTTGTGTTGTCTTGTGTGGCTCTGCACTGTACCACCAGCACTTCTCTGATCGTGGGGTATGCTCAGGAGTTACCCGCAGCTCTCTTCTGTTTTTCTTAAGTGGCTTTGGTGCTCCTTATCTCATCCAACAAGTGGGCTGATAACAGAAGCCCTGAATACAGTCAGGAGTCCAGGGTATGTCTTGGTGGATCCTGGTCTAGACTTTAGCTCTTGAGACTCTCAGTTTTGGACTGATGTGTATGGGAGTTTGTGTCCTTAATTCTGTGGTGAATCTGTTAGTTGTCTGCTTGTGATGTGTGTGGATCCTGGAATGATGCAGTAGTAGCAGATGATGCGTTTCTGAAGGCTATGGAGATGTGGAAGGTGTGCAGTTGCAATAGGCAGGTTGGTAACAGACAAATAGAAGTTGCTAAAAGTTTTGCTGACTAGAGAAGAAAGCACAGAAGCAGAGACTTTAGAAGGACAAGAAGAAAAAGTACGTAAAAATGTGATCACCCATTTTAATGGCTAAACATGAATTATGTTATGAGATGCTTTCATCTTAGTATAGGTTAGCATTCCCCAGCTTTTTATATTTGTATATAAATATTTTTCTTGAAGTAAAGTCGGCCTAATTGGAAGTAAGAGCTATTCTATGTCGTTTATTTTAATACTCTAATATATTTCCCCTAGTTAATCATTGCTATTTCTAAATATAAATTTCCTTTCCTTTTCTTTCAAGTCACTTAAAATGAAAGGGCCTGCTTTACTCTTTGACCTTCTCTAACAAGCAGACCCTTGAAATACAGCATTTCCAGAAAGCAAGCTGTAGGAACAACAGATGGATTTAGTAAATTACAGCCTACAGATGAATTGTATGAGGAGTCAGTTTGGGATGGAGGCTTAAAATACACAGAGATTTTCTATGCTGTAGCTTGTTTCTTGCTGTCAAACACTGCCTGGTAAATGTGTAGCTCGTGTGATGTTGGCTTTCTGTACTGATTGATTTGTAGAAGCCGTTCCATCCCAAATTACCAGCTATTTGGGTCTCAGCCTGCAATCTTATTCAGCCAGGAGACTCTGTCCTCTAGGTACGTTTCAGTATTTTGCATTTCTTTTATTTGCTAAAGCTATTCTGACAGACTACTTACACTGATCAGCAGATTCTAAAACCTGTTTGTGGTTTCCCAGGGATTTCATAGACAAATTAGTGCATGTGTATTTGCAAGACAGGTGACTCCTAAATGATAAAAATGTAGTTTATAATCAAAGTGCCTTTCTTGTAACAATAATCTTGAGCTCGGTATTTGCTTATCTTCCAACGTGTTAATCCTTTTCAGGATTAACAACTCATTTTTCAAAAGCGTGGTCTTGGTTCTGCAGACCTCGCCGACATAACTAAATCTTACTGAGTTCATGAGGTGTAATTGTGTGCAAGGACTGCAGGAATGGCTGTTCACCTCAATAGGTTTCCTTGATGTGATTTAGCTATTGCTCTGAGGTTTGAAGCTCCATAATGTATTTGATACAGAGCAGCAGCAGTAAGTTGTCATTGTGATCAAACACAAAGGTTCTGTGGGGAAGAATAAATTATTTGCATGGGTGTGATGAACGCTTGAAGGGAATTTGATAAGTTGCATGTTGAGCACTGGGAAAATTTCTGAAAATGATCCACCTTGTTCTTCATGGTGTCAGAAACTTAACATTGAAAAGAGATCATCACTGGCTCTGGTTATTGCACAGTATTATTAAAGGTCTTCTGAAATGAATGTATCTAAGATAGCATGGCAATCAAGACAAGATCAGGTAGGCTCAGGATTTTTTACATAAATAGGGATTTATTTCTACTCTTGTATTCATAAGATGGTCAACACATTTTGCGACAGTTTCCTATGCTGTGTCTGAGTTTGCAGTCCTTGAAGTCACTTGCGTTTAAATCAGTTGTGTGACAGACTTCAGTGAATCTCTGCATCAGGGTTCTGCATGGAACCAACGTTGTTCAGTATGGGACTCGCAGGAATCGTGTCTGCTTTAGCTAAAACATGATTCCCTTTTGTAAGGAAGAGATGCATATGGTAATGATGAGGATGGTAATAACAATCTTGTTAACACTTGGGAAACTTGTGCAAAATATTCTCAGTGCTGCTTTTTGCTTGCCTTCTGAATGCAGGCTGCAGTAGCAGCAGCTGCAGTTCACTACTGCCCACTGGTCCCCAGGTTGTACTGACTGGGGACATCTCAGCATGCAGCTCGGCTCCCATCCCCAGGCATGCCCTGGCTTCCTTGCAAAGGAAACTAGTGGATGTGGGGGACAGCTGTGCACGCAGATCTCCTCCTGAAACAGAGACGGTGTGGGGCGAGGGTGTGTACCCAGGGACGAGGATTGCAGGGTGTATTGCAGGGAGCATCTGCCAATGATGTAGATACTGCCTCTAGGGAACCTTCCTTTAGGAGAGTGTCTGGCATTGTAAATGCTCTGCTTGCAGAGCAGGTCTCAGTGCTACAGTACTTAATGTGCTGGTAGCATCCAGTGGCCAGGCTACAAATGCCACGCTTACACTTGGTAATGGTGTTACAGACTCTGCAAAATTTTCCCATAACTCACAGATCCAAGCAGGACAGCTTCTATGAGAAACAGTGACACAAGACAAACTTTAACAACTAACCCCTGTAAAACAGCAACCCTAGCCTGTACCTGTGAGTTTCTTCCGAGGCAGACACTGTGAGTGAAAATAGAATCTCTTTTTTTTTCTTTTCAAAAGGTCCATCCCACAACAGTTATCTGCACAGTAGGTTGCACTGCATTCCTAGGGCTACTCACGTGTAAAAGGGCTGCAGCAATGCACAGTAACCGGAATAGTTTTTCTGTGACATGATTTGTTACTGCTCTAACGTTTGCAGCTCCATAATATGAGTTGTTGATGCAGAATATCAGTGAGTTGTCACAGTGATCAAACAAAGTCCTTTTCTTAAGCCACTCACAGCAAGGCTACATAACGGTTTAAGATCTGAAATGTCCAGCTGAAACTCTACAGAGAACTGCTTAGGGAGGCAGAATGTAATTACCCGTGTTGGAGTCTGGCCAGGTTTCCAAGGTTAACACCTTTCATCTCGACATCAAATCTTTAATGACCACATGTGGTAAAGACATTTGTTCAACATCTCGTTTGGGAATATAGCATATCCAGAGTTACTGTGCCTCTACTGTCATGCTGGAGTATTGGTTCAGTATTGGTTTAAAGGAAAACTGCTCTCAAACTTGCCAGCAATACTTCACGGACAACCACGCATTTCCTCTGGAGACTCTTATTTGAGTATAACCAGGACCTACTGGTCTGATTTTTTTTTTCTTTCCTCCAAATGATCTGATCCTCTGTCCTTCTTACAAGCTAATCGCAAACACTGCCATTACCCTTATTTCCAGGTTGCCAAATAAAATAATTAGAGAAGTAGGCATTGTGATTTTGGAAAGATACATTAGAAAATGAAGGGGAGTGATGACAGCATGTTCACGTAGTGCCAATTAAAACACTGCTGAGGAGATTCAACGCTACTTCCTGGAGATCCAAGCAGACAAAAGAGATTCACAGGGATTCATTCAAACAGAAGGATTGCAGAAAGGCTTCTTTCTGCTTCTGAGCATATGGCATACGGAAATACAGCCAGGGGAATAACCTATAGAGTGACTTTCTTGAGCAGTATGTACCATTTAGAAAGTGGATGGAACAATCTGAAGCATCTTTAAAGAAGATATTTTTTGTGATATGTGAGATGGTCTAGCTGAAGGAAAGATTTATTAGTTGCATTTACCTATTAATCAGTCTTGCTTAGGCTCTAACAAAGACTTCTCTTCATGATCATTAAGCACATTAAACTTTCCACTCTGTTAATCTCTGCTTAACTGTAACTTTTGCTTAAAAAAGAAATAATCTAGGTTATGAGGGTTTGAGGCACATTGAATAAAGGCACAAAAAGAATGTGTGTATAGGGGCAGAGGAGATCATGAATACCTCATAGTACACTGAATACAAACCATATCCAGGCTGTAATTCTTAATGGATGTGGAGAAATACCTCTTCCTCAGCAGCAGTTTTAATTGCTGCATGAACAACTAGATCCCAGTTTTCTCTTATAATGAACTATATGATCCTCTCCACATGTCAAGGTGGTGCATAAGGCTTCAGTCTAAGTCTTGGGGTTTTTCCGTTGATTGCACATCCATGATGTGAAGGTCTAGTCCAGCACTTTACACCCACTGCTCTTTAGGTACTTTGCAGTGAAGGTATGTAAAGTACTTTCACTTTACATATTGGAAAAGTGAAGCTTAGATGTTGCTTGTACAAAGTTAGTCACAAACTAAGTTTCTTAGCCTCTCTTCCAATACTGATACTGGAGCACACCACTATAAAGCAAGGGGAAGTTGGGTTTGTCCATTTCTAATAGCACAGCATCTTCTGAGCTCTATGTGAACCTTCCTGGGTTCTGTACAATATATTTTTGTTCCTATGAAGTAGCATTAGAAGTGCAATAAAATTCGAACTTGTAAACTGAAGCAAGACAGGGCTAAACTTGAATTAAATTCTCCCCTTCAAAAGGCCATTTTGTTTTCAGATTATTGACATGTATCTGTTTCTTATCAGTCCAATTTGTAATCTGCTAAACAAGTCAGTCCCATTTCTGCCTGGCATCTGTCACATGCAAACATCTATCTGCTATAGAGAGCTCTAACGCTCACAGCTGTTAATGTCACTAGCTATGCAGTTTTGCTATGCCCCTGTTTAACTGTTTCTCTGGACTCAGTCTGTGATGGTGTCTCTCCTTAGTGGGTGTAAAACAGCAGGAGTTTGGTGGTTTCTTGTGTAGGGTGTGACCATGCACTGTGGCAGTTTTCTTAGGAAGAAGTGTTGTAAGCCAAGACAGAGTAGAGGTTTGCAAAAGCTTTGGCTGTTTTCCCTTGAGGTGTGTACATCCCATTTAGCCAAAGAGAAGCTACAGTATTACTAGCAGCAGGTGTAACCACTGCGTACCTCCCCTGTTGGTGTGCTGCATCCGTGTTGAAGAGGAGCGAGACCTCCTGTTCAGTCTTGACGGTGTATTTTGTAGCAAGATACCATATTCTTTAGGAAAATATGAGCACAATGACTCTCAAATACTAAATACAGAGGTGAAAAGGATGGAGACTGGAGCATCCAGGGCAGTATAGGTGATAGGGCACATAGAGTGTTGACCATCTAGAGACTGCATCAAGATCATCTTGTCTATTAAATAGAAGCATCTGCTATAAAACAGTTTTCCTTCCTCGTGGTTAAACAAATGCATGTCTGTATCCAAATGACGTTTGGGATGTGGTCCCTTTCAACCTCCACCAGAATCTGTTCATGCGCTTTGTTTCCTATCTTTCTGTCAGTGGCACTTCGGCATTTCAAAATGTCTGGGTTGGTACATTTATGGCTTTTTTTAGAAGTAATAATAAAAAGAAGCACACGCTCTTCTTCAACTGGTGTTATTGCTGTAGCTCAGTACGATCTCATGAGCATGCTTTTGATGCCACGAATAGCTGCGAGGCAAACGTGGAACCACTACTTTAATTCCCCAGGAAAGGGGAAAAGTCTTATAAACCTTTTTGTTTTAAGGTATTGGAAAGCACAAGGTTTCTACCTGATTCTCATGCCTGATGCTGAAAGCCTCTCGGCAATGGGGAGGCAGTTGGTATGCCAAGACCCATGCTGGCTCTGAGCCACGGCTGTCCCATTCCCCTGCACTCCTTGCTCTGCTGACCCACTCTCACCCGTCTTCTCCTCAGGCACCAAGTTTTTGGGGCATAAAATGTCTGTTTGCTCTTTGCAGTCAGTGTTTGTGTCTTAATGGATTAGAAGACTCCTGACAGGACCTGGGGTAAGCCTTGGGCTGGCTGTGACTGTGCTGTGGCAGCAGTCCTTTGCCATCTCCAGGCGGGTCTTCTGGTGGGACTTGAGTACGTGGTGGTGCCAGGCAATGGCGTTGGTGGTTAACCTGCCTCGGACAGGCTGCCTGCAGCCGCGCAGACTCCAGCTGGCTCGCTGCCACCTTGCAGGGCCGTGTGTGGGGCTGAGGCTGACAAAATGGCCGCCCTTCCCCTCCAGGCCAGTGCCTGCCGCCCCCTGAGCAGGAAGACAAAATGGCTGACAGCCAGGCGGGAGGAAGACTGAGAATATATACAGGCCTGTGCTCGTGGCAGCCCTGTTTCTCCAAACCTTCGAACCTGAGAAGGTTAAATGCAGAAAAGCGAGGTGTTTTCTGATTTTGATGCTGGCTGACACGCAGGGCTGGCAGGACTGTGAGCGCTCATTGGGAGGCTGGTACTTGCTGAGGAGCCATCTGTCCCTGTGGGGCTGGCAGAGGAGGAGGCTTGGGGACTGTCGTGCCCCCTCCGTCCTGCTGCGGGATGAGCTGAGCTGGCCTTTTGCCCTCCTCCTGCCACCATGGTGCTTGTGTTGGCCTCCTTCCATACCCAGCTGCGTCCGGCAGGCTGTTGAATTTCCGTGCAGCCCTGCGGAGGACTGCATGGCCGGCAGCAGCTGGCGCGGGGAGGCCATGCTGCAGCAGGCACTGCGCCTCGCTCCCCTATGGCCCGTGCCCACTCCTGCACTGCTCCTATGCTCCAAATTTTATCCTGAGTCTTGTGAGAATCCATAAAGTCCTTGCTCCTGCAGTCCCAAGGCTTGGCTTGCTTTCTGTCTTGTTAAAAAAACATACTAAAAATTCTAGTTTTCATGACTCCAAAGAAAAGCTTGGAAAAAAGGACCCTGATGTCTCAACCAGAAAGGAAGAGAAAGCCTGAACATCTTTATCAGTTTGGGGGCTTTTTAATATCATGATTTTTTTAAAATCAAATCTCTATTTTTTTCTTTCTTTCTTTCTGTGTGCAGTCTGACTAATGACTTTTGTAAACTTGTGTTGGCAGAACTAACAACAGCTTAAATAAAATGACTAATTGTTTTCATTCATCAGCTATTCATTGCAAGAGCAATTATAGTTTCAGCGTTCTGCCCCCAAATGAGGGCCAGATCCTGCAGTCATGTATTATTTATATTACCTGTCTCCCTATTTACATTCTCTAGCACATAGATGGCTCTATTCAATGTCCAGGCCCCTTCTTGTAAAATCTGGTTGCTTCAGATTTGGGTCAGAATTTGGGCAATCCAGCGTACCTGCTGCTCCTCTTGATTTCAAGCAAGAAATAAATTACAATCTATTCTTGTAGCTTGATTTGTTCATATGGTGGCAGGTGGCTACTAAAATGTTAAGATGCCCTCACTTGCCTTTTTCTGTTAAGCTGAAATTTAGCACCAATGGCAAGTTGCCATACTATCGCCAAGACATTGGGTTCATTTTGTGAAGCATACTAAATATTTCCAGCTTGTTAGTAATTTTTTTTATTTCCGACATATAAGATTTAAGAAAAAAAAAAAATCCCCGTAGCAAACCTCAGGTTTCCTTGGCGAAGCACACCCAGTCTGTGAAAGAACCAGAAATAGTTCAATTTGAAATGGTTAAATAAAAGACTAATCTTTCGCCTGCCTGTTTGACATGAGTTGTAGGACGGATTGAGTAAGCTGCTCCAGGAATGGAGCTTGTGTTCCCTGGTGCCCCGGGTAGGGGTGAAGGATGAGTCTCTAAAGGTCTCATTGTCTGGGATTTTGTCGTAGTTGTGTGGTTAGAAATCGTACCAGGATGGAACAGCTCAGCAGGGATTCAAGTCCTCTCTCCGAAGATCCACTTGTGGTCGCATACACTGTCTGCCTGGAGCACAGGGAGTGCTCAACCCGCACGAGCAGTGGGAGAAATGTATAGGAATGGCGTCATGTTGCTATAGGCACCTCCGTCCGTGAATCTTTATTGCTTTTTGTGCCACTTCACTGCAACATGGAAGAGGCACAGAAATTATCTACTTTGGCTCTATCTTAGAGCTGAAATTGAGCCAAAAGCCCAAGTAAAGACAGCTTTACTGGATTCTGTTGAATTCTGGACATGGATTGAAAGTTTGTAATGTTCCCTTGTCTTTCTAGTGGGCAGAAGGAAAACTGAGGCTTTGAAAATCATAAAGTCTAAATAGGGAATTTCTCATCTAATCCAAACTTCATAGCTGGATTCTATTTCTGCTACTGCAAACTCCATTTGTCTGTATGATACCCTGAAAGGTACAGTATTCATTCCTAAACCCCTTATCTGCTTCTTGTCCACAAAGCAGCTGTAGTTGATAGCAAGTAATTCATGGGGGGGGGGGAATCAAAGTGAAAATGGTAATCTTAACACTCTACTTTGTACTTGGCAGATCTCAAAACACTTCACAAAGTGAAGGTGCCTAATTTTAAATCCTTCAGCCACCCAATGTGCTAGTTAAGAGGAGGGAGGAGAAGCATTTGTTTGTAACTGAGCTAGTAAATGTAGGATTTGTGTCTTATAAAGTGGCAGTGTTGCTTTTCAAGGCTGATTAGGAATGGTGAATAGATTTGGGTCCTACAGCCCTTGAAATGAATGCAAAACTCACTCCACTTCAATGGGAGATGGATAGAGAAGGTTGTTCCTATTCCAGTATCTTCCTCTGTGAGTGTCATGAGTAGCGTCGTCTTGAATTGCACAAATATTGTACCTAGGTTTTGAATATTCTGGAAGTAATCCTTAATGCTAATGGGTAGCAAAGCGATACAAGAAATATGAATCTCCTAGGAATTTAATTTTAAACACTGCATCTGACAGCAATGCAATTCTATTACAACATCAAAACTACTTTGCGTATATATATATTTCTCTTTTTCAAGGCCCTCAATATGATTTATGAGCAGCAATTAACTAAACCTTTTAACACCATGTGACAGAGGTTTTGCTGGGCCCATTTATGAACTAGGCAAGCTGAGGCACAGAGGTGTCAAATGTAGCTTGGCAGCGATGGTATTGCAAAATGAAGACCAGAACCCAAGAATCCTGAATCATAACCTCTATTTTAAGAGCTGTCCATTTATTGTTAGAAGAGAAGATCATTAAAATCCACTGGGCTTGTCTGGCAGACTGTGGAAACTTATACATGCTTTTAAATGCAGAGGGGTTATCTCTATTAAATGATGAATGTAGGAGGGTTTTAACATAATGCTGAAGAAACATATCTAAACTGTGATGGAATGAGAATCAGTACAGGTCATTTAAAAAAAAAAAAATCCTGCTGAAACGGATTTTTCCTGTCATTCAGCAATGTTTATCTTCTGTGCTCCCTTTATGCTGCTCTACCTATGTAACGTAAAAGCCTTTTAAAAATGTAAATGGCAGATTGGCAGATGGCTTGTAGGATACTGTACCTTAGTGCTCGCAGACCATGGGCTTCCTTCCACTTCTGGTCAGCAGGACTGAGACTCTGTTTGTATCATAGCCTTCAGTGTAAGGGGTAGGTGTGGGCTCTGTGTCCGTTTTACACTTACAAGATAATCTGGGTTTGCAAATCCCTGTCGGAAGACTGGCCTCAGTGCTCTCGTTGGAAACCTCACAGGATGGTATAACGTTCCTGACTGGGGGAAAGGCGCTTGGGAAAAGGTGCTTCAGTCAAGGTAAAATTTACCCCTACTTCGCTGAGACCACAGCAGCACGCAGACCTTGCAGTGTCCCTCAGATACCATGTTCACCCTCAAATGCACCGCTACTGATGCGGCTGTAATCCTACTGAGGCAGAGCTGGACTTAGATATGAGTATCTGCTTGCAGTCGTGGTCCCATGAGGGTCTGCAAGGTGTTCTAGATTGATAGAAGTGCACTAAGTATCAGCTAATGCTGAAATCGGGATACAGCCAGGTGTTTTAGAAAAAAAAAACGGGTGTCTGAACCTCTATTTTACAGCACTATGTACAAAAGAAGAAGAAGAAATTTATAATGTATCTTGTAGTTTCTTACTTGCAAGTACATTCATATTAGTAATACGGTAAGAATTCCAGAAGATCTACCTTGCTAATTGTGGAAGGATAGAAACATGTGAAAACTTGATAAATACAGCATGGGGACTTGCCATGTGTTTAAAACTTGGAAAGGGAAATGCTTTATTCACATCTGAAACTAACAGCTATGTAGTAGTGGAAATAGTACTTTTTTTGTTGTACGGAGATTTCTGCTGCACGGCAGATGATTTAATCAGGGGATTTTCTTTTTAATAAAAAAGGAAAAGTAGAATACAGATGTGGGTAATTAAATATAGGAGATCCTATTTCTGGTTTTAGTGTAAATGCATTTATTATTTGTAAACCTGACTCATTTGTAAAGACACACACAAAAAAATGGGCACACATTCAGAATTATCCAAGTCCTTGTATGAGTGTGAGCAGTACTACATAACTGGTATCAAAATGTTCCCCAGTAATTGTCTGGGCTACCAGTACACTTATTGCTGTCACTAATATACATCTTCTGTATGTTTTTCGCATGCAACTACATTAAACCCTGGGCAGTATTTTACCCTTTGCAGATAAGTACTTAAAAGAGAATCAGGTAAGCAGATAATATTGCTGAAAATAACCTCAAAGACATAAAACCCATTCTCAAAATCAAAACCAAAGGCAAAACAAGTTGCCTGTTAGGACCCTGTAATCCAACACAAACCTTACAACCCATAAGACTGGACGGTTTGACGATCCTCATGTTGCTCTGGGCACCTGATTCAACTCAAAATCCTGCAAAATTGTAAGGCAATCCCTGCCTATTGTTTGTGTGGTGTGTTTTTTTTTTCCTCTGGCTGAAGGTGCAAAGCAAAATAGGTCTGTGGTCCCGCTCCCATTACAGCCTGTGAGAGTTTGCTTACACTGAAGTCACTGACAAAACCCTCAATAGCTTTAATGGGGGCAAGAACAGGCTCACCGTGATTTAGTCTAAAGTGTTCAGCTCAAGGCAGAAAGACGGGGGCTCTTTGAAAATGACAACTTGTGGGTTTTGGAGAGGTCATTAACATATTTGTCATGGGGGAAAGAGGGTAAATAAGGAACTTGAAAAGAAAGACAGATATTAATTACGCTTCAGACAACATTGTTGTGTGCTGATGACATACTGTAGCTCTCCAGACAACTATAATTTGCAAGTGAACCCAACGAGTATGAGACTTTACAACAAGCCGAGCAATTAGTTCTTCCTGAGTTGCAAGAGTGACATCATGTGTGCAAAACATGCCTTCGCCTTCAGCTAACAACACATACTCATTTATTCTTCCTGTAGGGTCACTGTTTGCTGTGAAGGCCATTAAATCATACCTCTGATGGATGCGCTAACTTTCAGAGTCTAGTGAATAAGGGTCCCTGAAGTGCAGATAAAGAAACATGTGTCCAAAGCACCAGCTATTAACAAAAGCAACTCCAATACCTGATTTAATGCCCTATAGCTGGCCTACAAAATTCTTGTGTTCTTCTAAATACCTCAAGTTACTTTTTGAGGGTCTTTAAAACTTGTCCCTGTTGAAGGGATCTGACCTGATAAGTGGTTTGGGTTTTTTTGGTCTGGAATTTGTCAAGATGATGTTGGTGAAGGTGAGGGGTTGCTTTTATGAGCTCTTTATATAGAGTTCTGAAAAAAGCAAGGATTTTATTTAACTAGGAAATGTAATAGAAATGAAATACTCGAACAGTAATGTTAATATGTATCTGGGTATAATTTCCAGTAGCGTGTGTGTGGTTTCATAGGTTGGATCACTTAATGTTTCGCACTGCATGAGTTTATCAAAGAGACTATAAGGATCCATCTGATACTCAAGGAGGAATAAATTATGGCATTGATCTATAGAGACAATTACACTTATTCTTTAATCAGATATGTAGTCCCACTGGAGCCACATACTACTTACCCGCAGTAATTTAAGCTCCTGCTTAAGTGCTTTGTAGAATCAAGAGCCAAAAAAATCTCATGAAGATTTTTCAGCTCTTTTGTCTGTTAGAAGTATGATGGAAATTGTCATGTAGTTTTTGATATTTTTGCTGGATTCATGAAAAAGGAAAATGGGATGTGAACAAGCTTGACTTTAGAGATATATTTCAGTGTGTGAAAAGCTGCTTTATCTTCTGAACAAAACTGTCACTACAAATACAAAATGAGCATTTCACCACTACAGTTTTTGCTAAATATAGCGGTGGGCACGAAGATTTGGCAGAGCAGATGCAGAATGGGGCCACTACTAGCACGGCACAGAGCTGAGGAGTCTTGCATCAAATGGGAGTGAGTTTGTCCTACTGCGGTGAGGTGCCAGACAGGGCTGTACACATATCCTCGTTGTTCCTGATAGCATTTAATGCTCAGTGTTGGTTGCTCTCAGTACATCTCTACCTGTCCCAAGTTTGCTGTCTCCCAGTGAAGTAGCTGGGAAAGCTCCTCTTTTTAGCAGCAGCCCAGTCAGACCCGTGATACTCCGGTGCTGCACTTTCTGTTCTGCAGATCTGTGAAAGTCCAGGGCAGTGACTTCAGTATAGCAGGATATTTGGATCTGATCACCCACCCCAAGCCTTCAGCAAATAATCTATATGGTTCTTTCGTTAGTTTCTGGCTCACATGTTTACATAGTCCCCAGAAGCTTCTAAAATTAGAACCTGAGGAAAATAGAAACCTGTTCTCTGAAGCCAGCAGGATGTCTTAATAGGAGCTGTTATTGCTATTACTAAGAATATTAATAATCTTATGTTAACCAAAGGCAGGAATGAATCTCTTGCTGGACTGTGCCTGGGATGTGTGACATATCTTTATGTCCTTACAAAGCTGTGGCAAAAACCACCCAAGAGAAATGGTAAAGCTGACGGTGGCTGTTACATAGAAAGCTACACAGCAGGGAGCTGTGCAGCCTTTTAGTCCCTGCCGACGCTGAAGTTTCTTGGTATTTCTTCTGTTTGTGACAACTCATCCCAGCATAGAAAGACAGAGCACGTACAGCGTTCAATTTACAGTTTTCTGCAGTGAAGTTCCTGTTTTGATCGCAGCAATGAAGGAAGGTAGATGTCTGAGAGTGACGGTAAAAGTGCCAAGCAGAGCCCAAAGAGAGGAAAAAGATTCTGAATTCTGTGAAAAAGTTTGAACCCTGTTCCTCAGCTTCAACTGCAGGGACTTCCCTCTTAACTGAAACCTGAGGATCCCTTCATATGAGCCTATTCAGTTAACTTCTTTATCTGTAGCTGCCAGCATGGCCACAGATGTGATAGGGGAAACCATTGGTTTTGGTGGTGTGGTCAAAAGAAGAGTAAGGCATGCTTGCATGAACTGTCTGGCTAACAAGTTCTGCACAGCCTGAAGTGAACCTCCCACAGAGCCAGAATCTGCCTGCTTCGTGGGCCATTCTGGTTGAATTATTCCTCTGGCAATGCACCCCCTGAGCTGAAGTTTAATAATGTAAAGCTGGTGACAGGCTGGTTTAGGTTTTAAGGGCATGGTTTTGATTAATTCGCTACATTTCAAGGGCAAAAATGTGTAAACTTGGTCTTTACTGAATACTACACCACTTTCCATGTGTTCTTGACCTACCAAAATTGTACACCTTTTTTTGCCTACCTGACTACTGCTTCTCCGCGTACTGGAGAGGGAGAGCTGGGACACTCCGCATTTAAATCAATACTTAACAATCTACTTGAAGTTGTACAGGAGAACTGAGGTTGTGTAAGAATGAGGTTGGAAGCTTTCAATCTCAAAAAAAATGAGTGTGTGAGCAGAAAGTGCAACTATTACAAAACACACATTCTTGTCTTCTGTTCACCTTGCCATATAGACACATGGTATACAGAAGAGGTCAAAGTCGTCTCTCCTCTCTTCTACATACACACATGTGTATGCCCATGCGCATACCCACCAAGCTCCCCACACAGCACGTAAGAGAGAATCTACTTGGTGGTTTTAATGAAAATGCCGTTTTGTAGCTCTAATGATCAACAGCTGGGAAAATGCAGGCTTTTCTCCTTCATCTCTAGACTTATTTGAACGATTTTTGTTTTGTGGCTTTACTGGGTGACTTTCCTGATGAACTGATTTAAAAAAATAATTTAATTTCTTCGAAGACCATAGTGGTTACCATAGAAATACGCTAGCTGCAAAACAAGGAATAATTAGTTTATGTTTGTTCCTTTGTGTCTCCTAATTTCTTCCATTCAGGATTTTTAAGCGTATAATTAAAGGGATTACTCAGCTTTGTGATTTTTTTTCCCTCTATAAATTCATTTAAAGACAAAACTCTGATGTCTGTAGAGCATAAATAATAATGATTATATGTGGTAATTAGTTGAACCTGTTTGTCCACATAGCAGAAACAATGTGTTTTCTGTCGAAAGACTGCAATGCTGACTAGTGGTCACTCTCAGCTTCGACTGTGGCATTCCCAGTTATCTATCTCATCCCTTCCGGCTACTCAACTAATTACCCTTAACGAAACATGGTTTGGAAGTGGGCCTCTCGAGAGTATGGCAGGACACCTTCGTGGGTCATTCAAGTTCTGGGGCAAGCTAAATTTGCCAAGAAAGGCATCAGCAGGCTCCAGAAGTCTCTAAGGTCAGGTGACAATTGAGCAAGGACGGGGAGTATTGCGACACTGGGGTTTAAGGTAGTTATTTAACACCTCTGTCCCGGCAGGATTTGCCGAGTAGGCAAAGTTCTGCCTGTCTGTGCGGAAGGGCTGAAACTTGTAGGACTTCTCCAGCAACACTTGTGATGGATTGGGCTTTTTGCAAAATGGCAGTTTTCCCTG
Source organism: Gymnogyps californianus (assembly GCF_018139145.2). NCBI lineage: Eukaryota > Metazoa > Chordata > Aves > Accipitriformes > Cathartidae > Gymnogyps > Gymnogyps californianus. The sequence continues at coordinate 18,700,756 of NC_059484.1, forward strand.
AACACAGGAAAGGGTGTTGGAGCCCTTCAGTTCAGAGTAGTTCAGAGGTTAAATCACTTTGCAGCTCTTCTCCGTTGGGAGAAATGCTCTTTCTTTAAAGCTCCAAGATGAATAAACAGGAATAAGAGTCTTATCCCACAGCTACACAGTCCTGTTCCCTTTCTCCAGTCCAATCAGTCTGGAAATGTTCCGTACTAGGTAAGGGAAAAACGTCAAGAGCAGGATGTATGTGCAGCCTTCTGTTGCCCATCAGACCAGCCTGCAGTTTGGTAGCCAGGATGTGAGTTTGGTAGCCTATGGAAGTGAGAGGTATGGCCCTATGCTCCTGGCATCCCAAACCAATGTCCTAACCTCTGAATTGTTCTATGGAAGAGAGATGAATACTGCCAGTACCTGATCTGGTAAGTATATTCCAGTGACTCCCCTGGATTACGCCTTTTGGGGAAAATAATAACAATCGGTGTCACGTGGCTTTTGAGGGCTCAGATCTGAGCTAGGTTCTGAGATGCTTTGGCCTAGACAGAGGGGCTTTGGGTATGTGTTAATTTAGTCACCTGCAAATGGATGGGAATTTGAGCATTACTATTTTGGGTGTTGGACTTTAATGTCTACATTAGTCCCACTTTATGCATCTTGTTCCTTATTTGACGTAATTTTCAAGCTTCTCTTTCTAGCAAGCATTTTACATCCTCCGTGTCACCTGGGAACAAAAGCACTCAAGTTCATCTGAATGTCCTGAAACACATTTTCCGCCCTGCTCACCCTGAACCCACCCATGCCTTCACCTCAAAATACAACTATTTATTTAAGGGCCTAAATATGATTGCACTTAAGCACAGAAACCAAATTCGAACGCTTGAGCCACGCTGGCTGGCTGTGAAGGACGAAGCTGGGGCGGTCTGGGAAGCTGCGACCGCCACGAGTGACACAACCCACGCCGTGAGGGCTTGCTCGCCAGCTGCTTTTTTCAGCGGCTCCACGGCTGCTTTCGCCCGTGGGTGTTGTGGGAGCTCCCTTTGCCGTACGCGGGGCGGACCCGCTCCCCGCGGCCTCCCTTCGCCCCAGCGGGGCTACCGAGCCGGAGGTGCGCGGGGGCGGAGGCTGCGCGGCTGCGGGGGTGTGGGGGGGGAGAGCACTGCGGCGCCCTCTGGCGGCCGGCGGCGGGTGCTGCCTCTCGCAGGCAGCCGGGCTCTTTCCCACCTCGGGTGTTCGGGGAGACTGTGCTGAACGCTGTGGGACAGCGGGGGGGCGTTGGGGATTGTGACTGCCTTTCGGAGTGATCCCACCGCTTGTCAGGGCTTGTTCCCCACAGCTAGTATGTAGGGCAAGTGGGTGATGGCTTGCTGGGGAGGGCTTGGGGTTCAAACCGCGCCAGGGACGGCGCTGGCTGGCTGCGTTGGCTCTGCTCGGTTGGGGTGCAGGAGCTGTGCCTGCTTCGAGTGATCAAGGGGCAAAGCGCAAATCCCTGGCTCTCTCTGACGATGCCTTCGAGTTCCAGTCTTGTACAAATCTAATTTGCACTTTGACATCGCCTCTGATATTCAGGACTTGATTTCCAGTGGGTTTTTTGTTTCATGTACATGCACTGTTTGCTTTAGCTTCTTGAAATATAAAATGAACTTCCTAATGCAAGGGTGACTTTTGGTAATAGAACATAATATCCGGGAATGAACACTCAGGATTGAGCATTCCACTTAATGCAATTCTTGCACAGTTATGAGTTGTTTACCTTAAACATTATTCTGAGGAGTAATAAAAAAAGTAAAGAAAATTCTGGTTAATAACCTGGGCAAAACAATTATCCTGCTAAGACACTTTATTGAATCATGTATGCAAAACACAGATTTTCATAACAGATGTATTTAATCTTGATGCAATGCTTGGTTTTAACCCCACAGTGTCTTGCAATTCAGTCAGAGCTGGACTAGTTCTGGTGTGCTTGAGTAGAAGAGACTGAGCCAGAAGCCTCTGGGATCACAAACGAGACTGCTATTGCGGAAGCCCCTCGAAGTCTTGTTATTGTCCAATAGTAACCATAATAATGAAGCCCTGAAAGATCATTTATATAATAGTTCAATGGCTTGGTTAGTTTTCATAACTGTCTGCAACAGGCTTTTGGAAGCTCTCCCAGTGTTTATTGAAATAAATGTCAGGGTGAGATTATTGTGTTGTTTGTGTCGTAGATGTAAACTCTGGCAAAAGGAGAATAACCTAGTGGCATGCATTGCTCCAGAGTTTTACGCTTCTAGGGAGAGGGCAGTGTCTGGCAGCTCTCTCTGCTTTTTGGTTGCTATTCGGAGTAACACTGCTTATACTTGGCTCCTACTGTCACTAGTAGTAGTGGTCAGGTGTCCTGGAGCACAACAAAAGCTTGATTCTGTGGAGCTGCATCAAAGCTTGGCCACGTGGAAGCAGAGATATCAAGAAAAGGCTCCCCTAAAAGCAAGTGTGTTAACTTTGCTGCTTCGTATCCCATGATGTGGTCAGGTATAAATAGAGCACTAGATCTTAGAGCTGGCAAAGCACTAGTGGGTCACCTAGACAATTTCCCTACTTCACAAAGGATGATTCTCCTTGCCAAATATTTATTAGGGCTTTATTGTGCTTGCTTTTGAATTCTCCAGTGAAGGAGTTTCTACCAATGACCCTTTTGCCCCCAAACTATTTCATATTCTAATTTTCTTCTTAATTTTCTTTCCTCATATTGAGCCTAAATTTCTTTTTATTCAGTTTCCTATAACTGCTCCCAGTTATCCATCCTATCCCGTCCTGCACGCTTCCCTCGCCTCTGTGAAGCTGATACCTCTCGGATATCCCTGGACTCTTTCCTTTGGTCAAAGATATACATATGCAATTCCTCTAATCTTCCCTCTACCATCCGTTCCCTCAGGCTCTTCATTATTTTGCTAGCCCTGCTCTGAACTGCTTCCTATTTATCAATATTATTTTATGATGATTTCTGGACTGCTCATGCTGCCTTGCTAGCATTATTCTCTCCCCTGCCCACGTACATGCAACCCACGGAGGTCGTGTTTTGTGTACAGACCTGGCTGATCCCACTCTCTTAGCTAAGGAAGCTTTCACAACCAGAGAATGCCTTGTCCCACCATGTAATCATATACTCTGCAAACAGGAGTATGGTGTGTCAAATACTACTTGCGGTTAAATATTTACCCAGAATAAAACATTAGTGGCAAGCACGACTGATGAGGGAAGAGGACAGTTTTTTCCTGATCACTTAAAAATCCATTTCTGAAGACTCCTCTAGTGTCTGAGATCTTTGCTTGCCTGGCTCTTTTGCAGGCAGGAGCAGAGAGCAGAAGCAGTCACTGAGACACGGCTATAAGTCATGTAACTTGCTTTTTAAATCACTGTTTATTCTCCATCGATATTGTCTGCTGAGTGCTTTCAGTGTGTCTGTCTCCTGCGTGCTGGGATTCTTGCTAGCAGGGTATTTCTTGCGACAATAACGGAATGTGATGCATTTCTGATGGGGTGTGGTGTGTGTGTCTGTGGTGTTGTCTTAAGGGCTTTTAAGCTTATCTGGAAAATAAGCAGTTAGAGTCTGCAAGTGAAGTTGGTTTTGAGTAAGACCATTTTGAGACTTGACTTTGCCTTAGTCTCTTTGATATAACATTCAGGTTCCATTCTGTAATGGACAAGGAAGACTGGAGAAATATATGTTTAGGAGTCTTTTTATAGTAAACAAGTTATGTTAATATGTAGAACAGAAAACAACTTTTAAAACCACTAAGTGCTAGCAGTGAAATATAGTGACCACCAAGTATTTCATTTCTGAAAATAGACCACCAGAGAATTATATTTCAAAATGTTTTGCCGGCTGAACGTCTTCTAAAAAGTTAATCTTTACAAGAACAAAAGAAAAGGCTTGAACAGTAAGTCTTCGTGAAATAATTGTGTCAGTAAATATCAAGCTAGTTAAGGGAGCAAAACTTGAGTGAACCTCATGCACACAGCGTGTGTGAACAATAAGCCAGACCGTGACTGAAATGGGTGGCCAGACCCTCCTTTGGGATAAATCACTGGCATAACGTGAGGATTTGGCCCGGGGTTTATGATTACAATGTCTTGCTCCTGGTTGAAGTGCAGGATGTTCTGTTGGTTGTTTACCTTTGCCTTGCCCAATGCTGAGAAGAATAAGGGCAGGATATGGGTGGAAGGCAGGAGCTCCTGGGACAGCAGTCGCTTTGCTCAAAGAACATCCAATTCTGCTGCCTCTTTGGCAGTTATTGTTACTCATCTTTTTGCTTCTTAATTTCTTCTTTTCTCTTAGTGCTTGGAAAGGCTGATCTCAGAAATGACCTCTCTATAATGGACAAAATCTTAATGTTCTTGTCAATGCTCAGATGTTGTATTGATGGAGGAGCTCTGAAGGTGGTGGGAGAGGGTAAGGGACAGCCAGATGGTGGGTGGGAATGGAACCAGGATGACATAAGATCCAAGAGATCTGTCAATGCTTTTTGTTGTTGTTCTTAGACAAAGACTAAGAAAGAAAATATGAGCCCAAGCATGCCATGGAGATCCTTCTGTGGAAAAGTGCTTTGTCACTGGAGCTCCATCCTTCTCGCTCAAGCCAAGCCAGTCCCTGGAGAACTCTGTGAATCTGGAAGTGGAAAGCAATCAAGGTGGACTCTTCCCTGTTCCTACCATAGATCTCTGTCAGCAGAGTGCAATTGCATCATCTCTGTGGACCTTCTGGGCAAGGTTGGCCACTAACTGTTGTTGAGGGTTTAAAACTCCAGAAAATTGTATCATTACAACATCCATGAATCTGCAGTTGCATTGCGTTTGGTTAAGTGTTCGCTTTGATCTTCCTGGAGAACCTAAACATAGCTCGCTGTTTAATAAGCAAGGAAAGGACTTCTCAAGTCTTCTGACCCATCCCCTGAACCACTACAGGAAAAACTACCTTTGTCGTTCTAGTGAAAAACTTTTTAATCTGTTCTTAAAGACTTCCCATGATGCTCCACAGCTTCTCCAATCAGCCTATTCCAGTGCTTCTCTCTCACTAGAGGGTTTTCTTGAAGTCTGACCTAAGTCTTTCTTGCCAAAATTTGTCTGTCCTCCTCCTTGTATCATCTGTGGATGTGCCCAATAAACCATTTTCTTGTTTGGATGCTTTTTAGGGACTGTGATCGTGTCATTCCCTTGCTGGTGAGCAGGGGCTCAGCATTGAGCTCAGCAACCTCAATTTTCTCAGTCCTCTCCCATGGGCCACATTTTCAGGTTGTCTGATCAACCCTCTTTGGCTTTTGCGCTCTCTCCAACTGCTCCTCTGTCTCTTTTTTGAAGTTGAAGCCCCAAAGTGGCTTAGTAGTACAGCTGAGACCGCCCTGATGATGAAGACAGCTGAAGCATTTCATTGTGTATCCTACAGGAAAGGCTGCCTATACAGGCCAGTTTGTTACCTTTTTGGAAACAACCTGCAATTATTGACTCCTATTCACTATAACCCGTTCACAAGGTGCATCTGCAGGTGTGTATCAGTGCTTACTCCTTTCATTTATGATACATATCACCTGTCCATATTGAACTTTATCCATTTTTATTTCTATTGTAAAGATCGTGTTGAACTTCAGTCTTGTTTTCTGATATGTTTGCAGTGGCTTCCATGTTCACATCATCTGCAAATCTAAACATGTTTTATCATCCCTCATTTCAGAGAAAACATTGAACAGAATTGGATCTGAGATGGTTTCCTGCAGATCTTTGATGAATCAATTGATAATGAGTTGTTGATGTTCACCCTCTGGGTATGGCTGGATACCCAGGTACCTGGGAATGGGTGGCCACTTTGGCACCCATGCTGAAGAATTACTCAAACCTTATGAAATCAATAGGGCTAAAAGTGGCCAAGTGCCCTTGTCTGTTTTATCTAAATCTGACCAAATCTGAGGCTCTTCTGTGCCTGAAAAATTATGTTTGTTGCCAGTTCAGAATGGGAGTTGCTGAACCCCACTGAAGGCAAAACCATTGCCGCCTTTGGGAACTGGAAACAACCTGAGAGCCAGTCTCATGAGACTTCCAGCTCGTACAAACTAGCTTCTGTGTGGGTAAGAAACATTGCGGTAAAGGGATCTGAAGATGAGAAGGGGCAGAAAACTTTTGAACGTAAAGTGTGAACCAAAGCACAGTGAAGTCAATGGAAACTCTCTGACTGGTAGGTCATGGCCGTGTGGAGGGCTGTTAGAAAAGCAGAGCAGAGAAAGAAAAAAATATACTGTTGAAGCAAAAAGATTGTTAAGATAGGAGAGGAAAATAGACTTCTGTAGAAACTTTGAGTGCTGTGGAAAGATATCCTTCCAAAGGCTACTTGGAAATGTTTAGAGAAAGCCCTTTCCAGTTAAGCAATAATGATAACACAGGACCTGAAAGAGAGAGAGGAGGTGGAACAGAATAAAAACAAATACAACAAATTTAGAAAAAAATAACCAAACAAACTGCTAGCTTTCTGAAACTCCAGGTGGTGTGTGCCAGCCTTCCCACGTTTTAAGGTTTTTGTTTTGAAAATTGACTTTCTCCTGTCTGGGTAGTGAGCACATCATGGGTGCCGCAGGGGAACTGCCCAGCTGTCTGCGGTGCAGGAGCAGCAGCTCCATCAGCAGCAGGGGTGATGGAGCCGTGGGCTCTGTGTGTCTTTGGGACCCAATGCCGTGCAGCTTCTTTCCTGTTCTCGTCTTTACTGGTGCATTTTGCTCCCGTTCAAATAAAGGCGCTGCGACGTTGCTGGTTTGGTGCAGCACTTTCCTCAAACAGATAAATACTCTGCCTCCTGTCTTGTCCTGCTAATTGCTATTAAAAGCGGTGCTGTCGGTGCCTTTTGTGGGCCTGCATGTGTATGTGTGTTCATATAAAAGTCTGAAGGCAGAATTTGTCTGTGCTGTAACATTTTATCAGCAGCAGGGTAGCAATTGGAGGAGAATTAGTCCCTGGCTGCTGTTTAGTTTCTAGAGCCCGTAGACTGACTGCTTGTTACAATAACGAGAAATGTAAGTAAGCAGCATCGCATCAGCACTTGCAGTCCCACTTTCTATTGCTGTCATCAAAGGGTTTAGGAAAGTTTGCATTCAGAGTAGGTTTTTTTTTTTTACAATGCATATATGCATTTGCACAATACCGTCTGGGAAATCCTGTACTGTGGATAGCAACTTCTGGGTGGGTTTGGGTACTTTGTTCAGTGGTCATGGCCAGGTGAGAACCAGGATTGGAAGCAGAAAGTCAAGGTAAGTCCAGATGACCCAAGAAAGAAGTGTGGCGGTGAGCTGGATCATAGCCAGAAGGCTAAAAAAGTGACGTTGTACCACCGTGGTGTATGAAGCTGATGTGGATTTTAACCAGAAAATTGGAATCATCCTGACTCTCAAAAAGCACTTAGAGAAAAAACACACTTGGAGGATTGTAGATGCCCACACTTTGCAGATGATTCTCATTCATTTCTGCCTTTTTTTGGTTTGGGGAAGCGGAAGCTTTGTACTGGCTAAAAATAGCGGTGCTTACAACCACTTACACACTTTTATTGTATTGCAGGAACAGAATTATTGCTTTTAGCCTGGATTTCCAGCTACCGAAGAGTTAGTGTTGAAATCTGGAGGTAAAATTCCACCGTGATTTCCTAGCATTGGACTTTGTGCGGTGCTTTCAAGTTTACCAGCCACACAATGGGCTGGATAAAACTGATAGTGATAAAACTAGCAAGAAATGTGTTGCTATAGAAAATCCTGAAATGGCATCAATAGGAGCCCCAGGAACACATCAAGGGGTTATGAACAGCCTCTATTGTGGCCAAAAATAAAATATTTACACAACACAGACCCTGAAAGTGAAAATCACAGAAACATTTGCTAGGAATGAGAGAGTCATCAACTGAAAAGTGACATTTGTAACCTAAGAGTAACCTTTTGCTTTTAAGAGCAAGGATTTATTTATTAATCCTTTTTGCTTTATTTTTCTCCTTTTTGCTTTATATTGTCTCTCCAGCCTGGAATAAAATAAAGCGAGGGATTGTCACAAAATCTGTGCAGCTTTTATAGCTTGTGTGAAGTTTGAAGACAGACATAAACAGGAGATACTGGGCTGGCCTCATCCGAGTGCCAACTTTCACTTCTAGTGAACACTCAAAATCTGTATTTTGCATAAGATGAAACACAACTATATGTTATATTAAAGGATCTGACCTTGTTACTTGTGTACCTAGCTGTATGTTAGATTTTTGTCCTAGGCTCGAGGCTATTTTAGATGTCCAAGAAGTACTGAGGTTTCAGAGTACTGTTTTGAACCTCCAGGAAGGCTTTGGTAAACAAGTTATAAACTCTCTCTACCAGAATAATCTCATAGTTCCAGAGTACTGGATGGCATTTTAGAATTGTCATTGGACTTTGCTTATCACTAGATTTTTTTTTTTTACCCCTGGTAGGTTGTGATTTTACAGTGGTTTAGATCATGTGCCCTTTTTGGTGTTCTCCAGGAACATCCCTTTTTTTTTTCCTTTCCCAAACCCATGCCATACAGCCCTGCCTGTCCCTGGGCACCTGGGGGAAGTTAACTGGAGAATGGAGTGTTAAATTTGGAAAGTCTTCAGCTTGTTAATTGATGTCTGGTTCACATTCTGGTTTTACAGACAAGTTTTATTGTCAAAGTTGTGCTTTTTAATCCTTTGTTAGAAAGACCAAGAAACCATCAGTGACAATTAAAACTGAACTCTAATGACCATGAGGGAAGGAGAAGGCTCTTGAAGCCATCGGATTTCTTTACGAAAGCAAAGTTAGTCAGAGTCATCATCTGGACTTTATTGGGTTTATTTATTTAACTTCATTAATTTTTAAAGTTTGCTTGCAAAGAAATATATATCCTCTTTGGAATTGCATAAGTATCGGAATGAATATTTAACACATGATTCCCAGAAAGATGGGGTTTTGAAACACACAATGTTGTGGTTATTACAAATTAATGAATGTTCTCTTTAATATTTCTGTTTTATATCTCTGCTTCTTTAAAGCCTTGCCAGTATAGGGGAAAAGAAAGCTTAATAAAAATAAGCAAATTGCTTTTCAGTTTGCTAGAAGTGATTGATTTCTGCGGACATTTGAATGGCTCTTCCAGCAGTGCTGGGAAACCAGTGCATGGATCTCATGAGCTTCTGAATCAGGTCCTATGGTCTGAACGGAATCTTGTGTGGGTTGTCAAAGTCCTGCTGAACTCACCAGAGCTTTACTGATTCCTACTAGCTGATGATGTAGGTTTTTTTTTTTTTCCCCCAAATGGGTGCTTAATTTTTTTATAAACTGAGGCACTAGGTGTGTTAGAGGAGCATCTTCACTGCAGGCTTAACCTGAGTTCTGGGGTTTGGTAGAAACCCCACCTGTCCAAGGGCATGGTCCCCAGAGCTGCGGGGACCGAGCGGTGAACTGTGAAGGCTACGAGTGACAACATCCAGCCAAACTACGGGTAATAATAACATCTAACCCGGCTGTGGCTGCTGGTTTCAGGGTGTATAAGCTGAGTCCTGTATCAAAGCATCTTGCAGCAGCAACGGCTATTGCTGTTTGCTGGCAAGGAGCCTGGGGCTAGGTCACAGCAGCAGTATGGTAATAAAAGACGGAGAGGCAAAAAAAAGAAAGAGGAGGACTGGATGTGTTTGGTTTGTAATCTGGTAGGTATCTGTTTTCTCCAGTTAGGAAAATGTTTGACTCTTCCCATCTAGAATTAATTGGAAAATGATCCTGACTTCGCTGAATACTCATTTGATAGCAGTGAGAAGGGGAGAATGGACAACGGAGTGCAAGACTGCTCAGGGAGGTCCATCCGTGACCCAAGGTCCCATACAGGACCCTGGCCATTACACCAATTATAAACCCATATTGCTCAAATTTTAGCTTGCTGCTTTAGTTCTCCTTAAGATCTTCCATGTTGCAATTGCCTCACTCAGTAGTTCAGAAATCATTTTTCTGCTAAAAAAAAGTCATGTGCTAAATGCCAAAGAAATATTTGAATCGAAGATAATTATTTCACTTTCCTATGTTTGGTTGTGTTTTAGTGCAGGTCAAAGCCAGGTCCAGAAGCCCAGGGCTGCTGTACCAAGCACCAGCAGTGCTGGATACGTTGTAATCAGCTGTAACTCATGGAAAGCGTATAAAAATTTATTACTAAAGAAGTAAGAGAGAAATATAGAGTTCAGTACACTCAAACTATGAATTTTAAAAGTTTCCATTGTTTACTTATCTAATTAAGAATCTATCTCCATATAGGCACACGAACGGCAGGTACAAATATATCTAGATGTCTATCTTTGTTCCACCGTACGTTTGCCTGCAGGTCTCTATAGATAGAAACATAAAACGGCATGTATATCCTGCTGGCTTTTGAAACTTACAGAAAATTACCAACAGTTTCTTTTCTCTAGTTTGCTCAAATGCTTGTGGTTAGATATTCTGAAAGTATAGAATTCAAAAAAAAAAGAGAGAAAAAGACAAAAAGATTTAGACACTTTGAAAATTAGTTGCTTTGTTAAAAATGCTTTTTATTTTTAATAAGCCAACACACTATTTTGATTCTCAGCCTCTGCGTGTCCTATTTGATAACGTAAAATGGGGTAATATTGCTGATAAATATTAATTCAGAGCTGGAGTCACGTACAGTGTGTGGCACCTGATGGCTGGAATTTAAGAGCAATATGGTGGGACTTACAGAGCAGGGCTGGATTGTGTGTTTGTTACCAGGAAAGTCTGGATATAATGAAGCTTTTGCTCAGAGCACACAGAGCCCTATTGTATCTTATTAACTGTCTCAAAATCCAGACTAAAAGGAGAAGTCGAAAAGAAAAAAATTAAATAAGATTAAGAGGACTATTCCTTGTAATTATTTTATTCAAATAAGAATCAAAACATTTGGTAGCAGCACTTAAACATGAAGAGTTAAATAAAAAGGGAAAATTCCTTAATGAAATTGTACCGAATGAACATAACGAACAGAAATCATATTTAATAATTGAATTAATCTGACTTCCTTATCTCTTGGTTAAATTTGATTATCTTCCTGATTGTCCATTAATATTCAAAATCTACAAAGCGTATGAGCACACCTGGCCTTATTTGCTAAAACAAGACTGAATCAACGGGGACAGCACTTTGAATGCAATAGTTCACATCGGTACTTGAAGACTCAAAGGAACAAAGATCTGTAATGTGTTATTTTAAGCAGTTTCACTTTGAAAGTTATTAAAAAATTGGCCATAGATTAGTACTCAGTTAAACCCTTCACTCTTGTAAATTTATGATGCTGCAGTGCTATAGATGAACAGCCAGTGTTCCCATTTTTTAAAATTTTTTTCACTCCTGTGTCATGTAATACTGAATTAATTTGATATTATTTCTAGTTATGAATCTACTGGGTTTTCTTATTCTTCATACTGTTAAGTTTTATCTTATGCACTTTTTAATTATGTAAGTCCTTTCTAATGACACTGGTATGAATTACTACACAAAAGTTCATGGCTTAATCCTAATATCCTGAAATAAATGACTGGGCAATGATTTCAGTGACAGGAGGATTCCTCCAGCTTTCTCTTGTGATTTATAGCCCCGATCCAGGAAAGCTCTTAAGCACAGGTATTAAGTTAACCACCCTCTTAGGTCCCAGTGATTTCAGGGGAGTTTCAGTATCAGACCATTGGGAACATATTGTTCATATTGCATTTGTGTCAGGTGCACCAGAACAACCAGTTAAAATCCATCCAGTCTTGTGGGGAAAAAAACTTCACTAAATTTACTAAAATTAATACAGAAAATCATGAATTTATCTGAAAGGGTTCTAGCTCAGAAAGGAAGACAAACACAATACCCAGTATTTTAAGGCGATAATTATTTGCTGAGTTTCTGCTCCTCCAGCCGTGTGCTCTGAGGGGCTGAGCCGTGCATCAGGTGTCTAAGGAACTTGCAGCTTTTTTTCTGCTTCAAACTTACTAGTTACTACAAGTAGCTCAAGGAAGGCTTTTGCAAGATAAGTGAATTTATGACTGGCCCAGATCTGAAATCCCAACTGTTATTTAGCTGCAACTGGCTAGCCCTGTTGCAGGGAATTGTTCTCTTCCTTGATTGAATGGTTTTAATTTTCAGTTTACTTCCATGTGTATTACAGCCTGCAAAATGAAAACTTGCTTTCTGTGAGCATTCACTGCAGCAGAAGAGGCTCACATGTGTCAGCTGGTAAAACTAAAATGAGAAATAAATCCATGAGAATAGGCAGAATCAAACAGTAACAGATCTGTACGGCGTTGTCTTTGAGCCTCTGTAGCTGTGACCCATTCCTGCGCTTGAGTCTGCAGCCTGTGAGGAGGCAAAACCTTTAGCTCTGAGGGGCCATGGGTTTTTGAGAGTAGCTCACTGCCACGGTCTCATCGGCTGCAGGTTTGAGGTTAGCGATGGGCAGGTAGCTCTAAAATCGACAGTTTTGAAGGTCTGACCCTGTGTGGTGCTGAGCACTGTCCCCCATCAGCTGGGGACCCCCATCGCTGGTGCGGGGCACAGCCCAGGACAGAAGTTCAAATAATCTCCTGGTAGTGTCTTGGCGTGGTGGTTTCATGGGAATGGATCGAGGTGTTGATGTCCTCAAAGGAGAACGTTCCTCCTGAAGGACTGTCTCTCCTTCATCGGGTGTGTATGCAGAACTGCCTCTGGTTTTGGTGGAAGCTCTTCGTGTGGACTCAGTTTGGGCTATGAGAGAGCTGATGGTATGAATTTGGGATCCACAGTTTTGAGGAGAGTTTTGCCTCAATGAATGAGCCGAAGCAGCTCGAAGTTACTTATTAAATTGTAACGTGGAGCTATGAGCTGGCTGTATCCCCTGATATGACTTGGGTTTAGCAGAGCTCTGGGAGGCCTTTTAATAGAGTTTTTGAAAAAGATGTTTTGCATTAGAGCGTAAGGAAAATTGAGGCCTAGTTTTGTGTATACAAAGGCACTGTAATGCGACATTAGGGGTGGTCGAAAGGAGAAGGCATCGTGAGCGTGCGAGAGCAGATGTGGATGCTGGAGTTGGAGATCTGCTTGTGGCAAGGAAGGGACGGAGCAGGGCCCGCCGAGCTCTTCGCTTCACACCTGGAGACCTGGGCTGGAGGGTGAGCTGCTGGTCCGCGGACGGCTGAGCTCCTTGCAAGGTGTTTGGTCAACTAGTTACACTTTGTCCGAAGCTATGAGTAAAGAGAAGTTCGTAGGGGTTGATCTTTGAGATGGAAGCAGCGTGCTGTTGGCTGGCAGACTGTGTGGCGAGGGAGACAGGCTTTCAGCTGCGATTTTGGTTGATTGCTTTGGCAGAGCACTTTGAGAAGTCTCCTACAAACGGTACAATTCTCGCCAGCACCTCTGAGAGCCAGCCTGGGTGTTGGGGTCCGGTCCTGTCCTCTCAACTCGCTGAGGGGTCTGCCTGCAGCGTTCCCACCCAAATCTATTTGCTTTTGCTTTCCACTGCAAAACAGCCTGTACTGCTCATGCAGAATCCCTCCCGGCTCTCCTTGTTGCAGGTTTCCCTGTCAGGCTTTGCAGCTCGGAGGAGCCAGCAAGCGGGCACGCCGGCATTGTCCCCGGTCCCTCCGGCAGCGTCACCCACAGGGGAGAGCATGGCACGCAGCCGGGGCAAAACCAGGATGTCTTAAGCCATTTTCTCCAGCATCTAGTTTCCTTTGCAATTGTTTGAGTAGTTCTGTTAGTGAAAATCATAACGAAGGAAAGTTTTAATTTGAACAGTCAAACAGACATGCACACACAAAAAAGAATGATCTGGAAAAAAAAAATCCCCCAGACTCCTTTCGCCTGCCACGCGGTGAGAAATGGAAATAAAGGTGGCCACTGCCTGTACTCGACAACACTGCGACATGTGATATTTTCAGAGGTATCTCGGGAGCATCTACCACATTTTACAGCATGTGAGGCATATCATCTGGAGCCGTTTTGATCTCCTGTAACCTGTTCACAAATGCATATATTTCATAACAGGCCCTGCGCCCCGATAAGGATCTCTGAGTTTCTTCTGCGCGGTATCTGCAAACAATTCAAAGCTGTTCCACACAAACAAATGTGAGAACCCCCTGACCACAGACTGCCTTTAGAGCAGACTAAGATTTGATGTTACTCATATCTTCCAGTACCTGTCAGAGTTCAAACAGGAAACCTGGTTTTTCCTCTCATGTCAACAACTTTTTTCTTTTTTTTTTTTTTTTCTGAACAGGCGTTTGGCAGCAGGCTCGCGCTCGAGCAGTGGAAGTCCTGTATTTCTTCAGGACAAACAAGTACTTGCTCTGGTACGTCATTGCTGACATTAACAAGAGCTGAATATGTGGTTTTCGGTGATCCTGTGGGTGCTTCTATAGAAACGGACATACTGGCTTTGAACAATCACACAAAAAAGGAATTCATTCATACAGGATATAGGTAACGCGCAGCCGAGGGCTCGCCGCAAATAGTGCTCTGCTTGGGAAAGGTCAGAAAAAAACTGGGTACTCTTTCTCCTGGTACTGCTATATTTTGTGCTTACACGGTAACACTTTTTATCGCTTCAGCCTGTTTGTCACTTATATGATATCCTGCTTGCCAGTGCCCCAGCAATGTCACATGAAAAGTTTAAACAGAATAAATAGTCGTATTTACTGATGAGGAAGTTTCATCTGAGCATCTCAACTATTAATTAACACGTCCCCAAAAAGCATGAGAAAAGCCTCATGCCCAGGTCAGAGATTTGGCCGTAGCCACTCATGTATGTTTTGGCACTGCTGGGAATAGAAATTAGGAATTATAGCTGACATACATCCCCCTTAAGCGGTACTCGTTAGTTGTCTTTCATAATGCTGATCAATAAATGTAGTCAAACCTGAAACTCTCAGCATTTTCCAGTCCAGGGTTGGAAATGCTTTACTAACATTTAACTTCACCTCCCCATGAATGTGGGAAGTGGAAGTTTATAACTGAGAATAATTTTTGACATGGACTAATGTTTGTGACAGAAAACACTGACTCTATCAAGGAACGGGCTAGTTCTGAGGATCATTTTTCCCCATTTGATTTATGCTTGACAGATGCAAAAACCATCTCAAATACAGCTGTGTTAAGAAAAGAACACACAGGCATTTCCATGACTTTCATCTTGCTTTGTATTTATGTCATTATAAAACATGCTTTTGTGGCATGCATAATCAAGGAGCAGAACATCTGGTAAAGTCTTGTTACAGCAAAATGTCCATAAAGTTAAATATGATAGTTGTATTTTTGTTTTTTTAAAAACCAGCTGGATAATATTATGACTAGTAATAATACTCACTGAGTGATATATGCTGAAATGATGGTTATAGGCTCACAAGATGCAGAGAGAGGTCACAGAGTTTCTTGGTCGTGAGCTGGGGCAGATAAGTGTGGGACGGCGGGTACCTCTGAGCTGGTAAAATTGCCTTTCGAGTCACCCTCAAAATCACACAGGCCCTTCTGGTAATGTGCTTTGTTTGCTCTTTATTTCTACATTTCCAATGGGGTTTCTGCCCAAATGATTGTTATTTTGATTCCATTGCATTTTTTTTTTCCAGTAGTTGTTTCCAGAGCCAAGCACTTTATTTAAAATCTGACATATAAAGGCTCCCAGAAAATGGCACTGTTGGTGCTGGGGTTCAGCATGCTCCCATTGCTCAGCTGCAGACCTGAAAAGACCTTCACGTCTTGCTCCCCCAACCCATCTCTGCCTTAAATGCTTGTAGACCAGAGGCAAGAAGAAAGGAATTATTTGCATTTAGTAAAAGAAATCTTTCCTTTCTAATTTTCTTTCTAACTCTTAATATTCCATGAAGCTTTGGTGGAAAAAAAAATTCCAGGTATGGGCTATTTATAAGCCTGACTGGGAAAAGAAACACATACATAGGGTACATGGCTAAAGTCAAGTACATGCTGTACATTCTGCTGAATAAGTAAGTACCTGCGGTTCAAATCAGCAGCTTGTATCAGAAATGAGTATTAAAGCATTTACAAGCTCTTAATTATTTGCCGCCTTCTTTACAAAATCTCTATAAGCATCCACTCGGTTGACGCCGCACATTATCCATAGGATCTTCACCTACTGACTGTGACTTCCCTGGGGGCTGAGCCTGACTCTGAGGATGCTGGTGCACGAACATGGGTTCTGCAGATGTGGCTGGCTGGGCTTCCCTCCCTGCAGGGTGACGGTACGCAGGGTGGCAAGAGATGGGCTGACCCTGGGAGCCGGCCGGCGTCATCTGGCTGCTGATTAAATGGATTAGTTCTTTGTGCTCACATTCCCCAAAGGCAACTCGATGCTCCATACGCACCACCATGTTCAGAGGTATCTTCATGAAAGTGCTGCTGATCCTTGCTTAGTCAGGGGTGTGATGACCTGCAATTAGGTAAATATAAGTAATTAAAGTCAACTACTGTTTTAGGGCAAACTGGGCTTTACCCAGTAATTGTAGGTATTGCTGTTACCAGTATGCATGCAGTAGTACGTATTTTTATGGTTAGAAAGCTTACTAGTAATTGAGTGATAGATTATTGCTACTAGCCTGTATATCTGGGAGAAAACAGATAATTTTTTGCTTTTTCATGGATTCTGTGACAAATAGGAGACCTGATCACCCCATAGTATTTAGGAAACAAATGGGTTCACCTTGCTGGAGAGTAGCATGTGCGTTAGGAGCATATGCTCATGTAACCCAGCATCTGTAGCGGTTGTGATGAACGTATGCATTTGGATTTATGGAAGGTTTTAAACTGATTGAACAGGGCTATGGAGAACGTAACATCACGCCCCAAAGAGCGGTGCAGCTTGCTGACCCCCGGCAATGTGGTGGTGATTTAACCCCAGCTGGCAACTAAGCACCACACAGCCGCTCGCTCCCTCCCTCCCTTGCTGCTTCTTCCCCCAGCTTTAGGTGCTGAGCATGACGTCCTATGGTATGGAACATCCCTTTGGGCAGTTGGGGTCAGCTGTCCCGGCTGCGTCCCCTCCCAACTCCTTGTGCACCCCCAGCCTGCTCGCTGGTGGGGTGAGAAGAGAAAAGGCCTTGGCTCTGTGTGAGCACTGCTCAGCCATAACTAAAACATCCCTGCGTTATCAACACTGATTTCAGCACAAATCCAAAACACAGCCCCATACTAGCTACTGTGAAGAAAATTAACTCTATCCCAGCCAAAACCAGCACAAATGTGCAATGGGTGTGTCACCAAATTCAGCTCCCACCAGCACGGCCAAGCTCTGGGAATTCAGTTGTTATAAAAACCTCACTGTTTGTAACTACGCTTCATGCTTTTACCAGGGTCATTGCATGTTTAAATTGCCAGGGCCCAGCCTAACCGCCTGCTGTGGCGGTGGTCTTACAGGTGAGTCCCGGGAGGTCTGACACTGGGAGTTCTCTCAGCTACGCTTCCCGTTAGCACAGCCAGAGCTGTGGCAGGGTCAGCCGTATCCTGACGCTGCGTTTGTCAGAGAAGGAGCTAGCCTGGTGCCACGAACTTGTTTATATTGGCTGTTAGATAGCAATTCTTTTGGACTCTGGGCTGACTTTTATCTGTTTGAAATGGAAAACTCTATACCAATATCCTTTCTTGTAGCTACCTGTAGTATTTTACAGTACAGAAGGCAAAGAGACCAGCTGCTTGAATTAAATGGAATGTTTTCCAGATTCTGCTCAAGAGTGATGGTCAAGAGCCTTTACTTCATTTCTCAGACTCCACAGGGTAACAAAAGGCGATTTGCTGGGGACCCCTAAGCCCCCGAGGGAGCTCAGAGAGGGACCCGGGCTGGTGCACGCGTGACAGCCCGTGGGTTCCCTCGGGAGGGAGTGCTGTTAAGCTCCGCTGTGGCTTCCACCTATGGTGATTCTGGTGCTACCTGCTCCCTTACCTGCTCGAGTTTTTTGTTTTGCCAAGGTGGCAGACCCTGGGTTTTGAGGCAGCACGGGGTGGGTACAGGCACTCAAAGCAGTGCGGGGAAGGACTCGCCTCTGTGACGTACTGGTAACCGCCTGCTTTATGCTGGCTCAGCAGGGCAGAGAGATACAGGTGGGAAATCACAGCCTGCCCTGTGCTGGGTCGGCTGTGTTGGGATGTACTTTTGGAAGGCTGCAGAGCTGTTCCGTGTCTTCAAGGCCATAACCTTGGTCTAAGATATTGGGATGGCATGTGGCGGGGGAGAAGATGGTCCTGCCTGCCTTTTCTGCTGCCACATGTTCATGTGTGCAGCTCCAGCCGCACCTGGACAGGCTGTCTGCAACGTGCAAGGATTTCACTGGAGAAAAACGAGCATCCCTTGCTGCTGTGCCGAATCCTATTTCGGCTAATATCAACCACAGCAGTCACATACCGCAAGATCATCACTCAGGCCAGTGGCAGTCTGCTGAGAAACAAAGGGTTCCTTAATAGTTGAGATATGAAGATAAGGCGCTGCCGTGCTATTTAAAGCTGGGTATTTATGCCTGAATAAAGTTACTCCAATTTTGGAGCAGGGTGTTTGCCTGGAAAGCTGGTATTTACATTCCACCCCAGGGACTGAAGCGCCCTTGCACACTTTCATGTATCTCCTTTCTTCAAAGTCATATGCCTTACCTACAGCTTCATTACTGCCTACAATTACAATGTACAGCGCCCATCAATCGTTTTGTAGCTTTTTTTTGGTAAATGGTGGTGGCATGCACAGAGGCATAGACAAGCTAAGTCTGTACCTCATTACCCTGCTCAAATAAAATGTTGTGCGCTTCGGGACAGCCCTGTGAGTTAGGAAAATGGTGTGTTTTACAGATGGGGAGTTGAGACAAAGAGCGGGTGAGCGCCTTGCCCGGGATCCCACGGGTTGTTGGCAGCAGGGAGTTGTATTTCTGTCTAGTGCCCTAACCACTGAACCGTCCTGTCTCCTGCTTTCGGGCGAGAGAGTCTGAAAATGCCATTGATTAGAAAGTGCTGGTGAAGAAAGGTAGGACTGACTAGACTGTACTGGGAGACATGCAAAAATAAACAGAAGACAATAAACAGCATGATGTAAATTAGCTTTGTAAAACTTCTTTCTGCTTTAATAATCTAAGATGCTATTTAGAACACATGGGCAAGGAGATGTCTGTTTTTTTAAAAAACAAGATATGATTTTAACCAGATAAAATCCCTTTAATTAGTCTGAAATTTTTGCTTACGTTTTATAGCAACATATTTCCGTGTGCTTGCCAGAAAGTTGGGGAAACATGGAAATCATTGACAGTTTGCAGTGTTCACTGCTGGGATACAGCAGATTATTTCAATGAAACCTAGATAAATTCTCTGCTTGTAGAAAACACTTGTTTGGTGGTCCCTTTGCTTTGCTTTGCAATCTTCCACTGCACATCTGGTTTGGGATGGAATAAATGAGCCCATGCTTGAGAATCAGGTTGTTTATATGATGCAATATTTAAATGATTTTTGTTTTTCATAAGTCTGGAAAACTAATTGTCATCTTGGTGGTATGGGTTACAATAACGAAGGCCTCTTGTTATTGCGGGTGAGCTTGGGCCACTATGGAAAGCAGTTTTCTCCAAAAGAGAGATGTGTTTGCACTCAGTTGAACTGATGTGGGGACAAGGCTTCTCCTATGGCTGCTCAGCACCAAGGTGGTCCCGAAGGGAATTTTGGAGTCTACCACGATGCAAGCGATGGGCATTATTAGTTGGAATAAAATTGCCAAACCTCTTCGTTCATGCATGTCCCTGGGAGATGCACATGAATGGGTGATGGGGAGGCGCTGGGCCTTCTCCTGCCCTGCCGAAAGCGTGGGGCACAGGAGCAGCTCGGCCCCTGCTGTGGAGCCGGGTTCAGGGCGAGCACGTACTGGGGAAGGGAACGATCTTGCATATTTTCCATTTAACTAACCACAGGCAGTTTGTTTTTTAAGCACTTCGGTTATTGCGCTGCGGTAGGAATGGGCTGCATCGCCGCGTACCTTCCCATCGCTGCTTCCCCGTCTGACACCTCAATGCACCGCGGGGCTCCGGGGCCGAGAGCTCAGCCCTGGCCGGGGAACCATCTTGTGCCTGGCTCAGTGCGGGGCCGGGTTGAAGAGCTGCAGATGCTGAGAGCGCCTGCTTGCTCTTCCTGAAACCTTGCCTTTAATCTTGAAAGACTGAAGGTATTTTCCCCAAATCTCTGGTTGCCTCCATCAGACGTCTGCTTGGCCCCAAGCTTAGCTGCTACCCTTTCCACCCCAGCTTCTCCAAGAAGGGCGATGCAGCCTTAACCCCCAGCACTAATTACCCGTCTGTAAACTGGTACGGCATTTTCCCATCAGGTTTTAAAGCCGCTGCGAGGTTTGCGGCAACAGTTGGCGAGCTCAGGTGTCACCTCGAGCGATCAGACAATTTGTCGAGGTCTACGAGCTGCAGAAAGAGCGCAGCGAGAACGGGGGGCGATTCGGAGAACTCTGCCCAGGAAACCACGGTCCGGGATGCACGCCTCTCGCCCTGCCACCCGGCTCCCAGCCTGACGGCCCCGCGGCGTGCCTCGGGCTGGCATCAAATGGGGAACACAAAAGAAATATTATAGCAGAGAAACCCCCGCCGAGGCCCCGTGATGGGAACACAAAGCAATTTTCTTTTCTTTCTGAATTTCTTTGCTGCCTTTGTTTCCAAGGTGAGAGCGGGTGGTTGTGTACACGAGCGGACTTTTGGTCTCCAGTTTTCACCAAAATGCCTGTACAGCTGGGAAAACGCTAGAGCATCACTTTGAAAAGGAATATTTTTTATTTCCATCTTCTAACACAATATTTTTTCCATAGCTGTGCTGTCCACAGCCAGGTCCGTGGTTCCACCAGAGGAATTGTTGGCAGCAGAGGACACCCTCCACCCTCGGGGGCTCCCCCGGAGCTCCCTCGATCCCTGTGCGGGGACCCACCCATGTTAAATGTCCCCTCGGTGGCTGCTCCCTTGGGAGAGCTCTGGGCCTCCCGGTTAATGCCAGGGAGGGAATCCCAGTGCTAAACAGGGGTATTGGCAGCTTCTGCTCTCAGGGGTTATATGGTCTTGGAAGAGGTGAAACCTTGACTTTCCAGTTACTTACTGGCCTGGGTGAGAAGAGAGCTGTGCAAATAAATGCAATGTATAATAAAAGTGAAAACTGTCAGAATTGGGTATTTCACACTCACTGTAAAACCGAAACCTGATTTTTTTTTTTTTTTTTGTTAAAAAATTCACTGGCTTTTTTTTTTTCCATTTAGAAATGAGTTATTTTCGAATAAAGAGATGAGGCTTTGTTTAGAAATGAGTAAAATTTGTCCTATCTTTAAGCAAAGGAGATTTGTGATGGGAATATCTCGGTTTGCACAGTGACATACATGTGCGTGTTCCTATGTGAGAACTCTGCTTGACAAAACAGAAAACCGAAGCTGGGCAATGGTGTTTGCAGCATCACCTGAAAAAGGATGGTGAAGATGCTCCGCAGATACGCTTGCCAGCTGTTTGCAAAGTCAGAGAAGAAATCCTTTTCTTTCTACACGCTCTTAAATTGTGTTTTTGCAAATGTTTTTTCTTTGGGCAATCGGGCAGCAGAAATACTCCATCGCTACACGAACGCTGGCCACGCTTCCTTGGCATCCCATTCTGCTATTAGTAAATGAGCACGGTTTACATTAGTGGTCTGAATGATCTGATTTGCTCGTGATTTGCACTGATGTGAGGCTTGACAACGGCTCGCCTACGTTTGCTCTTGTATACGTGACTGCAGAGCCCTGGCCTGCAGTGCCCGCACAGTCTGATCGATGGGGCTGCTGCTTTGGGAGAGGGGAGAATGTTTCTGCTGGCTTGAGGAGGAGCTAAACAAAGCCCAAAGTCAGATATTAATACATGTTAATAGTCATCTTATTTTTCAGAATTACCTACAGGATTTTTTATCTTTCCATCTTTGAAAGAATATTATCTTTCCCATACTTTTGCAAATATCCTCACTGTTTCTGCAAGCTCTCTGTCCATTCCATCCGTTCCCCTCTTCCCATCACGGCTGCGGCTTTATTTAAGAGAAGAAAAAAAAGCGGCTTTGCTGCCTGCTCTGCGGTAATTACAGTGATCACTTCAGTTTTGCTCAGTGTTGCACTGCAGCAAGCTGTGAGCTAGTACAAGCCTAATAAACAGCAGGTCACAACACGCATATGGATTTTTTTAAGAATCTGGATATTGTAGGGTTTTTTCCAAGTTGGGCTCCTTCTCATGTTTTAGCTGGTGTTTTGGATGAGAGAGCTACAGTAACAAGATAACCAGCCCAATGCAAATGAGCCCTTAATTTTATTTGATCAGAGATGAGAAAGATTATTAAATGCCAGGAAAAAGTTTCTCCTCTGCTACCCATTTATTGAAAAACTTGCATTTTCTCAAATGCATCATTTAGGTGATTAATACAAAATGAAAGACGAATCCAGTATCTTATAATGCGTTACACTTGTAGGTGAAACAGGTAAGCGAACCTGGTCATTCTCACACAACTCTGACTTCTAGAAAGTGGCTAAGGAGCCTTTCGCAGGCATAAAACATCCCTTAACACAAGTGTTTGCACAGGAAGCACACCAAGGTAACCGGTTACAATCCAATTCCTGCTTCTCAGTGCTGGTGCTTGTAGATTTTATGGATTATCTGTAACCACCCATTTTTACTGAATTCAGCATTATTTAATGGACTGCTGAGATGTTACTTTGAATGTGCTGTAAACCAATAGCTTGAAAGAGAAATGTGTGTTGCAAAAGCAGCACAAGGGCAGTATCCAGGCAGGTCAACAGCAATAGCTCTTACACGTGGGCTCCTCCTGTGCTGGGGACGAGGGCCAGAGCAGTTGAAGTTGCCCCATGGAAGATTATCAGTTCCATTCAGGAATGATGGGTGAATCCCACAGCCCCGATGACGCTCAGTCTCAGCCTGAGGGTACCGGCCGTGCAGGGGAGCAGGCATGGGGAAATGAAGATAAATGGAGTTTATCTACTTCTGATGTGGGCCATACAGAAATAGCTCATTTCACACTTACACCAAGCAGGTGAATTCACTCACTTCTCTATTTATCACTAAACCACCGCCTCCTGGTGCTCTTGACCATAACACCGACTAAAATAATTCTCATTCTTCACAAACAAGAAGTGCTAACCATTTATTTCCAAACCATGTTTTCAGTTCAGAGGGGCCTTGTACTGGAGCTGGGGTTCTCTCCTGGGTAGTTTAATTTCTGTGGGCACTGTCACCATCTAGTGGCATCTCGCTACTGGTTTGCAGGGGCAGCTGCTGCCTTACCCTCCCGTGGGGTTTGCCCCAGGGTCACTCATTTCTCCCACTTATCAATACCGGCTTTGCCAATTCTCAAGTTACAAGCCTGCAGGTGTGATGGCAGCTTTATCTGGCAGATTTTTCCCCAGCCTTTGTTAGGGAGCAGCTCCGCCTGGTTGAACGAGGAGGATTTCCATGGTAAGGTGTCTTTGGAAGACCGGAGGGTTGTGTTTAAAGGTGTTTGAGCGTGGGAGGAAAAACTTGTGGGAGAGTTTTGTGCTCTTGAACACTCGGGCTATTGCAAAGTGGAAATGCTGTGAGTTGTGACCAGCCAAAATAATCTCTGGCAATAACGCAGCAGGGATGGGTGTGTGTGTGTTAATCATACAGCCGTGATTATGTTATTTAGTGGTTTGCTTCAGTTCATGAAGGAAACGTACAGTGAAGACACCCCCTGCTTACTGCTCAGCTCTCTGTGCCATCCCCTCCGGCGTGAAACATTCGCTTCGCATGATCAAAGCCCAGCTCTCACTTTTCTGTCTAATGCTAAAAAATTTGAGATGAGCAATGCTGTGTGTTTATCCTGGATTTCTCCCCCCTTGCTGTATCCTTGACAGGTTTCAAGTGGGTTTCTGTGATGTCCCACGGGTGGGTGATCTGTTCACGGCTGCCCCTGTGCAAGAGCTGGAGGGTGACAATGCTTGCTGTGAGATGGTGTCTTGATTTTACAGGGCTTGTTTCCACACAGGAAAGCAAGCAATGGACCCATAAATTAAAGCAGTAATTTCCCCTTGCCAAGGCTGAGAAGGGACAATAAGCAGGACGAGGGTTGTGGCACTCTGCCTGGTATTGTGGGTTTCTCAGAAATGATTTTCAGCGCTATAGATCCCACTCACTTTACATAATAATGCAACTTTTAGGCGTTTCTTCCCCATGTGCAGCTTTGGTTTGAGTTTTCTTTGGTTGTGAGTCACCGGTGGCCCACAGCATGTGCATCGACAAGGAATACGGCAATCGGCTCTGTTGCAAAAGCAAAGCCTCGTCTGGTCGATCCAGCTCGCTCTGCCGTTCCCACAGACACCGTGCAAAGCCCCAGGGAACCGAGCTGCTTGCAAGGTGCTCTCTTGCTCGCTCGAGAGAGGAAGGAGTCACAAAAGCAGTGAGGAAAAAGGCAAAATTGGACTCTCCAACATGGTCTGTGTTAGCTGGCAGCCTCGGCTCCCGCAGAGGTCCCCGCGGGACCCCCTGCAGCCACCCCTGCTCTGCGCCGGCTCTGGCTGCGCACCCTTGGGTGCGTAGGTCGGTGTAGGAGAGACCTTCAGAAAACGGAAAGGTGCCTGGGCTTAACTCTGTGACTTCTCCTACTGCCAGTGCCTGTCCGTGCAGCTGAAGGACTGAAAGGTCTCAGCTCCAGGAAGGCAAAAGGTGATGCGGTCAGGTCACCTCCTCGGGGACAGCCTCATCCCTGCACAAAGTGCCATGGAAGGGCCTGTGTGCTGCCCTGCTCCGGCTTAAAACAGCCTTGCAACCCCAAATAACGCCACTGCTCGCGTCTCATCCATAGCACTGAAAACTTCATGTGGTTTTTCAGTTTCCTATTTTTAAATTTAAAAGATACGTTCCCCTATCCATCTGCCTCTCCAGTTAGCAAGTGCCCTGTGAGCAGGAGAGAGAGCGAGCAAACAAGGAGCTATTCTAAGAAAAATGAAGGTAACCACATCTGAAAAAACAAGAGCATAACCCTCACAAAGAACAGAAAATGAAAATGACTGCTTTTAGACCAATTAAGCTAACTGTTGGGGTTTTTTTGTTTTTTCTTAAGTTTTTTAAATTTATTATTTACTCCTGGCTGGAGCTTGGAGCTAATGAAGCATGGTGAAATGGCAAACAGATAGCTTCCTTGAGATGCCTACTAGCTTCTTCTATGATAATTCGATACAAACTACTGAAAGAACTGTATGAGTTCTGGGCAAAATTTCAATTAAGTTATAAGAGCTTAGATATTATGAATTTTACGCTATATTGTATATATGACTTGCAGGATAGAGAGCTGGAACCTGTGGGTGGGTTTTTTTTTTTTTATTTTTAAATTTTTTTATTAAATGTGATTATAGTAGCATACACCTCCATATGGAGCAGCCACACGTTTCTGGCATTGGCATATTTTTACTGGTGGGGGGGAAAAGGAAAGAAATTAGTAAAATTATTACCGAGGAAGGTAAATGATTCTGTAAAGATCTTTCATATGGGACATTACTGGTGTCTCCCTGGAGCCAAGGTTGGATAAGTAGTTAGGAGTTTGTCTTAAGAATGGCCCAAAACACTAAATGCCAGTTCTTTTCCCCAGGATACACGTAGTTGCTCTTCAGCCAGAGTGGGATGTGCACAAATGCAGGAAAATTTTTGGCCTCAACTAACTTTATATTGCGCTGTCAATGCTGAGGCTTTGCAGCACGTTAGGTGGAATTACAACCCCGTGGAAATCAGTGGTAAAGCTGTCGGCTTCACCGGGGTTGCCTCCTGTCCCCTTTCCTCCCTTGGGAAAGGCGCTGGGTGTCAGCGTGGGGAGGGGACGGGACGGGACCTGTGCTCGGGCAGCACGCACATGTGGACCTTGAAAACGGAGGAGGGCCTTTTTTATTATGTTGCCATGGTGTTTGGGAGGAACGTGCATCTCAACAGCATTGATGGCACATTCATATTTATTCACCTTGAAATCTCAGCTTCAAAGGAAGAACTCACTGTTCATTTTCCCTTTATTGATGCACTTTAAAAAAAGAAAGCGACTGTATTCAGGAAACCTACTTTTGGGGTATTGCCAATCAAAATATTTAGCGAGCTCAGTCCTGATTAAAAGGCAGCAAATGGAGGTCAGTTTATCTACAGGCACGATCCTCAGAGCTGTGGATATCGGGGCATGGAAGGGAGGAATCATGCTCACCAAGCAGTCGAGGAGTATTAATCCTCGCTTTGTTCCTGTAAGGTCCAAACCTACCTACAGGTTGCCTTCAAATACCTAAATAGCTCCTCATCAGCTAAAATCAGATACCTACCCCGTGTCTGTTCCCCACTGACAGGCAAGTGCCAACAAGGGTTGGCGGGGCTCTCCGGACCCAACAGAAGAGGTTCCCTTAGTCTGTTCACACAGCAGAGGATGCTTAAAGCCAAAATGTAATTAACTTATTGGTATTTGACCAGGATGCTGTGGTCAACTCTTGTGAGAGGTCATGAGGTCTCCACTGACCACAGGAACTTGGTTTTGCATCTCATGGCAGCTATGGTAAACCTTCAGTTAATGTCTCTGTATAATGCATCAGGCTTTGATCTCTCTCTGTAGCAATCCTTTACGCCCAGCATAATAAACCATGTTTAGTGCATGGGGAAAAATCCACTTACCTTTTCTGCTGACTTTGTCCAAAAGATGAATTGGACACCTACTCTGATAGTTGCTTCCAAGTTTCTCGCTGGTGTGTTTTGAATTCATCTATAGAGAAACAATGACATAAACTTCGTCTTCTCTTCCCCAGGAGAAAAGCGAAGCGAAGGGGGTATAATATTTTACACAGGTGTTCTGTAGAATCTGTTTTTATATCTTTTGTGAAAGGAAGTTTGGGGCTTTGGCTTGGTTTCAGTTGACATCTTATTACCGCAGAGCCGTGGTACATCTCCTGGAGAGCTGGAGCACAAAGGGCTCGGTTAGGACTTGCACAAATGGGTAATGGACCTAAACCCATTAAATGCAAGTTCTGACAGCGCGGGTCAAACTCGTATGTGTCAGTCTTTGGGTTCCTCCTTTCTCATTCTCCTAATTGGGCTCATTTTCTGTTTAAAAAGAACTGGCAGAATTTTATGATGTGAAAACAAAAATAAGGCAACCGCTGCTGAGATCTGTGAAGGCAAAACGTTTTCATGTGCTTTGGAGTTCACGTAACAAACCTTTCTGTCAAAAGATGTTCTAAGAGATGCGTTTTGCCGTGACCTGCTTTCAGCTGGCGGTTGGGAGTACGAGGGGCTGCTTTCTGCAACAGGGGTGACAGAAATACAACTTTTAAGTTTGGATCATGTAAAACAATGTGTGTAGTGATGCCCTGTGGATCAGTCAGGACCGAGCAAAAAAAAAAAAAACCAACTAAACTGGAAAAACCCACTCCATTCTCCCCACTGACCTCTGAAAACTCAAAAAATCAGGAAAATCAGTCAAAACTTCTTCCTTGTCATATTTTAGAGAGCTTTCTTGCCACAGTGCTTGTGAAAAGAAGAAAGACTCCATCGTCCCCCAACTCTTGGAGATAGGATTTTCATACCGACCAAATCCCTGCTCATCAATTAAGCTGCAGTCCAGCTTTTTTGCCAAATGTTTGTTTAAAAATAATCCTCATGGACTCGATCTCTTTTAAAGAAGACTTCCCAGCAATTTACTGGGAAATTAAAAAAAAAAAGAAATTAAAAAAAAAAAGAAAGTGGGCATGCTTGGACTACAGCAATCCTGGATGGGATCACCACCTGAGCTGCTGCAAGACGAGGCACGGAGTCGTGGCGCTTGGTCCTGCGCTGGGGCAGGGCTCGGGCATGTCTGTGCCGGACATCCAAGCATGACTGAAAACAGGCAGCTGTCTCCTGGCTCTTGTTCTTGCTCTGAGGAAGGAGCAAGCTGTGCCGCAGCCATGCGTGGTCCAGCGTGCCCTGTGGCGCGGTGCCACAGCCAGGAGATGCGTGCCCCTGGCTCACGGACCCGCTGCCTGCTCCCCTCTCTGTCTCCTGGAGGAGGCACAGGCAGGAGCCTAATTCAGGTCCTAACAATTTTCTGCAAGGTATTCCTTATTCCACGTTGTCCTCTAAATCAGTTCTGCGAATGATTGATTTCTATGCGCTTCTGAGCAATTTATGGGTGTCTTTGGATTGTAAATCCACACTGTTTCCCGCTGGATGAACATGTTGCATGACGCACTTCTGCTCCCTCTTTAGGAGGAGGTATTTCTAGGTTTCGGTGTCTGGTATAAAGTTCAGCTTGATGAGGTGAAAATGTGCATTTTGCTCATTCCCCTGAAATATGGGATTACAATTTGCTGTCTCAGTGACTATTCCCAGTGGTGGATTTATACATTTAGGCTTGGCATTTCATGGGGACTTAATGGAGTGAGCTCCCCGTAATGGAAATACTCCCCTTGCGCATCCCTCCTAGAATGAGTCCGAGGGACAAGGCTGAGTAATTCCTTGAGAGTCCTCTAAAAACTCCAGCCAAAATATTTGGATTAAGCCAACGCAAATGGCTGTGAGACTGATGGAAAGAAATCAGGTTAGCGATGGAAATAGCAAGTCACAGTTTGGGAGAAGAGGGGAAACAGTCACCAGTTATTCCATGGGCTGGTCTAGGCGATGTGCTGGGCATGCCTTAGCTATTGGTGTTATTTTCATCAGAGTGAAATTTGCTGCTTTGCCAAAGACCTGAGCAAAACCCTTTTATTTTCACAGTTTAAGGGGCATTTACGTGAAATGCAGACCTTGTGCTGACTCTGCCCAACAGTGAATTTCACTCCAAGTGAGCAGAGGGAATTGCTAGAGGGCCCTTATAGCTAAAGATTTATATCATGTGAAGAGAGGCATCCAGAGACTTCGGCCACTCCTAATGTACAGTTCAAACCCTCGAGAGTTCCTCTGACATCCAAGTATTGGAGGGAATTGTAGAATTTAATATGACTACAAAGTTTCTCCTGGCTTTATAGCCATCAGATGAATAAGGATCATTCAGTCCTATAGAATTTTACAGGGTGTGTCAGGAGCGAATATGAACAAAACTCCATGTTTTTGCAGTACTTCATATAAAGCCTTGTAATGTTTTTATAGCTCTGCACTGCTTTCATCCCCATTGCATGAGGGTTTCTTACAACCAGTGTCTGGCAGCGAGGAGCTGAATGGCCGATGCACGAGTTTATTGAGTTATTACCCCTCTGTCTGCATCCTGTTGGAGCTGCCCATGAGTTTGCACTCTCTTCTCGGATCTCGGATGCTGGAGGCACTGCAATGGCTGCTGTCACACAGGGTGATGAATTCTTAGCCGAGAAAGAGGAGACAAGCTTGTGGAATATTTTGTCAGGTCTAGATCCAACTTCAAACTGCCGTAGCTTTGACGATGGCTTGGCACTGCTCTTGCTCTGCACAGATATGTCAACTGCCAGATTTGTTTTTATCTTATGAGGAAACAAACTGTTTAATGAATGAAACCAGATGCGCGAGGTTGTGCTGAAAGACCTACAGTTACTTTGTAAAGAACTCAAGCCAGAAACCTTGGAAAAGGCACATAAAAACATTCATGGAATTTATTCTTGGCAATTAAAGGTAAATATGCATTATGCAGATATTCTCTTTTAACTGCACTATACTCATTCCTTGCATTTCCACACAATCCGTGTGGTGTAGGACTCCAGCAGGGTCTATCTGTTCCTCATCAGCCCGCATAACTCATCGTGGGACACTGGCCCGGAACAGGGCTGGGGGTGGTTCCCTGGATGTTTTCTTCGTGGAACAGAAAGATCCAGAAACACAAGTAGTTGTGAGAAGAGCAGATCTTCTGACACTAGGTAGAGCAAATGTGAGTTAATTCTTTAAATGAACCAGGCCGATATAAAAGCTTGCACAAACAGCTGGTTTCAGTTTGGACAATTCCCATTGACCTGAGTGGTTTCTCTAGCAGGACCCACGTGGATTAGTCAGTATAGACTGCCTGTCATCCACCATGCAACCAGCATGTGTTGCAACATGTTATTCCGTGAAACAAGCTAGTTAAAACTTCCTGAGAGCTACCAAAACGCTACTAAACTGAAAAATAAAATGCCTTGTTAAAAAAGGATTGAATCGGAAGATGTCTTGCAACTTTACTGTACAGCCCAAATCACTTTAAACTTCTTTGATACTCATTTTATTAATACCAATCAGATGAGAACCCCATTGTAACTTGGGTGAGAGACTGGTTTGGCTTTTTAATACCCGAAGTTAATGATTAACTCTTCCCCAAGAGTCTTATTTTCCCCTTCATATAGTCAGTAACTGCTATTAGAATATGCTGCGGTGACGGACTTGACTGTTAGCCAAGGTGTGGTGCCACCAGCCCAGGTTAGCAAATAGGTAGCAGTGACATCTGGGACGGAGGTAGGATGGGTGAACGTGGCTGATGCCATTCCCATGACACGTGGGGACCGGCCCAGTAAATGGGAGAGCCAGAATTTTCCAGGTGAATCTGAAATGAAATTAAATCATTTGTGTTTGCTTTAATATAGGGATGTTTGATATTATCTGTCTACAGCATTAGTCTGTGCTGCTGCCTTTGAAGCTAATAATTGGCATTAGGGTGGTGTGTTAGTTTCCATGTTAGGCATGATTTTGGAATGAATCTCAGTTATCCAGACAAATGGGCATTTTCATGGTATTATCCACTACCACATGATGTTACATATTCCTCATCAGTGGCTGCGTTCAGGTTTGGGCATCACTGGGGTTTGGGGTTTTTCCTTAGCTAATTAAGAGTTGTGAGAAGGGCAAAAATATTTGGGGTGTTGGAGAAGAAAGGTTAAACCAGCAAAATATGGCATGCTTAGCCAAGCAATGCTTAAGGTGGTCATGGCTTGTGATACTGAAGGGGTTCAGCATTGGGGATGCCACCGTTCCTTAGTGCAGTGTGTGGAGCGGCAGTTAAGGGTTGGGAGAAGCAAAATGCAGATGAAATATCAGGATGTGCCCTTGGAAATGAGATCTTTAAAGCCCAGGTTAGTCCCTTGAAAACTACATTGCTATGAATCTCAGGGAGGTTTGGTAGAGAGCAATCCCAGCAGGAGAAAGGCAGGCTGGAGGAGCCCAGGAGCTCTTCACAGGCTTTGGTTCTTTGGTTTTGGGTGTAACTGTTGACTCCATTGCAATGGGCTTACATTAGGTATGAGTTGGATCTGGTTTGTGCAATGGCTTGAGTTTTTTGGATTACGAGTTCTTAGATGATGGCTACAAAGGAATTTTAATTAGGAAAGTAAGAAAGGTTCTGCTGGGAGACGGGCAAACCACGATAATTATTGGTAGTGAGAAAGTCAGCAAAGAGCAAGTAATCAGGGAATTTATAGAGGTCTTATTGAGAATTACCTAAATGTAATTTTTAAGGATACCTGTGAAAGAATCTTTCATAAGGAAAGTGACTTAAAATGACAATAATGTCCACTCCTATGCTTTATCCAGTGTGCAGTTGTACTTACAAGCTTTAATGAACACACAGATGAGGATCAAACTAGCTGTGTGGCCACTGAATACGTAATCACCACAAATGTCAGGATCTCTGGAAGAACCCACCAGGGGATGCCGATTCTGCGCCAGTGTCCGTGGAAGCTCCCAGGCTCTGGCAAGGTGATCGAGATGCACAAGAAAGCTTATCTGTCTCGCTGGGCAACAGATACCAGATCCTTTCACAAATGGGGCAAACTGCACAGCTTGAAAACAATTCTGTAGGAGCCTGTATTTCCAAATGTATCTCTCTTGAAATCAAATATTGAAACATCAAAATAAAATGACCCTTTACATTTTTCCTTAGGAAATAGTGGGTAGCTGTGCTCTCCTCTCCAAGATCCTGAATACCAAGTAACCTGGCAAGGAGATCATCATCGCCATGCCACCACATCCCTTGCACTGTATTTTGAGTTTAAACTAACATGACCAACTTCACATGAAAATGCTCTTGGAGTAGCGAAGTGCTTGCTTGGCTAAATCCAGCCTCCTACTTCTGTCTGCAAAACCAGAGCCACACAAATTTCTCCTCTGCCACTTCTGTATATGAGAGTAGGGTCCAAAAGTGTCACTCTGTGCTATTGATAAAGCTTTAACTTTTCTTCATAGGTGGTCAGTTGATGGGGTAGGCAGAATTGCCATGTACACAGTTGAAGGCCGGCACGAATACAGGATACCTTTACTGGACAGGGAACGACACCCACTGCTTGACCTAGAAGACATGCCTGGGCTGAGCAATATGCACACCTACGGTCTTCTCATGGGAATAGTTCTTCCGTCACCCATAAGGGCACTTCATGGCTTTTGTGCTATCACGTGTTTCCATCTTGTGGAAGTATCTCAGTAGAAACATCTAAAAAGATCATACCCTTCTTGTTGCAGATACCCTCCTCTGGCCCTGGCTAAGCTTTGAGTAAGACTGTTCGAGTAGTGGAAATGGGTTGCACTTCTCAGGAGTATTCAGAAGATCAAATCTGATTTTCTTAGACTCTGTGACCTTGTTCTACTCCCTGCTAAGGTTACCTCTCCGTGTATCAGCAAACGGGGCTGCTGCTGAAGGCATAGGAGGTTTGTGTCCGTAAGAACAAAACCAGTATTTGCAACAGATGTCTTCCCGAGACGATCTTGGCTCTGACACAGGCGCTGCACAGCCTCACGCTAACTGCTCGGGGCCAGACTGCCAAGGTATTTAAGTGTTGGTCACCTTTGAAAGGCTGGTCTTTAACCTCTTGATCTCGTATTCATAATGAAACAGGAGGGATAGCAGGAACTTGCACTTTCTGATGTGGATTTTGCTAATTAGTCCAAATGCTTCTATAACACATATGGATATTTAAGGCCATGCACACCATTAATGCAAACTGCTTGCTTCTAACGGAGTAAACAGCACTGGATAGACCACAGTGCTAACACCAGCAGACTCCTGACTTGGGAGACTGTAAAAGGCTGCTCACTGTGCCCAATGCATGTGGGAAGTAGGTTTTGCAATGGTGCAACTGCATATTTTACTGATGTCCAGTTGTTGACAAAAGCAGCAGGGGTAGGTGATCACAACAGACAGCATCCCACGCTGCTGCTGCTCCTCGGAGGGGTATCGGATACCCACGTCTGTTACTCGGAGCTGCAAAGCCTTGCTCCTCCCTGGCTGTCATCTGTGTGTCTGGGATCGGGGGCGAAGGGGCAGCCCAGGAGGTGGTGGTGGGGTTGGTACTTGGTGCCACCCTTAGGCATGAACCATGGAGCCCTGATGAAACAGGGTTCACCTGCCATGGATGAATGCTGCGAAGATCAAAATGAAGCAAGTCTCTTTGTAGTGGTGGCTGGTCTTTCGCTCTGTACCTCTTCCCATCTGAGACTGTCGCACACACTGAGGAACTGAACCACTTGGCCCTTGTCAGTGCCCTGCTGGTAGGTGCTGCCTGTAGAAACAAGGTAAATGGCTTACCAGAAGTCACACTATGAGCTGGTAACTCTCGACATTTATTATGAAGCACATGACGCATCAGAAAAGGGCAACGGGACCTACATCTTTCCGATGCAGAAAGCAGGTAATGCAGTGACTACATCCTGGCTGGTGAACGTGTGCTGAGTACCGCAAGCAGGACCTGGCAGTGCTGGCCTCAGCACAAAACCCAGAGGCTATGGTGGAGGCTTTTCTTGTAAGAGCAATTATTTGCAATGGATTTGGGAGGTCTGGTCTCGGTTCAAGCCCACGTACCCACAGCCAGGAGTGCTCTGACCGATGCAAGGTATAGATGCAGGCTGGCAAGAGACGAGGTGGGTGAAAGATGGTAAAAAAGGAGCTCATGTCATCTTCCTGTTAGCACACGTGTCTTGAGTCAGGAGAAGCACCTGTAGCCTGATACACAGCCACACTTCTGTAAGGACTGCGGTTGTGTCCAGCTCTGCTGAAATATTTCTTGATCAAATCGAATGGAAACTGCTCATTAGCTCCTCCAGCCTGCAAAGACCATGTACCGTTTAAGTTTCAATTAAGATCTCCAATCTGACTAAGGCCGTATAAAAGGGCCTCGGCAATTCATGAGCAAGTTTAAAGGGAGAAGGGGATTTGCTTTATAAATAAGGTATGTGGTAGATGTCACAGACTGAAAACATGATTGATCTGTGAGGCTTTTCTCCATATCATTAGAAATTGTATTACTGTTAAGCACAGAAAAACAGGTAACTCTTTTAAGTAGTTAATTTGAATATACAGAAGCAAAAGGAAGAGTAGGAGGAAGATG
The DNA here is from genome assembly GCF_018139145.2 of Gymnogyps californianus. Classification (NCBI taxonomy): domain Eukaryota; kingdom Metazoa; phylum Chordata; class Aves; order Accipitriformes; family Cathartidae; genus Gymnogyps; species Gymnogyps californianus. The sequence goes on from NC_059484.1 coordinate 18,735,016, forward strand.
TAGGTCAAGTGCTTCAGGAAGATGCCAGGCAAATGTTCAAAGAACCGCAAGATTGGCTTTTACCGGTGTCAGAAGTCGCTGCGTGCACTTCAGCTGTTGGTATGGAATTCATTTTGCTCCTATTAGAGGAAAATTAAACAAAACCAAAAAAGAGGCAAATAGGTAACACTCTGTGGTGCTGCTGTGCAATATGGGGGCACCTTGCTACAGCTCATTGGTGTCCCTGTTTAGGAGCCCCCCTCCGTAAGGTGTCATACTTGTAACCTGCTGCCGTCAGCGCTGTCCTCCCGAGCCGTCTCCGTCACAGCCCAGCTCGACCGATCGTTGTTCCTGCTCGTAAAAGCATAAACAGCTGAGGCCAGCAAAGAGTTGGAGGGAGAAATTGCTTTCAATTCTTTTTTTAATACGGTGAAGGAGTAGGATTTTATGATTGATTTCCCTGATTTCAGAGTTATTAGAGGATGTTTCTGAGTCTGTCTGAGACTGGGGAAATTTGGGAGGCTGGGCAAAATCTGCCACTAAGTCATTTTTTTTTTTTCCTGAGAGGCTGAACAAAAGGGCCTTTAAATCTTGTGGGGCTGTCAGACTGACCCAGAAAAAAACCATCCCAATTATAGTGGCAAGGGTACGGGCAAGCAGTGCTTCAGCTTTGCTGTTTGCCCTCCTCCAGCCTCCCCAAAAGCCTCGCCGGCACCAGCTCCTTGCTTTGTCACAGAACAGGGGTTTGGATCCAGTTTAATCGCGCTTGGGCCATGCCACTGCCACCCAGCACGCATGGTTTGCGCTGGCAGGCTTAGCCTAAGGAAAGCTTCACCACTGCAATAACTTTATCGGGAGGCTGGAGAGACCTGATGTTTGTAAGGGAACTCTGCACAGACACTGCTGCCTTTTATGAAGAAACCCACTGAACAGCCACCATTAAAATGAATTATTTTTGCTTGCTTAGTCTGACTTAAAAAAAACCCCAAAACCAAAACAAACAAAACAACAAACCAAAAAAACCAAAATCCTTGCCATAAAGCTAAAAGCTTTTAGCCTCTTTCTTTTAATATGACACTGTGCCTGAAAACGGTTGCAAATGTGCCTTTTGCACAAGCCTGTCATACGACACAGCACGCAGCAATAGCTGCTTCCACCGTGCATTCCTTGCCCACATAAAGAGTGCACGATTCTTCTTTCGAGAAGGGGAAAACCTTGCGCTATTTCTCTTGTGACCTACTTGGGTCTGAGAGGCTCCATGCAGAGCAGCGCTCTGCACCTTCGCTTTGATGCTTCGCTGGTCGTACGGCTTGTAGAGGTTTTGGGGCATTTTTGGGTGGTTCTTTGTCCTGGTTTCGGCTAGGACAGAGTTAATTTTCTTTCTAGTAGCTGGTATAGTGCTGTGTTTTGGATTTAGTAGGAAAAGAATGTTGATAACACACTGATGTCTTTAGTTGTTGCTAAGTAGTGTTTATACTAAGTCAAGGATTTTTCAGCTTCTCATGCCCAGCCAGCAAGAAGGCTGGAGGGGCACAAGAAGCTGGGAGGGGACACAGCCAGGACAGCTGACCCAAACTGGCCAAAGAGCTATTCCATACCATATGACATCATGCCCAGTATATAAACTGGGGGGAGTTAACTGGGAGGGGGGGATCGCGGCTCGGGAACTAACTGGGCATCGGTCAACGAGTGGTGAGCAATTGCATTGTGCACCACTTGCTTTGTATAGTTTAATTCTTTTAGTATTGCTATTGTCATATTATTATTATCATTGTTTTTCATTCCTTTCTGTCCTATTAAACTGTCTTTATCTCAACTCACGAGGTTTTTTTTTCCCTGATTCTCTCCCCCATCCCAGGGGTGGGGGGCATTGAGCGAGCGGCTGCGTGGTGCTTAGCTGCCGGCCGGGGTTAAACCACGACATTCTTGCAAGCCCTTCAGCTGCTTGGTCTCAGCCTGGGCTGTGTTCATGGCACAATCTCTGCCTTAGAGACCGCTGAGTGCAGGCAGAGGTGTGAAGAGTCAGGGCAGGAGACGCAGCAGAGCCAGCCCCATGGCTCGAGGCTTTGAGCTGGACGGAAAGGATAGTGGGATGGAAGGACAGGGCAACCTCCAAATCGCTGAGCTGTTCCACAAGAGCTCGTTTAGGCCCAAGGAACTAAAAGAAAGAGAAAGGAAGACCTAAACTAGGTCAAACTTGGCTTCAAAGAAGAACTAAACGTTAATGCCTTGTATGTGATCTGCGCTGGGAAAGTTCACAACCCGTTTCCACTTCGGGGTTCAAACGGTAGCATACGTGGCACTGCACATGTTCACGGCCGAGCCGCTGCCGCAGATGATCTGCGAGAGCCTGTGAACAGGGGACCTTCCAGGAAGGCGAGGGCATGAAGGCTGGTGTCAGTGCCCGTCTCCAAAACCAGTCTCAGAAGGTGCCTTTTCCACAGTAATATTACAAAAAAAGAACAGTGAATTTAGTCTTTCTTCTCCCTGGTTCCCCTGCACGCTGCAGACTCAAACAAGGCACCGTTTGCAACCTGGGAAATGCCATCCATGGCTTTGAAAGTGATGAATGTGAGTTTTACTCTTTGGGGAATTTCTAACTTGTCATCTCTGAATTATGAGATTAAACTCAGAGCAGCTACAGGGATACCCATCAAATGTGGGCAGCTGGCAGTGCAAATCTTACTGGTCCTAAAATGGGAATGAATTGATTTCTTTAACTCATGCCTCCATCTACTGAGAACTCGTTGAAGGAGAGCTCTGACAACCAATCTCCCCAAGGGATGCAGGAAAGCTAAAACCAAGTGATGTTTTGTCCCCAGAGCATAAGAAGCTGTTAATTGGCAGGATATATGGTGCTGGCCATAATTTTTGCGGGCTTAGCTCATTTTTTTTAATGACTGCTCTTAATCGCATTCCTGCACTTCATAGTTCAAATCTTCTTGCTGAAGTCCTGAAATTGATTTAAAAGGGGACAGAACCCAATAAAATCTGGTGACATAAAAATATCAGTTGGTGATCACGAGTTCTGGGAGTCATTCTCCCTTCATCCCATTTCACACTCCAGTGGAGGTCTGGTTTTGCCCGCTTTAAAGCATTTCCTATAACTCAGCAATAAAGGCAGACTAAGATTTTTGTCTCTACTGTGACAAATCTTAGGCTGGGACATGTGCGGTGGTGGAAACCAGGGAGGGGACTGCTGGAGCTGCAGAGGGCAGCTCTGAACTCAGTGGGGGGAAAAGGGAAGAGGCAACAGCTCTGCTGGAGCTAAATCCATATAGAGAAGTGGCCTGCAGCTGAAGACATTCAAGCAATACTCCACTCTGCAAGCAGTGGGTGTTTGTGGATGTGGAGCCAGTCAGGCCATGCCAGGTTGTAATGCATTCGATGTATGGAAAACCTTGTCGTGAGACAGTGATGCTGAAGGTACCCTGCAGTACAGCTGTTTGAGGAACACCAGCCACCGCTGGAAACGAGCAGCACGATTTCACGGGAGCACACAAAATGAAAGAGAAACTCTCCCTGAGTTTGTGAGCAGCCTGCCAAAACCTCCCCAAACGTGGAGTTTTATGGGGACTCCAAGCTGTCCACCAAGAGAGGAGAGTTCTGCAAGAGAAGACACCCGAGGCAGAAGAGAGCAAGGCTCCTGAAGTCTAAGCCAAGCAGTGTCCCCTGTTGCTGCGCTGAGTGGGCGCCTGTCACAGCTGGAGTAACCTCTGATGGAAAGAGGAAAGGTGTGATCCCAGCCTGGGTGAAGGAACTCCATCCTCCAAGAGGATGGAGACAGCCAGGCTTTTCAGAGAGGGAGAGACACCATCGCAGCAGGGACGGAGGGACTGTCAAAATATGAATGCAGATGGGGTATTTACGACTTTCAGGTTGGCAAGTGATGAGCACCTTAATGTCTTGCCAGAAACAATGCTCTTAATGTTAAAAGAAAAGCTGCGGGCCATAAAAAGTGAGCAAGAAGAATTCAGGGCTTTCAGGGATAAACGTGAAGAAATATGAGAGTAGGTGTATAGGGAAATGAGAGATAAAATCTCCAGTTGTTTCAGGGAAAAGGGCAATCATTTGGGGCGTTGAAAGTCAGCTGAACTATTCATCTTATTACTGAGGTTTAGGAAGAATCTGGGGGGTGTCTTCCAGGTCCCAGGGAAGGTCTCGGCAAACTGCAGAATTTGAAACAGCCAAGGGAAAAGTCAGGTCACATCCCCAAGAGCCAGCCCCTCGAGGTGGCTGAAGACACGTGTGTGAGAGAGCAGCTTCCCGCCTTCGGGGGCAAAAATTGAGTACTGCCTGCAGTGAAGGAAAACGTCGATCCATTCTTCTCCCTGCGTCTTGTGCTTTGAGAAGGCATTTCTTGGAGTAGCAGGTGGGCTACAACAACCCTGCCTGAGATGTAATTGCCTCGGCGAAGGTTGAAAATATCCTGCAATAAAGGAGGGTAAATGGGAGCATGAAAGACAGAGCAGTTACAGGTAAATATGGAAACTTGTTTGGACAGATTGGATGCAGACAAAGTGCTCGTGTCACAGCTTTAACGAGTTTTCGGGATTAGAGGAGCCGTGGGCTGCAGCCTGGTCCCTGTGCCCTCGGCACAGCACGGCTGGCACTCTGCCCCACCGGCACAGCTTTACCAGCCCAGTGACAGAGCCTGGCCTGGCCACGGATTCAGGTCTGAGCAAACCTCCCGAGGTGGCAGCCAGATTCACACTCCTCTAATATCCACCCCAAAACGCGTCGGAGCCCGCTCTCCTGGGCAGTCGCTCTCCGCCCTGACCTTAGCTTGGTTTTTTTCTGCTGTTAGCTGCTCTGGAGCACGCTGCTCGCCCCACTGATTTTTTAATAAGCTTTTGAGGAAGCGCTTCTTCGCCAGCGCTTAGCAATGAGTGCCGTGGTTGTCCATCCCTCACCGCCGTGACATAAAACGGTCTCGAGCCCATCAGCGCAGAAGAGGCTGTTGGCTCCGCGGCGTCTTCTGGTCCATCTTCTCCCCAGCCTGGACGGGAAACTCCGCACAACTCATTCTGCATCCGAGTGACAAATGCAGCAGTAAGCGTATTGGCACAAGACGTTTCCATTTTTTTCTTTAAGGGTTATTTCCACATCCTCCTTCAGTCTGTGCCCTTCGAACCCACTTCCAGTAATTAAAATGGTAATCCCAGCGTCTGCCGCTTGTTTGCCGCCTTTGTTACTTTGCCCTTGTAAATCCTACACAACCCCAAGGCTTTGATCTGCATGTATGCTCTGCCCCTGGATAATGGTCCCAGAACATCTTCCACCAATGTGTTTTTAAAAATCTTGTTTTTTCTTCAGATTTAAGTGTTGGTGCCTTCCGTGCTGTTTAGTTCCTAGTTATTAGTTATTCTAGTTATAGAATAGTTATATTATTTAGTTCTTAGCTATTTAGTTATTCTAGTTTTGCCAGGTGTATTTTCTGTACACTTGCATGAAAGAGTGTATGGATTTGAACACCAGCCTTGCTGCTACATTTGGGAAATTTGGTTTTAGGGTTTTTTTTGGGTCTGGGTTATATCACTCCTAAGCCCGTGCACAGGGTGGGGGGGAACTGCACCGGCAGCCTGGGGCTGTCAGGGCTGCCTGTGCCGGGGCAGCGCCGTGGGCCTGCCCAGCCTCGCCGGCGGCCATCCTCGTGGCTACAGGCCCTCAAACCTTCCTGAGTATTTTTGGTCCTGCTCGGAGAACTCCTGATATATGAAATATCAGCATCACTAGATGGCACATGTGAGCTGTTCTTGTCTGACTAGCAGAGTCAGGCAGCGAGGTTTCTTCCCGCAATGTTATTTTTTTACACTTTTTTGGCTGCTTTTGCCAGCAAGGTACATATAACACATCCAAACCTGCCCTAGAGCCCTGATAAATACCATCCTGCCATCCAGCGTGGCTCTGCCACCTCCCTGTTCCTGCACTCTCCATCCCAAGGATGGACCAGGATAGAGCTGTTACTCTGCCATCCTTTGCCAGCACTAAATATAAGCCCGAGAAATACCATATAATAAATAAAACAAATGCTTTATCTTTATAAATATATTTTTTAGCATATTTTATGAAGTCTGTCTTTGTATAAATGATTGCTTTTTAATCATATTTTATGAATTCTGTCTTTGTATAAATAACTGCCTGCAAAAATATTGGCAATCGAAGTCTAAAAATGCAGAGTAACAGGGGTCTAATGGTCTGCGCTGGCAGGGGACAGGGTGGTGGCTGTCCCACCGCGTGGCCCGGAGCAGCTGGTGCCCTTCCTCTGGGACGTCTGTCCCCCCACTGTCACTACAGGGGTGACATGCATCTAAGTTATGCGCTGGAGTGGCTGAAACCAAGTGTCAAACGTGCTCCTAAACTGCCCCCGGGCTAGCGTTAACATCTGCTGCTTAATGGGACCTTTGTCACATCCACTAAGAGGAATTATTCTGTTTATTAGGTGCCTTGTTCAGGGCTTGGCGTGCCAAGTGTTGAACTCGTGGAGGAATTTCCTTCACTAAAGCTTTCAATCAAAGTTTAAGACCAAAGATCAAAAAGAGGCTTTTGGACAGACAGAAATGAACCACTTTGATCAAAAGGGAGTAGAAAGCGGTAGCGCTAATTATAATCAATGAAATAAAGAGGCTGATGTGTGTGTGCACGTGTGTGTATGGAGTCTGAGGGCAGTGTTTATTGTCAGCTTCTGCCTTCTTCTTTCATAATAATTTAACTGTATTTCCATGCTGTGACTGATGTTTCTCAGGGCTGAGAGCATGTCGTGGTTTAACCCCAGCCAGCAGCTAAGCACCACGCAGCCGCTCCCTCACTCCCCCCAGCTCCCAGCGGGATGGGGAGGAGAATAGGGAAAGAAGGTAGAACTCATGGGTTGAGATAAGAACAGTTTAATAACTAAAGTAAAATTATACTACTACTACTACTACTACTACTACTAAATAGTTGTAATGAAAAGGAATATAACAAAAAAAAGAAGGGGAAAAAAAAAGGAAAAAAAAACCCCAGTGATGCACAACGCAATTGCTCACCAGCCGCTGACCGATGCCCGAGCAGCGATCCGCCCCTCCCGGCCAACTCCCCCCAGTTTATATACTGGGCATGACGTTCCATGGTATGGAATATCCCTTTGGCTAGTTCAGGTCAGCTCTCCTGGCCGTGCTCCCTCCCAGCTCCTTGCACACCTGCTTGCTGGCAGAGCATGGGAAACTGGAAAATCCATAACTTAGGATAAGCGCTACTTAGCAACAACTAAAACCTCAGCGTGTTATCAACAGTATTCTCACACTAAATCCAAAACACAGCACTGTGCCAGCGACTAAGAAGAGAATTAACTCTATCCCAGCCAAAACCAGGACAGAGGAAAGTTGCCTTTTCCTTCTCTAAGATGGTGTAGATGAAAGAGCAGAATTTCTTCCAAAAGAGGAAACCTACATCCTCACAGGATGCTCTGCAAGCTGCTATTACTGTCCTGCTTGCTGGACTTAATCCAGGCTGGATGCAGAAAGGAAACCAAATCTCTGCCGAGCTCTCGAGGCCAGCATCCCTGGGAGACGGGCTGCTCCCAGCCTCAGCAGAAGTGCCAGACGTCGGGTAATGCTTTGGCTTGCTCTCGGGAAATAATGTCTGCTCCAAATCCCGTTGGGATCTGTAAAAAGGCTGCCCCGAGCTCAGCTTAGTGCAGTGAAGCATCTGAACTATTTTCTCACCTGTGTCTGAGCAAGTAGGTGGAGGTTTTGCTCTGATGTTCCCTCCGATGTGGAAGGGAAGCCCTCCTCACCTCTCCCACATGGACTTAATTTGCAAAAACTTTTGTGCCATCATTTTGCAGCATTTGCACCCTGCACCTGCCTTTATTTTGTATAAACACCAAATGAGAAATTTAAAGGATTCTTGGCTCGAGTCACCCACTAATCCTCCCTGCAAGGCTCAGTGGGGTGACCCCAAGGCAACGAGCAACACTCATCACCAGATCTAGAAAATATTTCTTTAGGAATAAATCTTTTTTTTAGGCACTTCTATAAATGTAAAGCACGCTGGAACGGAGAGCTCCTGGCCAGCACTTTGCATGAGATCCTTGGCTGGGAAGCGTGAATTGTAACGACCATGAAAAGCCCCTTTCTGAGGAGCCTGGAGCAGATGTGGTGACAGAGTTCCTCAGCAGCGTGGCACAGCCTGCTCCCCCGACAGCAGGATCTGTGCCCTCTGAGGAATACCCCTTCGCAGCTGAGCCATCTTCTTTTCATCTTCCAGAAAAAAAAACCAAACCCTCTTTCCCAGAGCAGCCCCCCGGCTTCAATTGCAAACAGCAATTTGTCTTGTGCTAATGCAGTCCTCTCGTTCCCGCAAGGGATGGGATTACAAGTGCACTTGATACCCGGCTTTAATCTGATGCCAGGACTTGCTCAAAGGGCTGTGAAAGGTCTTTTCTCTTGCAGGCTCCTGACCATGTAATCCTTCCTCTCGAGTTTCTGATACTACATCCCTACTATTCTTGCCAGCCAGTTGTTGGCCAGTCCTAATATTTTGAGTCTTTTGAAGAGGAAAACCCATGTGTTGTGGAATTGAAACGAAAACTCTGGCTAATCCTGTATAACGCCAAGGACGGGTCTAAACCCACAGTGGGTTGGGAAGGACCCACTGGCCGCCTCTGGTCCTCTCCGGGGGTGCTCTGCTTCTCTGCAGTACTGTGTGGGAAGGAAACTAAGAAATGCAGCTCGCTGGCACGGGCTGTTCTTCCCGGAACCAGGGAGGCCCCTTTCTGCCATGGGAAGAAGTAGCTCAAATGGAAAAGCTGTATATAAGATAATATACACTCTGTGTATACCCTTCTGTATGAGTGTATCTGTCTTCTTTACAACATCCAATAATTTAATGAATGCTATTTATTGCACTAAATAGGTAAAATGATTCTACTGTCCAAGTCCGACGGTAGTTTCCACCATCTCCTTCAGTGCTAATCACAGTCGTATCCACTCAGCAACAGCAGAAACAATTTCTCACGACGCTTAGAGAAGATCTCATTTATATACTCAGTTTTATCTGAAGGAATTTAAAGACCTATAGTCTAAACCTATGTGTCCTATTTTATTGGGTACTGAAACTACAGCTGCATTTAAGGCTGGGGATGCGCACACATAACCCAGCCGCATTTAGATTTGATCTCACGCATTCGGTTTAACTGCACAGAATAAACACTGCAGCTGATGAACAGATGTTCTTAGATTTGTTTTGGTTTTTTAAAAAACAGTGTTACATTTTGTCTGTATTTGCAGGATTATTCAGTCAGGCAGCCTAAATATGACTTGATTAAATAATCACTTAAATAGAGCCGAACCACTCACATTTTTTTGGCAAATATCAGTCCAATGTGAATATTTTGCTGCCAAGCCCCTGCTTGCTGCCAGCAGTGTTCTAGTGCTTAAACTTCATTTGTGAAGGTGACAAAAACAAGCATTCTCTTAGCTCCAGCAGTTCTTCTTTGCCAAGGTGAATTTTCCTTGAACGTTTTACATGGCTATGAAACCTGCTGCTGTGCCAATGACGGCGGTCAGCAGCGAGCCCTGGCAGCTTCTTCCTTCCCTGAATCTCTCGTCCATCCCTGCAGCTCCCTGGCAAACGTGCCGAGGACGAGCCACGATCGCACTTTCGATATCTAACTCATCTGTTGTGTGAGGGCTGGTTTCTCTTGAACATGTTTTCCATGCGAAATGCTGGATATCTTCATTTTCTGACCACGTTCTTGCCCGGGAACACGCGGCAGAGAAATGCAAGCCGTGCTCAGTGGCTCTGGCCATCAGCATCAGGCTTTGAGGTTGTATTTCGGGACGGACCCCCTCCGCGATCCAGCCCCACGGGGCCGGGCAGGCATCGTTGCAAGGTGCTTCATGTCTCTGTGTTCCCTCTTCATTGCAAACACATTTCCCGGTGAGGCTGGAAAGGTTATTTGTGCTCTGCTTTGCAAATAGATTCAGTAGCCAGTGGGCAGAAAAGTCTCTCACCTAGAGGCCAGCTTCTGCTGTCCCCACTGATTCGACCTTATTTGATGAATAGTTTTTTTTTCCAATTCTATTCAGCAGTCTGGTCCTGGACAAGTAAAAGAAGTGTTAAACCGCATTGTTAATAATCATGTTTGCAGCTCTGTAACCACAATGTGGAAGACTTATCTGCCAAATTAATACCAATGCTTCCTGAATTTAAATAGCCTACAAATAATGTTTTGCTTGTCATGTATTTATCACCTATTTATCTTACATACCATACCTTCGCTGCTTCTCTAACGTTACTTTCAAGACAAGATAATCATGTATATTTAGAAAATACTGTGGCCTGTGAAAACTTTGATTTTGGTTTTTCCTTTTCCTGAGAGAAGAGGGCTGCCACGTCCTTCAACATCTGCAGAAAAAATGTATGCTAGGAGGGCATGACTTCAGCTTCTTTCCTCTTTTTTTCTCTGAAGATATGTTTGGTACCCGCAGTCACAGCTCCTTGCAATGATGCCACGCGTGATTCCTCTGTGTCACTCACCGCTTTCCCGTGGCCACTGACACCGTCCATGCTCTGTCCTCAAAGAGACAACTACTCCACCTAGCCTCGCCTGACATATTAAATTTCCAACTCTCCCCAAACAATTCATGTTGTAAAAGCCGTGACATCTGTTTTGACAGCCCGCACCCGAGGCTGAGGGTGCGTATCACCTTCCCCTCTCCCCTGCCCGGGGAGGTGCACGTTTGCCTCTGCGGTGTGAAGATGAGGTTACCGAGACCACGGGAGCTTGTGCTCCTGCAAACAGCTCTGTTTGAAGCAGACTACTGGTCCAGGACAGGCACGAGAGAAAGTGTTGCAGCCTTTGCAACTTTTGTTCGGAGTGAAAAGGAAAATATACAGCGACGGAGAGGCTCTTGGCTTTGATCATTGCCGGTTACAGGAAATAAAAACATAACCCAAAGGGAGTGAGCGAGGGGCATAATAATGTCAGGTCAATCTCTTTGTTATTCTCTGAGATCAAAAGAAGCTGAGGGAATTTAGCTTTTATTGCCTTCCCCTTTTGTTTTCTGCTTTTTGGCTTTCTTCCTTAAAAATCAATACAGCTCTCTCTGGGCTTGTAACCCCCCCCCCCGCGCCCCCCGCCCCTGCTAACCCCAAGCCCACTGCAGACTGTGTGCACGGCGCTGGTGTAGCACACCGATCTGGGATGCCCATCGCTGGTCAGCCTGCCGGGTGCTACTTCAGTAGAAATTCTAAAATAAGCCTTTCTTCTGCGCTTCAGGCCAGGATTTATTCTCTCAGTGGAGCTCACCCTGCCGTGTTGACGAAGGGTACTTGGGCGCAGCCAGGAGAGAGCCTGAACAGGGCTCCATCGCCCCAGAGATGCGCTGATCCTCACAGCATCCGTCCACAGAATTCAATTAATAACATCTTTTTCCTTCATTACCAGCTACGGCGGTTTTGTCAGCATCACAAAGGATTGAGCCTGGTGCGCTGGGGAAAACCAGTCTCTGGGCTGGTTTATCTTGCTAGGGCAGAATATAAACTTCTGTCGGTCCGTATCTTGATTAAGTAGCTGAGCAGTGCCTGGAAACTCCAGGTGAGTGATGGACTGGACAAATGGGAATGAGAACGACTAGCGACCTTTCTGACCTGAGCCATCTCTGCTGGTCATCCAGAATCCCTGTCACCACACAGCCACATTTTGAACCTGCTCATCCCTCTCCCTGTGCTCACTTCAGCCTGCCTGTCCTGCCTGCAGCTGGGCTGGCGTACGTGGTCACTGTCTGGGCTGCTTGTCTTGGTTGTGGATCCTCAAGGATAACTTGCACGATTAGTTGGTCCTGTTTTGTGAAAATAACCGCTTAAAACCACTCAACTATTTTTAAGAGTTTTAAAGAGATTCGGATCATCCTGAGAGAATGGGGAAGGAGGGAGCAGTGACGTGGGTGGGTATGAGAGGGCTAAGCACCCAGGGAGGAGCAGGGGTGGCGGTGAGGGTGCACGGCACATCCCGGCTCAGCTGCAGCTGGAGCAGCGCGGGGGTTCGTGCCAGCGGTGCCTGCCCGCAGCTCCTGGGCTCCCACCCGGCCCCAGTCCCGCTGCTCGGGGTTAGGGCTAAAGCCATGCGGCCCTGCAAACCGCTCCCCCCCGCCAGTGGTTGTTTGCTGACGCACACAGATATGTGGCTGTGCTGCTGGTGGCAAATAGCTGCTTATGCTCATTCTTAGAGACCAGGAGCAGCCCATTTACACTGGTCAAGGTAGAACTTGTTTATTATAATATACAGATGCCCCACGGAGCCCTGGAGCTATGTAAGCATCCCCGACGCAGTGTTTTCTGCGGTGGAAACAACCTGTCCTCTGACAGGGGAACAGCAGGCAGTAAGGGCTTGCCTCTAAGCAACAAAAACTGGTTTGAGTTTATAAGTGTAAGAGGCATGAAGATGTGTTTAGATAGTGTGATACCAAACAGCGAGGCATCCTCGCTTGTTTTATCATTCCATCAGCGTGTTCTTGACTGATTATGAACGAATTCCTTGCAAGTTAACAAGCTGAAAACATTTTTGTTCTGAAAGAGGGCCAAATCAAACTCTACTGAACAAATACATCTTGGGTCTATGGCTAATGAGTTTTTCAGCTGTTCAGACATGTTACGGGAGATGAATGAAGCTGCAGTTGAATTAGACCTAGCTGTTTATGTAAAATTCACAAGCTGCAAACGAGCAGCGGGGCAATTTTTTTCTCACAGTTTCATTTTAGGCAGCTAAATTCTTTTGGGAGGCAGAGGGGAAAATGGCAGTTCTGCATAGTTTAGCTATATAAATGTGCTTACTGAAAATAGTATTTACCGATCCCATTTGATGAAGGAATTGAATCAGAAGCATACTCTGAAACGCAGGAGGGCTGATCCTCCCACGCCTCCCACCTTCTCACCACTAACTGCTGTACGAAACAAGCGTGAAGCTGCGCCCCGTCAGAAGGGGCCCAGGGCAGAGCGCGGTGGGGAGCCCAGCCCCGTTGCTATAACCCGATGTTGTTGGTACCTGCAGTGAAACTCTACTGACTTTCATTTATTCCCAGTTCATTCGGTGTGAAATAGTATCAGAACCAGGGTCATGGCTATATCTATTAGCGATACACGACAGAGCTTAAAAATAATCCTTTGGCTGGCATGCAGTTTTATATAACAAAGGGCGGGTCAGTTCCAGATTTTCCGGCAAACTGGTGTTAAACAAGCCTCTCGTGAGTGCTCGAGACCTAAAGCAAAGAACATTTAGATGGGCCTTGTATCTGAATTATTTGTGGCATTATTATTTGTCAAATCCGTTATTATGGATTCCCTTTTATTCCATTTTCACCTGGTAAAATAAATTAAGATGTAGCATTACCCAAACCGCAGGCTGCCAAAATAAAAGAAGGAACTGACATTTAGAGCATTTTGGTGGTTTCTTATACTGTTGAAGAAGTCTCTAAAATTTAAACTGAAGTCAGAAGCACAGATTTTCTCCCTTGAGAACATCGAGTGTAATCCTTCAGTTCATCTGGCACTCGCCAGGATAATCTACAGCTCATGGCCTGTATGAAAAATAGAGCCCAACAGAGCAGATGACACTGATGCCCAGCTCCATACGAGGAGATTTGCTGCCATCTTTTGGTAGATGCATGTTCCAGAGAGTAATGAAAAATTATCTCTGCGCAGATACTGAACATCTTCTCCCTCTGCTCGTTCTTAGCCCTCCTGCGGCATCCCCTCAGCCCCGACTGCAGAGGCAGCCCATGAAAACTAATCTCGACCACTGATACCCCCAAGGAGACCCTGAGCACCCCGAGTGTGCCTACGGGGCTGGAAGGGCTATGTGCGGAGCAGGGGGCCTGGGTGCTTTCTTCTGGGTCTTGCTGGGGAAGGGGAAAGGCTCAGGCAGAGACCGCAGGGGTGAAAGCCCAGCAGGAGAAAAACCAGAAAAGTCAAAAGCAGGGTAAATAGCACGTATGCAAGATGGATTTTCAAAATAACGTGGTGAGGGCTCGATTGCTGCTGCAGGTGCCAGCCAAACGTTTCCCTGCGCCCACAGCAGAGGGGACATCCCGTGAACCGCCGGGCCCCCCCACCTCCATCAGCACCTGCAACAGGAACGGGCAGGCAGCAGGCTGGCCCCGCGGCTGCGGTCATGTCACACGCCGGCTGCGATGGACCTCTGCCTGCGTCCTGCCCCTGACCACGCCGCAAGTCCTTTGTGGTATAAAAATCTCCTGAGCTAGAGAAAGGCCGTAGGGAACTGGCTGCAATCTCTGTGTGCCTGCAGGTAATAAAAGAGTTTTTTATGCTGGGAGATAATAAAAAAATATATTTGAGAGGATGGGCTGGCAGCAGGGACGATGCTAGGGGAGGGAGCAAGGCAGGGAGGCAGCGCTCTATAAATCACGCTTGTTGTTGTGCGTACTTTTGCAGAGGGCAAAGAGCTGGGGTTGCACTTTGGCAGGGGACAGGTTGAGGAATTGCTGCTCAGGATGAAAGTGCACCCTGTGGCTGAGCCAAAGGGATGATGGGGGGATGTCCCCGTGCCCCTGCTCCCCTCCGGGTTCCTGCCGCTGTGCCGGCAGCCCTCTCTCTTCCCTCGCTCCTCTGACTCTTGAGTGATGGGGTTCAACGCACCCTAGCAGAAAGCTGCCCAGCTGTTTTTGCTGGGCTAGGTTTTTTCACGGGACAGCAAGTGAAGTCAGCCCAGGGCAGGCTCCGACAAGCCCCGGAACGCAGGGGAAGAGGGAAGGCAGGGGCTGCTGCGAGCGGGAGAGCCGAGAGGCTGGCCAAAGCCGACACTTCACCCTGATTTCAACCCCGTGCTCTGGTTACGACACTGGTACTCGTAGGGTTGCCTTGGAAGCTGGATCAACAAAATGACTGCGGTTAGAAGTAACTCTCCAAATTCGAAGGAGACCTCTTGTTTCTGTGGGTTCCTATCCTGGTGGCAGACAGTGCACTTTATTTTAGTGCGGAGTTGGTATCAGGCACAATTACTTCAGCCTTTGCTGCCCCAGCTGCATTTCCAAGCTCTGTGAGTGGCTAGACGCAACCCTTTCCCCTCTACCACCCCATCATGAACGCCAAGAAATTCCTGAGCTCTCACTGAATCCCTCACGCCACTTCATTTATATGTTTCTGTTCAACATAAAGTGCCTTGCAAGGTTTATTTAGTTTGAACCCTGATTCAAAAGTCACAAGTGCCGTGTGTGTGCGCTCCAGTCGTGTTTCTGAGCAGGATGACTCTGACCTCTGCTCCCGGGGTGCACTGGGCCATGCACCAGTCGGCTGCTGTGGGTACGGCCCTGCGATGGCTGTGGGAGCGGTGCCTTTCTGGAGAGATCCCGCTGGGAAAGCAAAGGCATGAGCCAGGCGAGAGCACGAGCAGGGAAACTGCCTCTCGCCATCCATTTCCACTGTGCAAGGGAGAAAGAGTAGGAAAGAATTCACTGTAAGAAAAAAAAAGTAAATAAGAGTTCACGTGGGCGGGATGTGAACTCTTAGCAATGATTTCTTTTTCTAACAAAAATTTCCCCTGGATGCTGGGGCCAGAAGGGTGACTATCAAGAGCACCAGGAGTTTCCTGGGTGGGATGATTCTCCTGTTTATCTTGTGGGTGATGCCCTGAGCTCTCCAGGAGTCTCCAACAGTGAAGGACTGGTTTTATATCTCATCCTGAAAGCAGCACGGCTTCAGCCTCTGTTCCTCTCTGATAGCAGAGTGCTCCCCGCCTGACCTTTTGTCACCGGGAGAACTTCGTTCTGGCCTCAGCCCCAGCTTCCCTGTAAGCCGTGAGGGCTGATTCATGTGTCTGAGTGGGAGTTACGAAAGATGTAAAGCTCCCTAATTCACTGGAGCATCTCCGCTCCCCGCGGCGGGTCCCTGCCTGGGGAGGCTTGCTGCCTTGCTGACTGACAGCCGCCCCGTCCCGCCAACAGCTCCTTCGGACACCCACCATCACACATGGCTTCACCTGCTCAAAACCTCTCTCCCAGACTCTCCCTTCCTCCTCTCTCACCACTCTTGGCTCAACAAGAATACCGGGAATGGGAATCTTAACTACACGGGGAGTTAGAATTTAACTAATTCTACGTAATTCTCATTTAACTAATTCTAACTACATGGGGAGTTTCCACCAGAGCTGGGGGTGCCGGTGCCCAGGTGCCCCGGACCCGGAGGCTGCAGGTGCCCTGGGTCGCTCCGCGGCTGGAACCGGTGCATCTCGGGGATGCTGTGCCCCGGGGCCGGTGGGGTCCCGCTGCGTCTCGGGGAGCATCACCCGTGCCGGACCGGGAGCCGGTGCGGTTCAGGGTCGCGATGTCGCTCGGGGAGCGGTGCCCGGCGGCGGGGAGTCCCGGCGCTACCCCGGGGAGCGACTGCCGCCGCCCGGTGCGGCGGAAAGGCCCGCCCCGCCGCCCGCCCCCTCCCCGCCCGTCCCCGCCCGCCGTCACGCAGCCGCCGCCGCCGCCGCAGAGCCCGGGGAGGCGCCGGGCAGGGGCAGCCGCCGCCGGAGGAGGCCGAGGCGGGAGCGGGAGCGCGGCGCAGGCTGCTGCCGCCGCGGCGGGGCCAGGTAGGGCGAGGGCGGACGGTGGGGGGACCTGGGGGGGTCCCGGGCATCGTCCCCGGGCCGCCCCCTCCGAGCCGCGGCGCCCGGGTGGCGGGGGGGGGGGAGATCCGCGACAGCCGGGCGGCGAGACCCGGTCACGGGTCACGGGTGGGAGCGGGGGAAATCCGCAGCGACCCGGGAGGGTTTTTGCCATCCACGGCACGTCGGAATGGGAATAACTGTTTTCTTACGTAATGCTGGGCGTTACGAAATTGGGGCCTGTTTTCGAGGCGTGGGGTGACCGTGACCTCGGAGGGCGGCGAGGCGGTGGCATGTGAGAGGGCGGGTGGTACGGGGTGCTGCCACGCGCCCGTCTCGCCGACGCGTCGCGCGATGCCATCGGCTGTGCCAGCGGCGGCCGAGCGCGGATCGATCCGGGTGCTGACCCCACGACGGGGATTTAAAGGTCATTCGGCCACGGAGGTGCGTGCAGGCTTCCTGACAAATGCTTCCGCAAGTGGGGAGTGTTTTTCACGTTCCCAGGGAGCAAAGGCCGTGGGTGGCTGCACCTGCCCGGATCTAGCACCGTTTTAGCACTGACATCCCTTCCACCTCGCTCGTCCGTGCCCCTGGGATCTTTTTTGCAGGTTGACAAATTCATCCTGACATGCACCAAAAACCCAAACCCCACCCCAAGCAGCCAAATTGATTTTTGCTTCATTTTATTCTGCTTGTTCTCAAAACGTAGCTCTTTACTTGTGGGGAACAACGTCAGTTTAAAAATCTCGAGGACTCGGTTTTCCCCTGGCGAACCAAGCAGGGAGCGGCGTGCAGCAGCAGCGGTGCAATTGCCTCCATTCTGCCTCGTCACAGCCCTCTGGGAACAACTCTTGCTGGAGGGTGAAAGACTCATTCAGTCTTTGTAAAAAAAAAATAGTTTAACAAAATTTTCTGAAAACGAAGCGGAGCTGACTCATCCTTACTGACGGACGCAGGGTTCTGTCTCTGGGAATATTTATCGCGATACCGGCTGAAACAGATCCCATCTCGTTTCTCAGACGGTCTAGCGAGGATCAGAAGCGCGTTGCAGTTTGTTCTGTTCGGTGCAGTGGATGGTTGAATAATCACCTGTCTCACGGCATTTCAGCTACGCAATTTTGTCAGAATTCCTTCGAAAAAGGGGTTTTGCACTATTGAAAAGACAGCCCAGAATAATCCCTCCCCCCAGTGCTCTCCGTTGAAGGTTTACGCTGATCCACAGTCTGCACCTTCCTGCCCACGTTTCGGGTGGGGTGGGGGGTGTGATGGTGTGTGGGGCATGGCCGCCGGTTGCCATAGCAGCAGGAGGGATGTCCCCAGGCCTGGCTCTCTGCGGGATGCTGTCAGGAAGCGCAGCGCAGGCCCTCGTGGGTTTGCCATCCGCTGCAGGTAGAGAAAAACCCATCCACCAGCTCCGTAGCCCGAGCTCCGGTGCGGTGGATGTTCCTCTTGTGTGTGAGGGGAGCAAGCTGTCAAATTGTGCTGGAAGACCAAATGCCGTTTTAATTAATCATCCCCATTGATCTGGCGCTGGGTGTTCCCGCAGCGGGGCCGGGAGCGAGGGCCGTGTGCCAGCCTTGCCCCTGCGCCGTGCTGGTGGCACGGGGTGGGACAGCAGCGCTGCTCATCTCCTTCTCTGCAGATATTTGAAAGAAACAGATAGTTAACCTGCCTGTTTAATTTAACGTATAAGGTATGTGGTTCTTTGTTCTTCCCTTGCAGTTTTAGTAACTACGGTAGCCACAGCAGGCTGCACTATCCCCCAACTTTGTTTAATCGATACTTACATGTGATAGTTTAATAAGGGGTTGCCGTACAAAGTTGTTGTTCTTAATTTATACCCATGCAATTGAGAGCAGGCTCTTTCTTTTTTTAATTCCATAAATATTAGTGTAGACTAAATAATAATATTTACATTTGCTTTGAAGGGGTTTATCTCCCCTATGCACCTGTGTTTATTGGGCTACAGAGATACTGTGTAAACCAATCTTTAAAAACTAAATCTGCTCCATCATGTATATAGTTCAAAAGCAAAGCTGCGGTAGGAAGGCTGTGATCCTGCGAGTGTCAGAGGGTTTACTAATGAGTTTACTAATACCTGCACGAAAGAAATTGTGGACTCCAGAGTCTTAAATTTTGAGTCATAATGGTGCATGGATTATATGACGTCGGCACAGTAGCAAGTTGGGGCAAAAAGCGTTGTTAAGTATTGTGTCCCGTAATGCAGAGTATTTACAAAGTGCTTATACTGGCTTCTCAAAAGACTTGTGAATGGGCCAGACTTGATGTTTGACCTCAGTGGGACCACTCATGTATTTACGGTTAAGCGTGTTTTTAAATCTCTGCACAATTAGGCTTCTGAACCTGATTCAAAGCAGACTGTAGTCATGACTTGAATGGATTTGGGATCTGGATCATAAAACCCAAACTGTGGAGCCATGCTCAAACTGCTGTGCTCACTGGGCAGCCTGGGATGTCGGATGGTGGGACAGGAACGTGGGTGCCGTGCGGAGCTGGTTACTCCGGCCAGCCTGCCGTGGCATGCGGAGAGAGCTGGGCCCTGTTCTGCCTGAGAGCAAAAGCACCGTCCTTCGTGATCTATTTATTGATACAACATATGTTGGTTGGGAAATGACACTGCACAGGCTGGGGGTCCAGAAAGGCGCTTAAAAGTTGCTTCATACCAAGGAATAATTTTTCCTTTAATGAAGGAGATAAACGAGAAATAAATTAATCACGGGGTTTTTTTGATCTTGAGGCAAGAGACCCTCGTGTGCTTTTTCCTCACGCAGACAGACTGTACCTGGTCTCATAACCCGATGCTGTCTGTCCCTCCCAGCTCACACGCCGGTGGGACGTGTCCCCGGCAGCTGTTATGTGTCCGCTCTGCAGTTATCATCTTTTCAGGGGTATCGCTTGTGGAGACGGGGAGCTGAAATGTTCAGAATTACTGTTACCATCAAGAAATGGTACACGAGTTCAAATTTATTAGGAAAAAAATGTGGCTAGAGCAAGGTTAAATCCAACCTTTTTATTTTCTTAGCCTTGAATCTGATAGACTCCCATTGTCTTCATGGGAATTTTATTCTTATTGTGAATTTTATTCTTATCTTAAATTTTTAGATTGCTCCTTCCTCTCAGGTAAATATCATAGTTGATAAGTCTGTGTAGGGAAACTTTAACTTGGGGACGTAAGAGAGTTATCAAGGAGAGATGAGTTTTCCTTTGGTGGCAGCCAGTCTTTACGTTTGCCAAGGGCACCCTGGGGGTTTGCTGCCTCTTGGGCTGATTTTGATTTAATTGCCCAGAACTGCATCGTAGGGTGAAAACTTTGCCATCTGTGACACTGGAAAATATTCAGATTTGGCCTGCTGGAAGTGCTTCATCGCTAATGAAATCTTCACTAGGGCTGGCTCTTGGGTCCTGCAGCTCCAAAGGAAGCTTCCCATTTTCTCCCTATGGCAGTTATAAATCAGGTGTTCATGGAGGTGGTGCTCACAGCAGCACTTGGAGCGAAAACTCCTCAGTTCAGGTTTTCTTCCGTCATGACTTGCACTACAGTATTTCCTACTCAAGAAAATCAAAATATTTTCCTACTTAGAAGACGTTATATATATATTCTGCTTGGCCTGCTTTGTGCGGGAGTTGAGGTGCATAGTCACTCTGAGCTATTTGCACAGTTGGACAAGGATAAAAGCAATGAATTCATTTCAGCCCTCACCTAATCTGAGTTAATGTGCTGGAATCCCACTGGTGAAAAGCAAGGGCACTTGGCCACAACCGTTCCTTGATCCTTTAAGAGTTTGAATCCCTGTTAAGCATGCTTGTCTTACAACCTGCACTCGCACAGGATGTAATCAGTTTTGTTTTCCATCTGTTAAACAAGAGGCTTCTGATTAGCCAGTGCAAACAGAAATAATTATTTTTGTTCTTGCTGACAACAGCAAGGTTAACCACCACGTACCCAGCTCGTAGTGTTTTCCACACTCAGCAATTTTAAACACCTTGCTCTGTGTGCATTATATGATTTGCCTTACAACCGGCAGGGATTTGGCTTTCAATATTGTCCCTTAATTATAGTAATTGCCTAAGTGGAGATCTCGACGTCTCCCACTGTCCTACAGCCGCAGCGCGGACTGCAGCAGTGGAGCAGCCTGTCACAGCTCATCCACCCGACGAGCCTGGCCACATCCAGTGGAGATACACAGACGTCAGCACGAGCAAAACTTGGCTTCGTGGGCTTGGCTAAGGCAAAAACATAACCTACAAAATCCAAATGAAAAGCATACAGCATTCAGTTTTCAAGAAAATATTTTGATTTTATGAAGTGACTCAAAGGGACTGTTGGTAAAATATATCTGGTAGATTCCAAAGTGCAGCTGGCAGAGCGGTGCATTATCTTTCAAAGCAATGCTTATTTGATTTTCAAGTGTAGGGATTTTTAGCATTTTTAATTTTTGATGATGCTAAATGGAAATACCCGTCAGAGGGTTCTCGTGAGACCGGGCTGCTCTGGCAGGGAAGAAGCATTTCCTGAACACATACAGCCCGTAGTGAATCCTGCCATCCCTCTCCTGAGTGCTGCCTTAGCTCCGACTTGAAGGTATGATCTCCAAGCAGGGCATTGTACTCTGCTTCTAGTGACTTTAATAAGGAGCAGAGGAATTACTTAAAGAAATCTGTTAGTACTTGGTTTGGGTTTTTAGTGCGTATGGTTTTTTTTTCTTCTCTTTTTTTTTTTTTTTAAGGCTGGTTTTGTCTATAAACGTTAAATCCCTGCTTTCATGTTTGCACAAAAACCGAAGAGACACATTTAGGTCTAATATAAGCAGCTGAAACTGCTTTGGAATATGGAATACTTTTTTTGTTCTTTTTTTTTTTTTTTTTAATTTAACTGTTTAGCTGCTTATGTATTTGGGGCTGCATCTTATTACTGAACTGTAACTGGAAAGAGATGACATGCATCCAGGTAGTCTCTGCAACTGAAGCTACATCATAGTCGGCACCTTTGCATCCTACTTTATTTATGTTCTGAGAAGAGTTTGCTTTTATTTAGCCACCAGGTCTGTTTTGTTCCCTCTAGGATAGGGATTCTTCATTTATGCAATAGCAATATCCTGCTTTAACAGGCAACAACTTGTTGGATGGAGTGCTTGAGGCGTTGAGTGACTGCTGAAACTCCCTATCTGATACTCGTGGGGTGGTGTGCTTGCCCAGAGAACTGTATCCGAGTCTACAGCCAGAAAGACTATGAAGAGCACCCCTCGTGTTCAGAGCTAGCTGTTTTGTTTGTGGTTTAAAGGAATAGTTTTCTGCTAACGTTGAATAGTCTGGAGTAAGGATTGGCAGGCAATTTTTTTAAGCATTGGCACGCTGGTGTAATAAACTGCTTATTACTTTTGCATAACCAAAAAGTTTGGGAATATGGAATTTTAGCGTGACATCTGGTATCGAGAGGACCAGCCTTATGATTTATTTCCTTTGCTTTTTTAAAATTACAAAATCTTGTCTATAAAGACAGAAGGTGTACACCATTTCAGAGTGTTTGACTTTGCTTCCCGAGAAGAAGTTACTGTAGTTGGATAAGAAAGTAGATTTGGTTGGTTTGTCCCTCTTGGGATCCTATTTTCTCCTCCGTATACGATGAGACAGTTTTCTCAGTGGCTGAGAAAATGGGATGCATTCATCTCTCTCGCAGGAGGCCACTAAACTAAGAATGGTCAGGGCCTGCTGAAGATGGGAAAGTGAGGACCAATGTGGCAATGTGGGCATCCCTACCGAACAAAACATGATGGAGAAAGCTGCCCCTGCCGTGTCCACACCATTGGGCTTGGCAGAGAGCTCTAGTCTGCATTTGGCTGCTGAAGCGGGGTTGTGGCTACCCTCCTGACTGCCTGACTTCCCAGTGTAGCATCCCCTCAGTCGTAATTTTTCTCAGCAAGCTCTTTTTTTTCCCCAGCTGTTGAAGAGAAAAACACTTAAAGGTCAATGTCTAAGGAGACATCTTAACCCATTAACAGCAGTAGCAAAGTGAAAGAAAACCGAAGCAGAAGAATGACCATTTGTCGATTTTGCTAACATAAATGTTATCCATTTGCTGCTCTGAATTAGGGGGAGAGGGATGCTCCTGGTGCTAGATGCTTGTCCTGGTTAGATTTCCTGAGTGGATGCCTTGGGGCCCTAATGCTTTGCATCAGAATGCATAGATCCGTTGCAAGTAACAGGAGAAATGTTTCCGAGAAACAGTTTTAAAAAAAGATATTCATTCATGCAGTTATACTGATAAGAGAACGGCAGTTAACTCTTTGGAAAGGCATAGACAGTTTCTTTTTTTTTTAACATATATTTGTTCTGCAACCTGTTTCTCATCCTCAATGGCAAATGCATGGTAATTGCTTCTGCTGGCTAATGAGCAAAATCAAATCACACTATTTGCTATAGCTACTTTCTGCAGGCTGTGTTAATTGATAGGTGGTGGATAGAAAATAAAACTGGCTGAAATGGGCTTAAGTTTCTTGTTGCATAAATGAATTAAATAAGTTTCTGAACACTGTAATTTCCCTTTTGGTTTTTTTTTCCAGAAAATGGCTGTTCCACCTGCTTATGCTGATCTGGGCAAATCCGCCAGAGATGTTTTCACCAAGGGATATGGTAAATAAAGCCAAAATAAATCTGGTCTTTTGCTGTCTACCTGATTCCTGAAACTGTTAGGATTTTATTACTTTTCTCTGATAACTATTCCAATAATTTCCATTAGAACCCAGAGAATTTTCTATCGTAGCTTCACATTGCCCTTGCTGTCTGGAAAGGGAGGGTAACTTACTTTGCTTTTGACAAAATTCTTCCCGTTCCCCATAGGACTGTTGTCTGTTTTGAAAGAAAAGCGTGTGTTGTATTTCGACTGTTTCCTTGTATCATGAATAGGAACATTGATGTCAGTAGTTTGCTTATGAACAAAACGCTGCTCAGTATGAATAAAGACATTATTACCTAATTTGGTCCCAATTATATTGCTGAGGTCAGTAAGGATTAATCAGTCAAGTGCTATCTGAAGTGAGTACGAGCTGCGTAATCTGCTTCATAAAAACACATGGTTTGATAACTGTACTCTTGGTTTATTTTTTTAATAGTTCACAGGAGATTTAGAAGGGAGTTTTAAGAAATAAATCAGAAATGTTTTTCAAATTAACATATATATAATTCATACTTTTTACTCATCTTCTAGGTTTTGGGTTAATAAAACTTGATTTGAAAACAAAATCTGAAAACGGACTGGTGAGTTTGGAAAGACATTGAAATCCAAGACATTGCAGTGCTCTTGTGTTTACTGTATATTTCTTTTTAAAAGTAGAATCCCTTACTCTCCCCTTACCATTTTTCAGATATATTATAACCTTGCAAGTTACTTTGCAGTTGTACTTTTTGTATAATATACGAGACTGCGCACAAATTAGAGTAGAAGACACAGTGAAGGGCTCCTTTGCAACGATGGTGATTGCTTACTATAAAAATCATGTTGCTGTTTGAGGCCACCGCCACGGCCTGTGCTCGGAGGAAGCGTCAGTGCCTCCCTCCTGCCTTCCTGGATTGAACGAGCAGAAATATGCTGGTTTCTAAATGTGCTGCCCGCTCTTTTTCTTAGCGGTCACTAAACAAGTATAGTTGCAAGGTAACTGTGTATTGGAGCTAATATTTAGAACATCTCTCTGAAGCATTTGCAGACTTGCATGCTGATTCACAGAGACACCTTGTACAGACTAGCACCTTACTCTGTGTTATGCTGCTGGTAAGAGTTATCCACGTTCCTGTCCCATATCCATTCCCTTAGCATGCAATGCTTTTTCTCCCTGACACTGAAATTTTTTGTGGGGCCAGAGTGTGTTGATATTAATGACTAGCAAACACGTTCTTAAACCTTCTGAGAACTCTGCAGTACTGAATAATATCCCAAATTATAACGACTAATATGTTCTACAAGTATTTGCCTGTGTGCCAATATGTATATATTTGCAAATATACATATATGTTATGTAGATATGTAATTTTCTTTTTTTCTTTTAGGAATTTACAAGCTCAGGTTCAGCAAACTCAGAAACGAGCAAAGTTAGTGGTAGTTTGGAAACAAAATACAAATGGGTGGAATATGGATTGATGTTCACAGAAAAGTGGAACACCGACAACACACTAGGCACTGAGATTACTCTTGAAGATCAGGTAATTTTTGGCTCAAAAGATGCAATTTGCAGATTCACTTCTGGCAATCTCTAATTATAAATCCAACCAGTGATTTTCTTTTCTGTTCAGCTTGCACATGGCCTGAAGCTGACCTTTGACTCCTCCTTCTCTCCTAACACTGGGTAAGAAGTGAGTAAGCTTAAGTGACAAAAAAAGGGGGGTTTAATTTTAGTTTTCCGGAATACTGTCTTGCTTCTTTACTCCTTCTGTCCTAAGATATCGAGACAGTTAATAATCAGCCTGTGTATGATGAAATCATGTACATCTGATTTAAATCTTAGTATTGAGAATCCCCTTTTAATCCCAAGCTATAGCAAGCACACTTTTAAATACAGTAACTTGAAGATTATAGTCAGAATTAGGGTGGGAAGAAAAGGTTTTGTTTGCACTCCTGATGCGTATTTCTGGCCATGGCAGAGGATGAGCTACTGTCTGAATAAAAGCGCTAAACAAGTCAGCTGTAATGCAAAGCTTAACAAGCTCCGGGAGCCAGTTGGCCACGGCTCTAATAGGTCGACACAGTAATTGGGCTCTTCTCCCGAGCTGAATTTATCATCTGAATTCTTGCTGGCCACAGCGTGCCTTGGTGGTGGATGAGTATTTCTGACAGGGCGATTGGATGCCACGTTTTATGTGGGCCAGAGGGATTAAGCAGCAGCTGTAGGTCTAGATGTTGGTTTATTTTTTTCCCCTGATTATCTTTTTGCAAGCAGTGCTGCCAGTGAGTCAAAATATTCTGCACGTTAGCTTCCCAGAGCAGCACGCTGCAGTGCAGGCTGCCGGGGTTATAGTTCCAGTGGAGGTTTCACCCTGTCTTTTAGATTTAGTGTCCTGCATTGCCAACTGCTTCCAGTCTGCTCCTAATTCTAGATTAACTAGATATTTTTGTCTTTGTTAACCAGAATAATCTCTAGTGTTTGTTGATAATTATTTCTTAACTGGTAAGATTCTTAAATAAAAAAGAAAAAACCTTGTATGAGAATGACAAGTTACAGCTCTCTAGCTATTTCTTAGGCACTTCACAGACACTATAGTATCTGAGTTATAACGATTGCCTTGTGGGAGGACTAGTATAATTTAAATAAATGGAGTGAGATTCAATCCTGGTGTGACCTGGTTCATGTTGACAGGGATGCATCATGTCTGAATATGAGACCCCTTCTCCCCCTTCCTTACTGCCTACTGGCTGTGATGACTCTTTCAACAGGGAAAGTCATTTTTAGGAGCGCTCTGTGTTAGCTTGCCTCTGTCCCTGTTGACATTGGTGGGAGAAGTACCGCTGACTTTTACAGAAGTTGCAGACGAGCTAATGCTGAGTGCTTTTGGCACTCCTGCTCTTTATTTCTGATCTTGCAAAACACAAGAAATTCCTGAGTCTGAAATAATAAAAAAGAGAGTAATCTCTATGTGGGTCTGATACAGCATTGAAACAGTTCTTAGAGACTGTTTTTGCTAGCTGAAACGAAAGGTTGGTTTGAAATTTCAAATTGGCCTGACTTTTCCAGAAGGATTTCAGTAAAAGATTTGGTCAAAGACAGAAGACACTTGTAAGGTAAAAAGAGAAGAAAAAAAATCTTAAGTAAGAGTAGCTGAATATATTAGACGTAACTCTCTTGCCTTGTAAGGGTCTGCACCCTTGATGTAAACCGACCTAAGGACACATGAGAAAACACTCTTCTGGCCAATAGTATAAAAAGAAACAAGTGACTCAGGAAAGTTTGTTTCTGCGTTAAGCTGGCAGCCTTTCTAATGGCTGTAACCATTAAACTTCATAAAGCATCCGAAGGAGAAAACAGGGTGTCAGAGCCACTGAAGCAGCCTACTTCCTTAGCAGCAGAGACTTTCCCTCAGGAAGCTGGAGACAAAGTAGCGATTTCTTGATGTCTGTCACAGTAAATGAAATTATCTAGTTCACTAGGATTGTCTAAAAATTGTTTGGGACAGGCCAGCTACTACTGACTTTCTGTGGCGAACCTGTAAACTGCCACAGTTCCCATTCCTTCCCTGCATGAACCAAACTTCCAAAACCATCAGATTAGTTGGAGATAAGGATTTGTTTTTGTCACCTCCCGTCTGGCTTATTGTGCTGCTGCTTTTCAGAACACAGCCCAGAAGCACTTAGTGGGGTGCCACACCGCATTTTATTGCTTGATTGCAAACAATTCACTGTAGCTGAATTAGGGTTTTGCAAATGTGAAAGGTAAGAAGGTGACATATCACGTGGCTCTCCAGGTATGTATACTTTGTCGTCAAGAACTATTACGCTGAGTTCAATAACTGATTTGATTGAATTGCTACCTACGAGCGTACCTTTCCAAAGACACGAGATTCTTTCTTTTCTCTTTAGAAAAAAGAGCGCTAAAGTTAAGACGGGGTACAAAAGGGAACACATCAACATCGGCTGCGACATGGATTTTGATATTGCTGGTCCTTCAATACGTGGAGCCCTGGTGGTTGGCTACGAGGGGTGGCTGGCAGGTTACCAAATGACTTTTGAGACAACGAAGTCTAGAGTAACCCAGAGCAACTTTGCTGTTGGCTATAAGACAGATGAATTCCAGCTTCATACTAATGTGTGAGTATTGGCAGACGGGCATTAAAAAGGAATTTGAAAGGATTTTGCTGCTTACTAGAACAATGAAAGGGACGGAGTTTCAGCAGTGGTGAAAGAGGGAATGGTGGATTTGAAATGACTTCTGCATTTAAGATGGCAAGCTGCATTTTTTTAGCTGCATTAACTTTTCTTTGAATTATGTGGGTGAGGGAGTGCATGATGGAAGGAACTGGAACTCACTGAGCACCCAAGCATCCAGTGTCTATCTTTCTAACAGATAAGGATTATTAGAATCTATTAGCGGAATAATAAAACAAGTGGGTTATAAAAATCTTCTTTGTGAAAGTTGAAATAAAAGCAATGCCTTCCTTTTGCACATGTCAAAATCAAACAAAATGGTGGTTTGATCTGTAGATGAAAGAGTTAATCAGAGAATGAACAGGAACAGGCAAAAGGGAATGAATGGAAGAGATACGGCCTGGGTTTGTTTTAGTACTGGAAGGGATATGGTGTAAAAGTTTGTTTTAGTATTATAACTCCTAATAATCTATTTACACAAGCATTTGTCCTTTCTGAATGCATGAACAGTGGGAAACCAGGACCAAATTCCACGACAACCTTAATTTCTCTGTCTCCTGTTCCTCTTAAAAAAGCAATTTATGCCTTTGGGGAAGACAGTTTTTTAAGATTAGGCAATCCCTAATCCATCCCCCCAGCTCCCCCTTTCCCATTCCCTTGGGTAACTGGATATTTTGCATGTAGCAGAGCTCTTGCAGGCTGTTCCCATTTGGGGGCTGAACAACTGTTCTGCCTTCCTGGAGCTGCTTCTTCAAAGGCTTTCTGTTCTGTTTCATGCTGTGTTGCAGAGATCTGGTTTAGGAAGCTCACACTGCCTTACAGAACAATTGAACCTTCAGAGCCCAGACAGCATGTTTGAAGAATTGCCAAAGCACAAAAATGTGGGCAGAAAACTTTCATCAAAACAGTATGCGGGGTCCCCCTCCACTCAGTAGTTTGGAGCTGTTCCTTCAAGCACAATCACTTTCAACTTTGTTATACTGTAGCAGTTCAAAACATTGTGTTATTGGCTTTTGCTGTAAAATGCTGTAATTATTATTACTCTTAAGTAAAGCAACAGCAGAAAATAACTTTGTAACAGCAGCAGGGGCTCAGATCTTACTGTACTGTTTCTTGGATTCCTGAGGGTCTCTTTCTTAGGTTGCTGTTACTGTATGTGGATGATAAATTATCTTCAGGAGGATGCCTAGTTTGCTTATTTAAGTCATACTCTAGCAATTGACAGGCAAAACCATAAGTATGTGATATGAATAGAAATCTTATTTATTGATAAATAGATTAGTTAGGTATTTGACGTGTTTCAGCTTTGAAATGTGTCAAGAGTTTTTATATAACCCCAGAAACAGTTCTGTGTGGAACTCCCATCACTAGCCAGCTCGGTTGTTATATCTAGACAGTTCAGTGTTTCACAGGGATGCTGTGGCAGAGCTGATAATTTAACTAGGTGGGGCTTGAAGCATCGTCTTTTGTTCCTGGTGTTACACAGACCAGCTGGGGACTTGAGCAAGTTACTTTCCTTAATGGTGCCTTAATATATTCATTTTCATAGGGGGATAATAGTTTTTTATCTGCATCTGAAAAGTGCTGTTATTACTGTTGGAATTAAAAGGAGGCTTGACATTTTAATTATTATTACTTTTTAATAATAATGACTAAAGGGAGGTAGGGCTGGATAATTTCTAGTTTTAAATATGACTTTCCTCGGTTTTTAAGCATAGCTCCGACCGCCCCCCCTAATGTTGCAGGTCAAGACAGAGCTGTGTGGGAACCTTGCACAAAATCTGCCTGTATAACCAGCTCTCCTCAGTCCTTTTTAATCCCTCCTTTTCTTGAGAGCCAAGCACATGCAGTTATATGTGAGCTTCAGTCTTATCTGAAGTAAGTATTGTAGTGTTTTTTCTGGAAGAATTGCTCTAACAATTTAAAAGGCTGCTGCTATTGCTTGAACTTTTAAATAGGCATATCACTACTGTTTGTGCAACTGTTACGAACTAAGGAACATCAGGCCAAAGGGGTGAAAGTGGAGAGATTCTAAATCTGCCCCTTTTTTTAATCACTAAAGCTTTGGAATACTCTAATAATTGGAACCAGATTATTATTTCATAGTTTAGAAATAATCACAAGTATTTTATTTGCAGAGGTCTTCCTGTGGTTTAAAGCCCGTTTTGTGCAATATGTTTGTATCCTCTTTTAAGAAAATGAGCAAAAGTGGAAACTCAGGTGCTCAATGGTTTACAAGGAGCGCAAGGCTTTTAGAAGTCTTTTGCTCTTGTTTTTATGATCTGCATGCTCTTAACATTTTGCATTTTATTTACCACGCTTTATTCCCTGCGTCACATCGGCGTCAGTATGAATTGGAAGTTGTGCTACTCGGTAGC
The DNA here is from genome assembly GCF_018139145.2 of Gymnogyps californianus. Classification (NCBI taxonomy): domain Eukaryota; kingdom Metazoa; phylum Chordata; class Aves; order Accipitriformes; family Cathartidae; genus Gymnogyps; species Gymnogyps californianus. The sequence goes on from NC_059484.1 coordinate 18,764,828, forward strand.
AGTGGTAGAAGGCTGTCATCATTCAGCTGTTGGCCACTGTTCTCTGCAAAGTCAAGTTAGTTTCATTTCAGTTTCTAGTAGAGAGATATCTATAGTACAGATGTACCATAAGGACTATTGCAAATGGTATTCATTTGCAAAAGCCGATAGACTTGGACATTAAATTGGCATCTTCGCTTCTGACACAGTTCATCTGTGTCTGGTAAAAGCATGCTGACGAGGCAGCGTTCGGCTGACTGCTCAGGCTCGGTGACGGGGGTAGAGCCCTTTCAGGGCACTAGGGAGACGTATGCCTGGGAAAATAATTATTTCAGAGATATGCAGAGAAGAGTAAATCTCTTTACTACAAAGACTCCTATCTAGAGAGAAGGGAAAATTGGAAGCTGTCATCATTAGTCTATTTTTGATAGTTTGTCATGGCTTTTTTTTCAGTTTCATAAGTTGTTTGTTGAAATATAGTAACCATCAATGAATTTAAGCATTTAAAAACAATTTCATAACCAATCTGGCCTAATGTCGCTATCTTAGTTGTTATAGGGATATTAAATGAGGTGTAAGTGAATGTTCTGCAAATACAGATCTTACTGGGAAAAAAAAAAGAGATGACTGTTTTGGGGTGCAGTTTAAAACTAGACTAATGCATTCCTTCCAGGAATGATGGAACGGAATTTGGCGGCTCCATTTACCAGAAGGTGAATGATAAACTGGAAACTGCCGTGAATCTTGCGTGGACAGCCGGTAATAGCAACACTCGCTTCGGAATAGCAGCCAAGTATCAGATTGACCCAGATGCCTCTTTTTCTGTGAGTGCTATGCATGTACATTTATAAGCATTTGAAAATAGGCTCTCGTAATGGGAATGTGAAGCAGCCTTTACATCAGTAAAGTACGGTTTTGATGCAGTTCTGTGGTGTATAGCTGGCACATATCTCTGTCTTGTTTTGGGCAGCATGAGAGCACAACTATTGGATTTTCCTTAAAAGGGACACAGAATGTTTTATCGTATTATTGGGCACTATTTTGAGAATTCTTTCACGTCAGTCTTGAAAAAATGAAAAACTGTGTTAATAAAAACATTATTTTCTATAGTGACTGTAGATTCGTTGAGATTTTGGATTGACGTTATGGCAAAATTAACTCTAGATTTTATTTTTTTGTGATTTAAAACATGAAATCCTTTACCTGCTTAAAAGGTGTTACTTAATTTTCAAGCGGGAGGGACTTTGAAGAAAGATACTAAATTATTTACATATGGTATTTTTTCCCTTTAAGGCTAAAGTGAACAACTCCAGTCTGATCGGATTAGGATACACTCAGACTTTAAAGCCAGGTAAGTCTATGCAGCAGAAATTTAGAATCAATAAAGTGATATTTTAATCCTGAAATATCAGAGGGTTTTTTGTGACAAAATGTGATTGCTTTTGTAAGATTGCTGTTCCGCTTGGCAAGCCAGTGATGAACTTTTCCAGGGACTGCTCTGTTAATTTTGGATGTCTGTTGGAAACAGAATTATTAGAGACCACCATCCGCTGACCAGTGAGATACTCTTGTATGTTGATACAAAATGTATCTACAATTCGGTGTTTCCCAGAGAAGTACATGCATTTCTAGTACTTTCAGAGGCTTCCTATTACCGAGTTTATTTTGCTTGAAAATGTGACTTTCTCAAGGTGCCCTGGTCCAGGAAGAGGACAATCTTACTGCTGTGAAATTGGTTTTAATGTAGTTTAATAACTCTGCTGCCAGAATACCAAGCAGATTGACATGAGATATTACAGTAGACAGAGCTTGGGCCTTTTCATACCTAGATTTTGAAGTGGTTTAGAAAGGTGGGTATGTATCAAGGTCCCAATTTTTCATAATACTGGACTCTAAAATTAGATTAATCAGTAGACCAGCAGCAGTGAACTGACTCAGAGCTTTAATTACTTGGAGTGATAAAAAGCAGAATCTATCACCGTGGTTTATTATAACTTTCATCATTCAGAAGGATTTCTTATCTGCAAATTGTTTTAAAATGCCCAGTCCTTACAAGGCTGGCCACCAAATTACGTTAACCTTGCTATGCAGTAAATTAAAGCAGTTAGACAGACGCTGCACTTCCTGAATGTAAAGCTCGTTCCAAGTTTTAACAGTTGGTCTTTTCTCTCACTTTTCTCTTTCACAGGTGTCAAACTGACGTTGTCAGCTTTGTTGGATGGCAAGAATGTCAACGCAGGTGGTCACAAACTTGGTCTAGGATTGGAATTTGAAGCATAAGGAGTGATTCTACAATCACTAATTTGAAAATACAGCATAGCTACCTTCAGAATATAGTGTACCTTTCAATGTTTTATGTCTGGGATGCAAGTATTGCTAAGTATCAGTCCTGCTAGTCCTGGTTAAAGACAGCTAAGCTTTAAAAATGACGTTGTTACAGAAATGGAGATAAAAGCATAAAAAAAAAAAAAATCCTAATTCCAGGCTTTTTTTTTTGGAATGTTATTGCCCATTACATCTGTCAGCTGCCACATGATAGGAATTAGGAAGGTATTGATTACCTTTACTAATGTATTGACTGCACAAGGAATATGTTAATGTGGTATAAAAACTGAGACCTTAAGAATCACAGACCACTATATTGTACTGTTAATTCTGTAAGCAAAATGTTCTGACACTTAAGGTTTCAATTCACGATGGAATGTGCAAACTTGTCTGAAAAAGGGATTTTTTTAAATTTTTTTTTTTTTAGATAGGTATTTCATGAATGGTTTGTCTTATTTGGTTATCTTACACCTACAGCTGTCTCCAGAATGCTTTAGGTTGTCCATCTTGTGTAAGTCCGTTGCGGAGGAGGTTTGATGTGACTCAGCCAATACTACCTGTCCTGTGTCGTGGTTCCTTTCCCTTGCACTGACTGGAAAGCTTGTAAGACAGGGCCATAATCAGGGAAGAGTCTTTGTAACTGCAATCATGTAGTTGCATCACTAAATTTAAAATGGACTTTTGTTTTATTACCACTTTTTTTTAGCAACTAAATGGGTACATTTTTAGAGAGTCTTCCATTTTGTGTGGAACTAGACCCCAAAATGCTGTACTTGACACTACTAAAAATGGATAAAAAACCCAAACCCAAATTGAATAAAATATTGAAATGTCACCTTTTACTTTGTCTTTATATTAATTGTGGAAACAATTTTGTATTAATTCTTGGCTCCAGAAGCAGACTGGCAACATCTTAGTGCATATTTTGTACCACACAAACAAAAAATACTTGGTAGATTTAAGTTCCAGACACGGCCATGTTCTTAGTGCTCACTAAGCTCTGGCAACTGCACGTAGGCATGTGTTTAGCTCATGGAGAAAACAAGATAATGTGACTTGTTTATCTTTCTTTCACTGCAGAATTCACTAAGTTGAATTACCTTTCTATAAACAAATAGGTGCGAGCAATGAACAGTTATCAGTTGGGATAAACTTCAGTGGCTTTTCATTAAGACTCTGTATTTTTTCATATGTAAGGAGTCGACGTGGGTGGTGTGCAGATGGCAAGAGGCTGTGGTACAGGAGGATGTGCCTGATGAGGCAACGGCATTACGACATTGTGAGACTGTAGATCCGCCTCAGCGACAGCCTGCGAATTGTGCAACGCTGGCCGTCTTCCCTCTTATCACAAGCTATTTCTGAGTATTTCCTAGTAAGCCTTATCTCAAATATTTAACCTAACACTCCTTGGAGAAGTGGTCCTCTTCCAGACTTCACCGATCGAAACAAACCACGTGCAACCAGCTTGTAGTAACATGGCAAATGCTGAAAATTAATTTACGTTCCTGTATGCCGTGCACGTCCTGTGTTCACTCAGTGTCCCTGTAAGCCTTTGGGCTCCTTGCACTTGGTTTTCTCATGCTCGAGGCCTCTGAGTTTTGCAATTTTTTCTGTTGTGATCAGCTTCAAGGCTTCTCTCAGGGCATGGAACGCCTCACTTGGGGCGAGAACAGGAAAGCATTTTTCCATAAATCTATCTAATTCTGCAAAAAGCGTTCCATGAGTCCTACAGCACAAAGCCCTGTCACACACGCGGACGCTGGTGAACAGTTTCCCAGGGCAGTGGCTTTGTGGGGAGGGTCCAACCCCTAACATCAACCTCCCTCTGAAGGAAAGAGAAGGAAAAAACCCTCTTCTCTGTCAGGGGCCTGGACACGCTTTCAGCTCGCTGGGCCCTGCCTGCTCAGGCCGCTCTCTCGGGCCTTGGCAGCTCCAACGCTGCGACAGCCTCGGCCACCCGCCCCTCAGCCCCTGCGCGGCGCCCTCCCGCCTTCCCGCCCAGGCGCATGCGCAGCCGCTTCGCCTGCGGCGCGGAAGGTTTCCGCCCTCCCGCGCAGGCGCTGTGCCCGCCCCCCGCCCGCGCGGCGCCGGGGGGGGGCGGTGCCATCGCCACGTCGGTGGAGGGTGCCCGGGAAGATGGCGGCCGCCGGCGAGAGGGGCGTCCCGGCGGGCCGCGCTCTCTGCCTCCTGCTGCTCTGCGGCTGGGCCCTGGCGGCCCCCGGCCAGGACGCCTCCGGTGAGCACGGCAGGGGACGGGACGGGCCCCGGTGGCCGGCTCGCTGGGTGGGCTGTGGGCACTGCGCGGCCGCCCCGCCGGTCTTTCGCCGGACTCGTCTCAAGCGCTTTTGGGCCTAAAGGTCTCTGCGGCCGCCGGCGGGGCCCGCCTGCCGCCTCGCCGCCGGTAGGCCGCCCTGCCTGCGTCGGCTGTGCGCGGGGCGCCGGTGGGGCGCGCTTGAGGGCGGCCGGGCGCGGCCCCGGCCCCGGGAACCGGCCTCGGCCGGGTTTTCTCTTCGCTGTCTGCGGGAGCTGGTCGCAGGCAGCGGCGGGAGCGAGCGCTGTGGGAGAACGGGCCCGTGTAAAGTGCTGCTCCCTCGGCGGGTGTGCGTGAGATGGTCTCGCCAGGTGTTCGCCTTGCTGCATTGCTATGAAGATCAGTTCAGCTGATTACTTCACTCGTCAGACTTAATGTTTCGTTCTAATTATTCTAGTTAGGTGCCTGTTTTTAGCCTCCTCCCTTAGAAAATAAGCTTATGTTATTCTGCAAGTTGACTGCTAGTTAAATCTGTTTTCTTCCGCTTCCCTTCAACCTACAGACCAACTGTAACCAAGTGCTAATAATACGTATTTCAGGTGCAGTGAGTTCCTCATTGTTTTAGATGAGCATTGGTTGGGCAGTGAAGAGAAAGGGAATCATTGAAGGAAATGAAGGGAGCTGTTTTGAGCTGGCAGTTCCTTTCTTGCTTGTCAGTCAGTATATCCAAACCAGCTCTATTTGTGTTGCCCCTCAGCTGGTCTAATGAGTAGGCAGTAATGAAGGAAGAGGTTCAGGATGTAGGACAGGAACTTGTAGGAAAACAAGAGTTTTTAACTTAAAAAATCATGTAACAACTTGCTTTCTAAAAAGTAAGTTTTCCTGGAAGTGAATTTTGACCCTGTCAGATGTTTTTATGTACAGTGTTTACTAAGAGGACTGTGTTGCTAGTTCTGTCACCATGATTGAACATTAATACCTTTTTCTGAAGCTGAGGCATCTCTGGAGTTCAGGCACTATTTCTAACATCATCTGATAGTGTTGTGTAACTGTAAACAGTGCAACCACCGTTTATAATGCCAAATAGTTTTCGGTAGATATCATAAATCAATTGTGGTGTAGTTGCTAAACTTGCTACTCCTATTAAAACAAAAAATAACTTATTTTAGGAATAATAGGAAATTATTCTTTCTCACTCTGAAGCTGCAGCATTAGCTGGTGGGAGTCCCTTGCATTTAAGCATATATCCTTCTAAAACTTCGATGTTAAAATGAGTTTAAGAATAATTTGAAGTCTAAGGATACATGCAATGTAGTTCTATAGGAAAAATATGCTTGTTTGTATTTCAAACAGTTTAGCTGTTACTCTCTAATACTTTTTGTGTATTTGGTGAGGGTAGCAGTAAGGTTTACCTACCTCACTCATAACATGCCAACTAGCTATAAATATGAAAGTGTCTTGCGGCTGCCTTTCCTCATATTTATCTCCACATATGCAATTAGCTGGCTTGACTCCTGAGGGGAGGTAAGAATTCCCTAAACTTGTCCTGTACAAGAACTGAACAAGTTAATGTTGATATGATAATTCAGACTAGTAGTTTCTTCAACAACAACAAGTGTATTAAATGGAAAGTAGTTGACTTTGAACTTTAGCAGAGAGGCACCGTAATGTCTGGTTCATATGGGATTAGTTCAGTCTTCTCTGTTTTATAGTTGGTTAAAGAGTAATTCATACTGGAAAAGTGTACCATGTAAACAAGAAGTCTGTTGTCACTGATCCTCTGTAAATATACATGTTTCATGAATAACATGATTCAGTGTCCCCTGTATAATATTTTACTTATGAGTAATTTGACACAAGCAGTTGGTTGAATGCTTCGCGTCTAGAATCTGTAACTTTCCAGTGAACCAGGGAGCTCCTTGGGAGTGCTTAATGAAAGTATTGTTACTTTTTTAAAATAAAAAATTAAAAAATAGTTTGGCATGCCAAAATACAAGGCAAGTATAGTTCCACTATTTAAATTATGATGTGTACTGAAAGTCTAAAATGTGTTCTTCATTTTTAAGGTGCCTCCTGGTTTGTATCTGGAAGTGATGTGCTGTAAACATGAATAGTTTGCTCTTTGCTGGTTTTTTTTTTTTAGGATTAAAAAACCATTGGCTATTTATAAACTCCCTCTGCATCTTTTTTAACCTTCCTTTGGATAGAGAAGAGGGATGATGGGCCCTGCATGTGGTTTTAATGCTCACCTTGTTTTTTATGTAGTTCTGCAAAGCCATCTTAGCGTTGGAGACATTATGAATTTGCCTAAGGGTGCATTGTTATGTAGCACTGTTGCTGACTTCATTATAATAATTTGCTGCTAACAAAAGGCTTTCCTACAGGAACATATGCAGTGAGATTGTCCTTTCTTCAGCTTTGTTTTTTAAGCTGTAGTTCAGTAGTTTCATTCGAGTTAACGTAAAGTTGGAAATCTTTTTCTGTGTCTACAAATTCAATAAAAATAAGTGCCTGGGAAGAGATGCTAGGACCTTGTGTCCTGACTGAAGGAGACATCGCAGCTTGTTCTCGTTTTTTTTGTTGGTAAAATATGCAATGGTGAAAGAGTAAGAACTTTTTAACTGCAGGAAGAGCTTTACTGAGAACTTCTTCCTCTGTAGACCTCAGCAAATTCTGTGGGAGAAAGAGTTTGATGGTGGAGAAAATACTAATCACATATGATTCTACAAGACATCATAAATCCACAGAGGGAGGGAGGACATGTCTCTGAAGTTCTAAGTCTGGAAAATATGCATGCTAAATTTTTCAGGGACACTTTAGCATACTAATCTAGAAAGCATGTGCTTCCAAGCTTTAATTCCTGTCCCACTCAAGACTTCTCTTTTGAAGTTGCCGAAGTGCAGGAGTGTATATTTCTGCGTATGAGTTCTAAAAAGTTTACAGTGTGAAATATGCCCTGTTCGTCGTAGGATTTCTTGTCTATAAAGTAAATGCCTTGCAATAATTTTCATTTATAGCTGAAGTGTCACAAGAGAAGTTAGTGCTTTGTGCTTAATATTGACTGTTTCTCACCCTTTTCTCAGATTCTGTGAAAGTGGAGACGCTTCAGAAAAATACTTCTTCTAAAAGTGAGAATGAAACGCTAAGTAGATCCCAAAATTTGACAGACAGCTTGCAGAGTATAACCCCAACAAAAAAAGAGGCAAGCCCAACAAAAAAAGAGGCGTTCCCAACAACAGCTAAAATCAATTCGGTGACTGCAGTAAAACCATCTACAGCAAAAGGTGATTCTCTGCCATATGTTCTCTCTCGTGCGGTGACTGCTAGTCCAGTATCTCAAATGGATGTTGATGCTTCCGAAGATACTAGAATTGAGGAAGAGGATCTTCTAACAGATTTGAAAGACACACTAAATAGTTCACCACCCATCATAAAAGAAACTATGGAGTCAGATGGAGGAGATGACTATGGTCCTTATGAAATGACATCGAATTCCAGATACAACCCAGACCTTCTAGAGATGCCAGAAGATGATGACTCTGACACCATTAGTAATTACAACGAGGAGATCAAGGCCCTTGATGAGAAGATAAAAGATGTTTCTGTCACAGGGTTGGAAGAAGAAGAAGACAGCCACTTCTTTTTTCATCTGGTTGTAGTTGCCTTCTTAGTAGCTGTTGTTTATGTCACCTATCACAATAAGAGGAAGGTAGGTATGCTGTGAAAGGTTAGGAGAAACAGCTTTAGTATTTAAAATGAAGTTGTGTTGCCTTGTACGCTTTTTTAATAAGAGGAACTTAGCTTTTTGGAGAATGAAATCTTTGACCACTTAGTCTTGTTGTGATACTAATATGCAGATCATTACTATCATTTTTATCTGCACAATGAAAATGAACGCAGCTAAAAAAACCCCAAAAACGTCTGCTTTACAGTGCAATGGCATATCTGGAATGTGCGTTGCCAAGTCTTTATAGGGGAAAATGTTGAAGACTGTGTTACATTTGAAAGTTTAACTTTGAGGGAAGTTCAAATAAGTGATAAAAAATGCCTTGTCTTTGCTACATAAGTGAAATAATGCTTGTAGTGTCATTTGGGTAATTGAAAAGCTATCTGTTGATACTACTTTTTAGCACTTAGAAATAATTTTGGGAACAGAAAATACACTAGTACTTTAAGTACATAGATAGTGGCATGTATTTGTGTGAGACAACAGTCAAATTGGTTTAGGTTCTCCTTTTTCTTTCCCTGTGCCCACTTACACCGTCCCATTTCCCCTTTTGCCAGTGTAGTTGCCCTGTCTAGTAAAGTGAATTCTTAGATGATATTGGTAAGAAACAAGGCTAAATAGGGTGAAGATAATAGACATTTAAAAATCTGATTACTTAAGTGCTTTGATTTATCATATGGCCTCCTTAAGTGCTCTGCTGATATTGCTGAAGAGGGCACTGAGCTGTAATGCAGAAACGGTTTATCAAATTATACCATTGCTGCTTCTGTTGCCTTTGTTCCAGCACCAGTAATACAATTATTTTTAACAAGGGTGAAATGCCAGACTAGGTAAGATGAATAAACTAACAAATGTCACCATCTGGGGATGGTTTAATAGCCTGTATATGCAGTGCTTCTGAAGCTACACACATATCTTTACTAAATGAGTTAGGGGTTGAATGCTGTGTTTTTGCCAAACTGCAGCTGAGGTTGCCAGCAAGTGACTTGACGGCAAGGACAGTGTGGAAGTGGCTGACTACTAGTGCTGTGTTTTATCGCAGCAGTAATGCCGTTGCCAGGATCAAGGGGTAGAACTGTGATACCAATCGAACTGTTAAGCTGTCTATCAAAACCAACTTGTTTCTCCATAGCATTATGTAAGTTGGCTGCTTTTTCTTTCAGATCTTCTTACTGGTCCAGAGCCGAAGATGGAGGGATGGCCTATGCTCTAGGACAGTAGAATATCATCGTTTAGATCAGAATGTTAATGAAGCAATGCCTTCCCTGAAAATAACTAATGACTACGTATTTTGAAAGCACTGTGATTTGAGTTTGTTGAACTTATCACTCTTTGCCTGCCTAGTCATGTAATGATATTCAGGTATTCTAAATATGCTGCTTGTACTGAAATGAGATGTACTCTCTTTGACCTGGATGTTTTTGAGATTAAATCTCATGGAAGATCAAGGGCATGATACATCTGTTTGCTACTTTGGTCAGGTTTTATATCAACTATAAAGATACAGAGTTTAATAATTAGTGCTCTTTCCATTCATTAAGCATCATCCCTTCTGTCTGGAGCAGTCTTAATAGTGGTAATACAAAAAATAAGCATAAAATATTGTAGGTCTAATAAATTAATAACTTTGGCATCACTACATCAAATTAATGATCTCTTTGCTGATCACTTATATGGCTCATAAATCCCACTATATCGCAAACTTAAAATATAATTACTTTTTTCTATGCGTAAATCCTGATGCTGCAAATCTTTCATCTTGGTTTTTTTGGTTCTGTTTTCTTTTTGCATAATTTGATCCTATTTTAGGCAGAATAGCTAGCATGGCAATTTCGTAATTTCTGTATGTGTTCATGCAGTAAATAATTTAAAAATAATTATGTATAACCCATTTTATTCCAGAAGTTATATACCATATATTTCTTTAAAATGTTCAAGATCTTTGTGAAGGTGTGCAGCTTCTTGACTGTCCAGGTTTTTTCTCTAATGGTATTTATGACTTGCCTTATCTTTGTAATTAATGAATGGAAAATAAGCCTTGTTGAATCATCTTACTAAAATACAGATAGTTGACAGGCTTTCAATACATCAAAGCTTTCTGTTGAATTTTAAGACAGTTGGGAAACAGTTCTGTGGTTTGCTATATTATAAATGGGAGAGGCCTGAAAATGTAAGAATAATTTATTTTGTTGTTACTCTGACCCAGGTAACAGGCAGATGAAAGTAATGGTGTGTGGGGCTGCCAGTCTGTGGACAGCGCACTCTCATTTTTGACAAACATTTACGCATTAGTGTAAATCAAGTTACTGGTACAGTAGGTTGTTTTTTTTTTACCTTGTCTTTTGTACTTCCATTATTTATGTTTTCATGAGTTGTAAAATATAAAATCTTAGTTTTCTGTACATTCTGTTTATGATTTAGTTTTCAAACTGATAAATATGTAAATAACGGTGGATCAGACCCCCATAATTAATGACTTGGTATTCAAGTAGTTATGTAACATTTTGAAAAAAATCAACTTTACAGCTGCTGGCATGAGGAGTCTGAAGGCATGATACTATCTTACGAATGAAGTGCTAAAAGTTCTAAATCCTACTGTTAAATGCATTCTTTTCATAACCACAAGAAGTAAAGCACAAACAAAATATCCCAGAACTCTTTTCTTGCAGTAATTTTTATTGTATTTGGACTTGTATCACTTAATATTTTGAATAAGGTTTTTAAAATAAATGACAATAATAAGCCTGTGGTTTTTATCTTAACTGTTTCACTGCTTTTATACAGTACCTTACGATAAAGAGCTTGCTTATGCTTGGGATTGGACAACCAGTTCAAAACCATCTTTTCTGTTACTGATTAAATTCGCTCTGTGTAGGGGGTGTATGGAGTTTTGTTTTATGCATCTGTTAAATGGTATGTAGGGCAGATAGCAAGGCTTAAATGAAATCTTTTAAGCTGTAGGAATTAATAAGTTCTTTAGCAAGTAATTTTTTATCTAAGTTGTATAATTAGTAATTCTCGTGGAAGATACTTGAAACTCTTGCCTGAACGTACCCACATTAAAGCATAACATTGCTGTGGTCGGGATCCAAAGGGAAAGGTTACTTTGCAAAGCTTCTTTAGGATGTTTTAAGTGCTGGAATTGGAGAGAAGGAGGCTAATGTTTTTGCACCTGAGAAGTTCAGTAGCTTTCTCCTTAAATAGCATTCATAAAGTGTAGTGGGTTTGACAGTAGAGAATAGCATGTTCACACTTTGCAGAACGCTTGTGTTTCCTTTCAGCTTGGTACCACGGGTCTTACGCAGAACACTGTGTGAGATACTGAAGTGCCTGACTGCACAGAAGTACAGTGATACCCACGATAAAAGTTCCATTTCAAATGTCATTTTCTCTTAAATGCATCCAGTGAATTAGGCCATCAAGGCAGATAGTACATTTTCAGCCACCTGACTGACTGTAATAGCTGGAATACTGTTTAAAAAATGTAGAAAATGAACATTGACCTAAATTAGTAGAAATAAGGCAAATTTTCTTGATTTCTGGCGTTCATAGATGTGTTACCTTATTCCATCTTGGATGTCTTCCAAAGCTCTTGAAGCATAGTTCAGCTGGCTGAGTCAAACCAATCTAAATGTTTTTCTTCCAGGCTTTCTGAATGAATAGCAATGTCCTCTTTAAGACTATACATTAATATATTGGTGGAAAAATCTTGCGTTTCCTTGCCCTCCCTCCTCAAATTGTCCTGGTGAAAAGACTGTCTGTAGGGAGAGAAATTTATTAGCTTTCCAGCTTTTGAGCTGTTCCTTCCAACAAACCCACTCTTTTAAAACCCTATAACTTTTGCTGGAGAAGGAATGCACGCAGCTGGTACCAAGATTGCTTTTTGCGAGCTTTTTAGGGAAAACTGTCGAAGGCCTAACATCATCTTGGTTACTGAACCTGCTTCTTTGCAGTTTGTTTTGCAGTTGTCACATTTTAAAATGCTTTTATGTTTAGCTGTGCTGTGACAATACTCATCCCACAGATTTAGTGTTCATTAGGTGCACCTAACAGTATTTAGGCCTAATGGACTGCAACTGGCTTTGGCTGTACTGCAAATGTTAATAAATTCTCTTCTGAAACGTCCATTTAGCTGACTTCTCTGAAGATGCTCTTGCATGAGGTTACCTTAGAGGAGAAGATCACATCTGGAGCCTTTTGCTGTTGATAGTCATATCAGTACTGAAATCTTCTGAGTTAGGTAACTGATATGTGAGGTCATGAAATCATGGCTCGCACGCCTCTCTCCTCTAGCAGAGTGCAGCTTTGCCTCACTCCAAGTACTTCAATCCAAGCACTTAAGATGAGCTTGGATTTGAGCATCAAGAAATTGATGATTTCATTCCAGAAATGATTCAGTCATTCAATCATTCAATGATTGAAATTTAAATTTGGTCAGCATCTTTATCTCACAAGTAAGAAAAATCTAAGTATTTATACAAATAGTTTTTTTAATAAGGCTCTTTACTAATGGTACTAAGGGCAGCTTATTCAAATGTTTTTAAATTCACAGGGAATTAACATGAAGTTGAAATCCTTGAAGTTCTTTAAACAGTGGGTTTCATGTGGGGAATTGCTTAAAAGGATTCACTTCTAGGATGCTAATGCATTTTAAGTCCTTGGGGTGAATCTTGCTCCGTAAGGTTGACAGTGATTGTAGCAAGCTGCCCCAAGAGATAGGTTTGGTCATACCAAAGCAGAAAGTTTGTGGATGCATCTAAGCACATTAATTTAGATAATGATGTTTGTGGAATATCACTGTTCTTAAAACCTGTCCGCTGCTGATCCGTTCCATCATTCAGCTAATAACGTCAGCGTAACATAGAGGCTGCAGTACCAATTAACGCTGGTTATTTGTGTCCTGAAAAGGTGAATGCTAAATAATCAGCCTGTTACCAACGGCATCTTGCCGTCCAGTCCCTGCAACGTGGCATATACTTGCTCACCTTCACTTGTAGCAAGATAATACCGGGAACAAAGTTAGAAAATAGCGAACTCTCCCCTCCGCCCTGGCTAACGACCGTGCTGAATTGCTTCTCCAGCACGCTTGTGTGTCACTCCGTCATCTTGGTGCTGTAAAAAAGGGACAGCACCCTTGTCCAGATGAAAGATTTGAAATGTGCACGATGACTTCGACACTTTTTTTTTTCCCAAGGATATTTTTTCATTCGCAATAGCCCTTGGATTGTTGCCTGAACAGGGGAAGCGCCTTGCTGAATTGACTGGGGCAGTTGATACGCTGTTTCCTAATAGTACCAATAAAGAGGGAAAGGGTTCTCGTGATCCAGTTTTATAAGGGCTCCAGCAGCACCAGGAGAGTGGGGCACATGTCATCCATTGTGCAATAAAAGAGCCATTTGCTGATGAGGTAATCAGGATCGAACTACTGTTTTTTAATTTCTTTAATTGAATTTGCTTGTGGAAAATTAAGAGCAGGCAATCAAAAATTTGTAAAGTGCTGAGATCAAATAGAGGAAAAAGCAAGCAGATTTATGTCAGATCTTACCAACAAGAAATGTCTTGATGGATTTCTTCACTGAAGAAAGGAAACTTTCTCACATTAAGGTAAATTATGACTTCCATCAATATTCTGATAAAAGGAATAAAATATTCCTGAAGAGCTTTCTGATTAAACTTCTTAAGATGAAAGCTGAAGCTCTATTTATGTAGGTTCTCGTTAGTGGTTGAGTTTTATGAAATGGGGAAAGAAATAATGAATAGGATAGTTTAAACAAATTATACATTTCACTTTTACTATCCAGGAAATCAGGTATTTTAAAATATTTATGGTTTAATTTTCATTTAGCACCAGTGCATATTATTCAGCTAAGTCAACTGTCCTTGGCTGCTGCTCAGTTGTATACAGGGTGAACAGAGAAAGGTTTATCTGAGCGGAGTGGTTTGAGTTATGGGAAATTAATTTGCAACGTGGAGATGAAAAATGTGATCTCTCTTAAATAAATTTAAATGCTACAAAAATAATAGAAAGGGAAAAGGGATATTTCTGTGGCTCTAACACAGACTACTGTTAGTATTAGAAGGAGAAGGAGGATGCTTTTACAGCTGTAACTCAGGCTTGGGAAATCTTTGCTTAGTTTCCAAACAGGGAGCAGCACAGCTGCAGGCCAAGGTGGACAAAACATTGGTCAGGGATTTTGCAAGTCACGGTCAGTTTAGGAAACCTGCGATGAGCCACAGCGGGTGAGATTTTATTAGCTTTTATTGTCCGTGAAAAGCTGGCATGCTGAGCAAAGAGAAATCTGGCTGTCAGCTGGTACTCGCTTGGGCCTTAATTTTCTGCCTAAAGCTCGAGGCAGCGATGCCCGCCCAGGGCTGGGTGATCCAGCAGCTATTCTTGCTCTGAAGGGGAAGGAGCAGGTCCTCCCAGGCAGAGCTCTTCTGCCTGAGCTGCCATCAGGAAGGTGAAGGTTGGAGGTGGGTGGTGGGATGGTCCTGCGGGTATCGCTGGCAGTGGGCTTGGGTTACTGAGAGCGCCGGACACCCCGAGAGGAGGCTCTTGCTTCCCCTTGCCACGCCATGCTGCCCTGCTCTGGAAGGTAAGCAGGTTCCTAACCCAGTACAACAATTCCTCTTTCTTTTTTAATCTTTCTTCTTCCTGGTTTGATTTTCAGTCATTTTGGGGCACTGAGCTGGTTTACCGTACAGCCAGACCAGTGCCAGAGCTGGCTCAAGGCAAGCGATGGGAGCGTTTAGAACAGAGATGGGAACGTTCCCCATTTGGTAGCAGCAAACTGTTAATTTGGTTTCTCATAGGCCGTTACTAAGCTAGATATCGTGTAAACCCAAGCTCAAACGAGCATTTTACATTGTAGAGTCCAGGTGAGCGACTGGTGGCTGCAGTCTCAGCATAAAGTTGTTGTTTGTTGCTGAGAGGCCAGGCTGGCCTGAGGATTTGAGGTTTCTTTTGGTTTGGGTTGTTTTTTGTGGTTGTTTTCTTGGAGGGAAATCCCTGGGTGGACTCACTAGGGAGGCTCAGGGGTGGTGCTGCCCGGTTGCAGTGATGGTGTGTGCATGGTCCCCTAACGTCACGGTACCTGCTTGGCCGTGCAGCTTCCCTCTCCTGTCCCAAATCCAAACCGAAGCTGCGTTTTGTGCTCCTACAAGGCTGAGTAGCTTTATGGGAGCGCTAAATCCTCATGTAAGGCTGATAGAGCAGTAATCTTCAAGGCCGTATATCCCAGCCACCACAAAGCAGCAGAACTAATAACATCATTCTTACACCTTTTCTTTTACAATCAAGTGTTCTTTAGAGAGGAGTCTCTATTCTGTTTTTTGTTAAACTTTTCTCATACAGAGCATATGAATGTCCTCACTGTAATAAAAAGTGGTTAATATCAGAAGAACTCAGCTTCACTGTTTCCAATATATGTAATTAGAAAGGGAAGAATGACATCTTTTCTGTAATTGGTCCTTAAATCATTATCAAAATCATTTAGCAGCCTCCTTAAACTTACTTTTAATTACAAGGTATATTGCCTTGTTAAGTTATTAACACCGAAAATCACTAATCTTGGCAATTTCCAATCTTTATTCAAATGAAAATACGAAGGTCGCGTTATCCTTATTGAGGTGCACTCATTGGGGTTTTACTAAAGATTGAGTGAAACCAGATTTAATCACTTTGTACTATTCTGTAAACAATGTTGAAATGGATGCGATTAAGCTATTTAAGGAAGCTGGTGGGGTTAAGAACTGAAGTTCAGGTTCACAGATGTATCAAGGATGCTGAAGTATTTCAAATTCAGATGACATGAATGAGGAGACTCTCACATTTGTTGGTCACAAAGCTGATGCTCGTTATCAGCGAGCTCTGCAAGGCAGTGGAATTATGTTGTATATTTTTGTTAGCACCTTACTGCCTTTCATCTTCCAGTGTCACATGGTGACTTGTGATGACTGATGGAAGTCCTTTTTGTCCCTGCATTTATTTGCTGTTTGTCAGAGGGGAAGATGGTTATGCTCTCCACATAACCGTTCCCCCTCTGCAAGTGGGGGACAGTGAATAAAACTTTCAAAAGTACCTGCATGGCATAGGTTTTGCATTACAACAAGCCGTGATGATGCACTTCAGGATGTACCTTTTAAGGTTAACTCATGCTTATTCTTAATAGTTCTGTTAAGTTTCCAAATTAAATTGTAAGAGGGTGACTCTTCTTGACCTGCAGTCTCTGGGGCAAGGAACAGCTGATTACCCTTTATAAAGGTGCAAAGTGTTTTCAACATCTAAAAATTGTCCTTTCAGTATTAGCTGACAAATTCTCCCAGTTAATCTAGAATAGGTTTTAATTTCTAATGCACGCTGACTGTGAATCCCAACAGCTGGAATGCCAGATGTTCAGGAAAGGACAGTTACATTCCACGTTGTTCGGGGAGGGGAAGAAGGTGGAAGTAGAGGGCATAACGGCATCACGCAGAAGTTAAGCCACAATCTTCCAAGCAGTGATGTCACATTTTCAGTATCATTTATGGGAAAGATTCTCTGCATTTCAATAGGTGCTCCCTAGAGAAGGAAAACTGTCCTTGATCCTATCCGAGTACAGAGGGTTTGGGCTGGATCGTACCACAAAATGACGAAAAGGCTCTGTGTTATCTTAGCAGTATGGGGGCAGTTTGAGAGGCAACCTTCTTTTGGGCTCTTTGTTATTACGTTTAGCTTAATATGAGGTGTGCAACTTTATACAGAGGTGGCTGCGGCACGCTCACACGTAGCAGTTCGGTGACTCTGGGGGAGGTGGTAGCACCTTAAGTCCTTTGCTGTGGCTGTGTGGTTTGTGATGAGGTGTTTAGATGGTGGTTAGCTTTGACCAAAAAGCTTCCTGCAGGTTCAGCAGCAGGAACGACTGTCAGCTGACGGGCTGTGCAGATGTGTCCGTCTGGGATCTCCTCTCCTACCTGGAACCAAATGAAGATGGTCCTCCTGGAGAGTAGTAAGATGTAAATATTTGAGAGTCCCAATATCACCCTGGCCCTGAGTAAGCGGTGGAAAGCCCTGGAGCAGCTGTGTTTACTTTATATAGTGCATGGTCTTCATGGCTGAAGCTTGTGGGACAGGCTCTTCTGTACCATGTCACAGCTGAAAGTACAATCTCCTTGCATGTGACATTATAGGAGTCCGGACTTGCTCCTTTTGTCAGCTCCATGCCTGATTTCTCACTCTGGAGGTCAAGAAATTGCACGAGGTTGAATGCACTTGCCTGACTCTCCCTCGTCCCGCTACCTTAGTGGTCGCATGCCCGTGGGATGGGTTTAGGGGAGTTTTGCTGACTCAGGAGGTTGCCTGCCCATCCAGGTCGGAGGGTCCCAGGGGCCCGAGCCCTGTGTGGGGAGGCGAAGCTGGGAAGAGCGAGTTCACCTTTTGTGACCTGTGGATGCACACGTTAACAGACTGAGCCTCAGAAACAAGGTCGGTCCTTCCGCGTCATCCCTGGTCTGCATGGGACTGATTTGCAGAAGGAGCTTATTTTTAAAAGAAAGCCAGGACAAAGAACTGGGTGGTTTCTTTATCTCCTCACCCCAGAAAAGCCCTACACTCATGCCTTCTCATTTCAATGGGAATATTATGGGTATCACAGTACAAATGAGATGCATTCTGCTGCTGGGCGGGTGGTGGCTGTGAGAACAAGAGGATCCTGCTGTCATCCATAGCACTTGCCCGGAGCACTGCCTGCTCCCTGCCTGGGCCGCTGCTGGTGGCTGAGCAGATAAAGCATTAAATGAAAGTCGTATTACAGAAGGAATTCAGTGGTGTGGCAGAGGAAGGTATTTTAACTGGCAAGCAAGCTTACCTTGCTGGTGCTGTGAAACCGTCATTGCTGAGGACAACTTTTC
Source organism: Gymnogyps californianus (assembly GCF_018139145.2). Lineage (NCBI taxonomy): Eukaryota > Metazoa > Chordata > Aves > Accipitriformes > Cathartidae > Gymnogyps > Gymnogyps californianus. Next base: position 18,782,998 of record NC_059484.1, read on the forward strand.
TCTAAGTAATACCAGAAGAAAAATAATCATCAGTTTAGGTATTAAAATAATATCTTTTTCAGTGCTTTTTCTGATGCTGCCCGCTTTCGGAGAAGCAGCCAGCAGGGGGGAGTGTGACTGCGCCATGCAACACAGCCTTCCAGCCAGCAAAAAGCTGGAGAAGTGCAAACTAAGTTCAGAAATGAGCGTTGGGATCCCTTCAGACAAAAGCTGACACGGTGAGACAGACAGCGTGAACCTGTAAAGCACACGCCTTCACTTCCAGCTGCTTGCTTGGGGAACAAGGAGGGATAGGGCCGTACCGCATCGTGCAACTGTGTGTGTGCCTGGTCCAGCGGGCTCTGGTTGCACCCGCGGGTGCTGGATCCGCACGGATGCGGTGGTGGGATGAGGCTGGAGGGGCTCTGGGAGCCTCTCTGCTCAGCGAGGTGGAGTGCTGGTATTAAGGACAAGGTGAATTGGGGTGCTGGCCCATAGCGGGTCCTCTACTGTTCTGCGCCGCAGCAACAGAGATGTGGAGGAGTGTTTACCTACTTTACCTATTTTTTTTTTTTTAAATTAAAAAACACTCAAGAAATGGAGTTTTTTTCCTTTGAGTGTGTTGGACTTGATGATCTTAAGGGTCTTTTCCAACCTAAATGATTCTATCTTCTTCTCACACTGCGTCCCCAGACCTTTTTTTTTTTCCTCCTGAAAAATGTGGGTCTCTGACATCATGAGCTCTTATATATTAATCCGTCTGAGCTGTAATAATATGTTTATAAGAATAAAAATAGTCTTCAGTCTTGTGGAGCTCAGCAAAATAACCTCCAACTTTGAAATCACAGAGGTCTTCTCTAACCCTGGGGAAAATAAATCTGTTTCCTCAACCCAACATATATTTCTATTATTGTGCAAGAGGAAAACATTGGAAAACAAAGACACCAATCTCCCTAAATGTTACTGTGTGGTAACAGAAATATAAAAAGAAAAAATGTTGCTAATTATGGGATTATAATATGATGAATTTTACCTGACAGCATCTAACCTTTTCCAGAGCAATATACAAATGATTGCTACGTGCTTCAGTACATACAGATTTAGAAACGTCACCAAAACACTAGTTAATAGATTAATTACATGCATGCTGCTAATACCCATTTCTTTGTTGAACTCGGTGTCTGAAAAGTGGTTATTTTGTATCTGTAAATAGTTTGCTTGCCTAATTACTTGCTTAGCCATTTCTCCTTCCAATTACACACATGTGCAGTCATTGTATGGGAATTGCTAATGCCTGTGGAGCTGCAATGGTGAGCAAGGATGTGTCTTAGAAGAGGTGGGAGAGACTCAGAACAGGGAAGAAATATTTCTCCATTTGAGAGAGACATGAAAATTCCCCAGCTAACAGCTGCTTGGTCTCAGGTGATCTCCAGTTAAGTCCTCCTTCCTTCCCCAGTGCTAAAGGAAATGCAGTGCCTGTGCCAAAACTGACCCCAGACCCATGAGCATCACTGTGGGACTTGTACATCTTCTGCAGTATCCATGTGTCACCCTTTCTTCTTCAGTCTCGACATGCTCCGTATGGGTCCTCCAGTGGCTATTGAGCCATCAAAGGCCGTACGAACCCTTCTGAGGGCTGTAGAAGATGCACAGATGATTTATTTCGTGTATAACAGCTGAGAGCAGGAGAGGGTCTCCCATCCCCTGTCCTCAGAAACCCCTGTCCCAGGGTGACTAAAGCCAACCCGATACTGATGATTCATTTTCATGTTTACAGCAGCAATTAACTTCTCTTAAAATCGATTGTAACTCCCAACAGGGAGTGCTGAGAGCAGAGCTCTGCTAATGTTCAGAGGACTCTGATGTACCTCGGAAGCACGTCAGTCCTTGATGCTATTCCTCTTTATGCTCCATGCAAAAAATAAAATTGAATATAAAAGTTAAAACACCCACTAAATTGGTGCAGCCGTTAACACGCCTCTTTTCCCAAGATCAAGTTGATTGATTTCCTAACAAATGTTAATCAGAACTATTAAAAGAAAAGGAAAACGACCATCATGGCACCCACCACGCCTCCTGGTTGCCTTCCAGCTTTATTTCTCTGTAACGTGCCAGTCCTAGAACATACAGCAAGATCCAGAGGTGGAAATATCAGCAGCAGAGATGGTTTCTCATAAATATGTCAGTGTGACTTTGGGATAGTTTGGAGATGACACAGTGTTTAAGAAGCGGTGGTTCAGCAGCAGCACCAGAATGATATTGGATGGTGACTCATGATTATTCTAGTGCTTGTCTTAAATATTTGAATGTACTCTGCATACGCTGAATATCCTTAGAAGTTTTAGACTGAACTGAATGAATTTAATTAATTTATATTATTCATTTAATAAAAGCGCTGTAGCTCCTTTAGGCTTCTCTGATTTCCATGCAGTGATGGATGCAGGAGTGACATGGTGCTTCTTCCTCATGGTAAGGTTGGTAATGTTTTAGGTAGTCCTGCAAGGAGCAGGGAGTTGAACTTACGGGTCCCTTCCAGCTGGAGATATTCTATGATTCTCAGGTCGTGTAAAGCTTCTCAGGTTGTGTAAAGCCCCTCAGGTCCTGATATTAATAGTGGTAATGAGTAAGGGCCCTAGCAAAGCTCCCTGCGGATATAGCTGTGGTGCTAACAACTAACCTGAGACAGGCTACGTAAAAACAGGCAGGATGAGAGTGTGAGTGACTGTTGCAGGAAGGGTTTAGTGCCATGAACACAGCGAGATTGAATGAGTCTACATATTGCTGTCCAGTTTCTTCTTGCATTGAGTGTTGTTTAATTCCCTCTCTATGCTGAATTGCAAACAGATGCTTGGGTAATTGAAGGCTGAGGATTTAGAGATGATGGTCCAGGCTCTGATGCTGTTACTCAAGCTGGATTATACCTTACTTCATAAGCAATCCCACCAGCTTTGGTACAAGAAACCAAACAATATTGAAGGGGGAAAAAAAAGCCTAAATTAAACTGAGCACTGTGTGCAGCACTGTAAATGAAACTTGTTCCTATTGAAATGCCACTGACAGCTTGTGCTGGAGGTGCAGGAAGGACAAAGTGGGCTCGTAACAGGCTTTGCTTCTTTTTGCCAGATGGTCTCATTCTTGTTTGGGTTTACAGCGCTCTTTCCCCCTCTCTCTGAATCCCTTCTGGGATTAATGTCAGGAGTTTCTGCAGGAGGCTGCACTGAGGCTGAGGAGCAAAGGGGAAACATTCTGTCTGTGTAAGAAAATAAAAGAAAATGCAGAAAATCAGGAGGTGGTTTGGCTGCTTGGCCCTGGTTCGAGAGCAGGGAGAATGGGGTTTCCTCCCTTCTCTCCAGGGCTCGTGGCTGCAGCTTTGCTGACACCTCGCCAAGGGGAGGGATGCCCTGTTGGGGGCATGGGTGGGAGCTGCTGTGGTGTGACTATGAAAGGAGGAAAGAGATGCCACTTCTTCTCTAAAAGTCAACAATCCTTTCTCTTCAATTCGTGGCGCTTGCTGCAAAGCAGCAAAATGCCCCGTTGGCTCAGGGAAGGGGTTGGCTGCGTTCCCCTTCAAATGAAGGAAGCCTTCTTGGGAAGGTGGAGCCACACCGGCGTTCAGGGCAGGAGATGGGCAGGTAGCTCTTGCACAAGCATTCAACAAGCAACTGGGTTTGAGAGTGCTTGTGCTGTACCAGCAAACCTCCCCAGACTGACATCACCCTCCTAAGCCCGGCTGTATTCTCCCCCAGCCCCAGGATTACACAGCTCAACCCGCTTGATCATGCTGAGCCTTAGTTCGCTGTTAGGAACCCAACAGCGATGAAGGCATTCAAATAAAGTAGCTAGTTTTTCTATTTCAGGACAAGATTATCTTGAAATATTTACTATAGAGGTGTTGATGGCACTAGCGTGTTCATGTCAAAATGTCTGACTGACATGTTGGTTTTCAAACAACCCTTTGCTCTTGAGATACTTAAAAGCTTTTCCAAACATATTCTCCTATCTCTGGGGGTATAATCTGCTTGTTTCGTTTCTGGTCTGCTGAAGACTGTCTTTTTGCTTTTTGGGTGAGAATATTTGAATGTCACAGTTTCTTCCATTTGGTGAGCGGGACATTTACAGATTTTTATACGAGCGTTTACCATTTGTTGTGGAAATCACTGGTCAGATAGAGGTCTTCACTACAAAAATGATATATGTAATGTATCACCTATTACCATCAAACCTCCTAAACAAAAAAAAAAGCCAAACCCTCAAGTATTTTCCTCTGTTGAAGGTACACAAAAGCCTGTTGCTTCTACCAGAGTTTTGACCCCAAAGGAAAAGTGCAAAAGCCAAGAGTTTTCAAAGTTATTGTAGTTGCTATAAATACTCAGATACTACAGTTGCATGTGGAAGTATGCATGTGTCAGACAGGAAAATGAGAACCCTTACCTCACTGGATTTATAATCCCAAAGAGATTTTTGAGCCTTTAATGCCACAAAGTGACCCAAAGAGTGGGGAACGTAAAACTTGGCTTCAGGCAATCACAGCTAAAGTGTGTCTCAATTGCAGTCGAACAGCAGAGCCTCTTCCTCCTCTTCTGTGGTGTGCTGCAGCTCAGGGCATGATTCAGACCCTGTGTGCTGAGTATAACTGCTGCAAAACCCAGAATTTCAGGAACATGTGGCATTTGAAAGTTGCAAAAATATATAGTTGAATCCTTCCCTCTCCAGTTACAGTTTCCAGTATTTTACCACTTTTTAGGGCTTACACGTGAACCTTCGTCTTTCCCTTTTTTAAGCACATTAACGCTTTATAAATAAAGATAAGAGAATGATGAAAACTCTGGAGAAAGCCTGTATTTGTGGTGCTAAATTATGTAGCAGCCCTGCCAGTGATGTGCGTGTTCATTAACAGCGTGATGCGACACATATTTTATTTGATGCCAAACTGAAAGACAAGCCTTTCCTTGTCCATGCCACTGATCCTTGTTAAGCAGTGGGATCTTAACTAACTCTGCACGTGACGTAGCCTGGCGTGGTCCCCGGGTGGGTCCGAGGACTGGGACCACAGCCCGATCCTGGCAGCGCTGCTGCCTTCGGGGGTTATTTCCGACTTCTGTGCCTAATGACGGCCATCTGGGCTCGGGTGTGCTGTCATGTACCTAGATCTACTTACAATAACACAGCAACAAAATTGCAAGATGCCTACAATCTGTTTGTAATCTTCTCCAGAATATCACCACCTGCATCCTGTGACTAAAGAATGTAAATACTTCCTTCGGCGCAGAGCGGCTGAAACTTTCCCAAGGCTCAATTGCCAAGTGAATGGGTTTAGTTTTGCAAACGCTGTAAAGCCTTTTTTTTTTTCCAAGAATGCAGCTTTTGCCCCCCCCCCCCCCCCCCTTTTTTTTTCCCCCCTTTGGCTTGCTTCTCTTTCCAGGGAGCCCGTTGTTCAAAGCTCAGCCTGAGGATTTACAGAGCCCTGGGAGACCCCGGGTTATGGCTGACCTGGAGGTCCTAGAGCAGGTGAGGTGCTTTTTGCAATGAAATTGTGCATAACACCTGACTTCTTCTGTATTACAGAGAGGGAGAGAGACTGTTAAATTAGGTATGTGTTTTCCAGTCCACAGAGGTGTCTTCTCTGGCTGTAACACTATCTGAATCTGAGGTAGGCAACTGGTATGAGCTATGAATACATTTATTACTGAACGATAGCAATGGGATGTGTAGAATGTGCATGCAATAAAAACATGGATACCTTCCAACTGCTGTTGGCAGAACGCTTGATTTGGTTGAGATTTATCATAACAAATCATCTCTGCTGGAGGTGGGCTTTCAAATACCTTTGCTGCTGTACAGGCTGTCTCCTGAAGAGCAGCAGTCACAGCAGTGGGGCTGAACTTGTGACAAACTGCAGAAGAGCTCATCTGCTGTGACACTTGCAAAGTGGCGATGTGCCTTTCCTTTGCAGTTCTGTAATTTCCTGCAAACAATTTTATTACAGTGCTGTCCAAAGGCCTAAACCCAGCTCAGAGCGGTGATGTACCGAACATGCTTTCACACCATAAAAGAAAAAAAAATTAAGCTGATACAACATGGTGCATCTCTGTGACTTTCTCACAAGCGTTACAAGGCTATCTAGTCTGTGCAAAATATTGCAGCACTTTGTTCTCTCTGCCTTTGACTATGATCTTTGCATGGCAATTTGTATTTTGGGGTGCTTGCAGCATCTGATTTATGCCCAGGCAGCTTAATCTTAAAAGGAAATTAACACTTCTGTGGCAGCATCATTTACAAGGAATAGCACATTGCTTGTCTAGAAGATCATCCTTGCTGTAACTAATTAACACAGCATGCTTAATTGCTCTGTGCAATTGAGGGTGGAGTTCCATTTACCTCCAGTTAGATGGGGGAAGCCTGGCAAGCCCCTTCTGTACAGAGGGAGAGCAGCTCCACCTCTCAGCAGAGTCACCCCGGGGCTGCACCGGCCCTTTTGGTGATGGCAGAGCAGCCGTAGGGAGTCTGGCACCTATAATTATTTCCTTTAAAAACTCTCCCATGGCTGAGCATTCAGAATATTTAATTAGCTGAAAGCCATGATATCTGTCAATCACGTGTTGCCTCAGATTTTGGGTTTAAAGGGCAGAGCTGTTCCTGAAGACTTATTATTAAAGGAAATTACTAGTATAGTTGGCTCAGATCTTGCTAAGAAACAAGATTATAGATGGGTAACGTTACGATGGAAAGCCAAACACTTTAATCATACCCCAGCATGTAGTAATAGAGTTTCAAAAGCCACACTACCAGAAAACTTAACAAAACCCAGGTGTTAGACAGGTACTTGAATATTAGCAAGCACTCAAGGGAACTTTTAAATGGTTGAATTTGTCATGGGGCTTCGCAGCCTCAGCAGCAAGTCCTCACGTCTGTCTTGCATGTGTTTGACATGTATGTAAATGGCTGCACAGCTTCACAAGGCAATGAAGAATTAAATCCTAGGGGAAAAAAAACCCCTCAAACTATCAGATTTCCAAAAATTAGGAAGTTCAGGAACATGCTGCCCCACAGAGGCCGCTGTGTTGTCTGCTGGTTCCAGTTCACAGCTGCAATGTATTTTACTGGTTTGGTGCTTTCCCTTGAAGAGCAGGGCTCGAGTGTGTGCTCGCGCTAATCTAAATCCAGGCTAGGCGAGACTTGCAGTGTGATGGAAACCGTGAGCACGTTGTCTTCAGAACCCTCTTCTGAACAACTCTGTAAAGTGACAGGGTTCACCTGGGGAGCCAGGGTGCACGAACGATGTCTTCATATGTCTTTCTCCTGTACGAATGACATCTCAGCACTCCTTTCCCATGTGAAATTACGGGTTGTGTGCTCAAGATGTGCCAGAGATTTCGGGGAGTCTGTTAGGAATAGTGCTCTGAAAATACTATACAGGGAAGGAACCTGGCTATCGAGGCAGTTTTACCTGTTCTGTGGTCTCTGGGGCTTTAGGTTGGGCACCTTTTCCTGCACCCGAGAGGATTCGCATCAAGGAGGACAGAGAGTAGATTACAGCGTCTTCCTCCTTGGTGACACAATTAACATTAACATCCCCCTTAACATCCCCAATGAAGGACTTCTGCCGGGAGCTCCCCAAGAGTTGTGCAGACCCAATGTTTTCTGACCCCTCTTGGCCCTGGTCAGTCAAGTATGGGGCAGGTTGGCCTTGTTTGCTTCCCAAATTTGGGCCTTTTTGGAAGGGCAGCAAGAAACTGCCATGGCAGGTCTCTGCTCCGCAGTCGTGGTTCTCAACTGAAGAGCTGCAGCGTGGCGATCTAGGTAGAAGGTGGATGGATTTACTGAATGAATCTGTCTTATCCCATAATTGCTGGAAAATAGATATAATTTGCCAATAGTGACTTACACCAGGAGAGTCATTGCTCTTTTTTTACCCAGAGAGAAAGTGAAGGAGAAGGATTACTCACTTGCTCATGGCCAGGGGTTAGGAGATGTTGGTGCCAGTGTTCAGGCATGGACCGGTCAGAAGTTTTGGCCATGCTTTGGGGCAAGAAGTCACCCTCGTGAGGTAACAGCCAAAAGGATGGGCTAGAAATCTGTGCCTTGTTCTAGTGGAAAAATGTCCAATAGCCATGATCTGAATAGTAGCAAAACCACGATAACCCGCAGTCCCCGATCTATTTAGAACAAAACAGTCTCAAGTGCTCAAACTTCTGACATAGCCAGGATAAGTTGGCTTTTACTGTCCCCCGTAACTCAAGGCTGAGTGAAGAAGAAATCACATCATTTGGGACTTCCTCATGTTGTGGCGAGACAATGAGAATGACTCACTTCGACATTTTATTATGGCCACTGGGAACCAAATGTAAATTATATACTTAAAAAATGAAGCCGATAAAAAGCAAGGAGATTTAAATAGGAAAGTGGCACATGGCAGTCAGATTTAAAGCCAGCTGGAGGATATGTAATGGCAATGAGATTAGGAAAGCCAAAGAGAAAGCCCTGGGACATAATAGAGCTGATTTGTTATGGGTACATAGCTGAAATAATAATAATAATAATAATAATTCTATTCTGCCTGTTGCCACACTCTTCCCCGATCTCATAATGTTAATAAGATCATAATGAAATGCTGGCAAATTTTGGTCTCAGTCATAAAACTTGAAGGGCATGCTCTGGTCGTCTTCTCCTGAATGTCATAGGACAATGCTTCTCAACACTGCAGACTGATAATAGTTTCTTCTCATGCAATCAAGTTATGAATATTTTGATGCATGTTCTCTTAGGCAGGATTTAGTGCCTGAATTGTGATCAGTGTCAGTAATGAGATAATACCTTTCTTTCCCCTTCTGCTGTCTGTCCATAAAGAACAAGTATTATCAAATACAGAGAAGGGGTGAGTTTGATGCAAGCCAGGAGAACTTTTTGATTGTATTCCTTTGAAGGAAGCCTGATGCTCAGACCAGTCTGTAGACATGTGCTGATATCTTACGGATGTGTGCTAGTAATTTCCACAATGGAAAAAGATACTAGTCTGTTATCTGGGAAGACATTTCTTGGTCCATTTGAATTGGGTTAGCATGTTTCCCGAGCTGCAATTTCTGAACCTCATGAATCTGGGAAACAAAATGAGAGCTGTTGCAAATGGATCAGCACAGAAGCTGGTATAAAGAAAATATAGGTAAGTTCCTCTCAAAGAGTTAGATTGTTCTGTGAAATTGGATTCACAGCTCAACAATGTGAATGAATGCATGAAGAGGCCGTGCCTAATCCCAAATGCTCTCAGAGTCCGAGAACGGTCGCTCATGGATTTCAGGCTTTGAGGTCAGACAGTTACAGACTCACTGACGTTTATTAGTGGCCCAACTCAATAATTTTGTCATACACTTCTGAGTAATCCCTGTTAGGTTAGAGAATAAGTCTTTAGCTTTTAATTGCTCCTTTTACTCCCAGTTTTGGAGGGATGCCTTCATGCCTCACCAAACCATCCCTCTCTCTCCCAGCCCAGGTTTGCTACCTCCTCCATGGCACGTGCCTGTCCAGACCACACCATGACCCGTGTGGAGGAGATGGCCACAGCCAGTCTCATCATCTCCTCGCTTCATTCTGCTCCTGCTTGCAATTACAGAGATCTTCCTATTACTTAATGCTTTGTAAAAATAAGTAAGCATATTCTGTTGCTGTTGCAACCCAAGCTCATTGCTTACTAGGATACCAAGAAGGATTGTGCATTTAACTTCCAGGCTTGTTCAAAGGGAAAGTCGTGCAGCTGGAGGCAGCGGTGATGGTTGCTCGTGTTTATAATGCCTCCATTTGTAGCTCTGCTCCAGGAGAGGCTTTGTTAGATGCCAGGATCAACAGAAGTTCCTGCCTTGCTGGTACCAACAATGTTTTTATCAGATGCTTTTGCAACCTTGCTCTGCCACACTGTCCGTATCGAGTGTTGCCATAAAAATTCCAGCTGAGCAAGCTGACGCTCTTACACCCATAAAAAGTTCTGAAGTTGGTAGCGTGATAGTTTCAGAGACAGTTTAAACACCTATCCTGCTGCTTTTCTCTTCCTTTACGTTATTTCTAACTTTCTACACCTTTTTTTCCTTTTTCTTTTTTTTTTCCCCTTATTTTTTTTCACTTCTCACCTCTCTGTCTGTTATTGACCTGTGGACTTCTTGTTAGGCAAAGCATGGGGGCCCTCCCAGGTAAAGGACTCTGTCCCCTCTCCTCCTTTGCTTTGCAGCCCATTTGTGCACTCTGAGTTCGTTGGTTAAACCAAAAGATACAGAAATGGCAACGCATCCCACTGCGTGAGCGCTTAGCAACTAAGCCGTGTTTCAAGTTAGTAATTCATTGGTAGGTAAATGAAGTAGGTAAGTTTTCTTTTTGACTCTTGAAGATAAGAGTAAATAATATCTTGTTACTTAATTGGACACATGTCCAGTTTTAATGATTTGTTATGCTGCAGGCCTGGCAGAGGAAAAGAAAATGTGTGACTGGGGAATAACCAAGCCAAAAGCTGGAGCTTAGCTAAGAAAAAGGTTGTCCTTCTTGGACGTAGCTTTTTAGTTTTAATTATCTACGTAATGTTATCTCAAGAAAATCTTATTTTTTGGCTAATTAGTTAATCCCTGTCTGGTGCTAATGGAAAACTGTGTTTCAGGGAGGTTTGTTGTTGCACAGCTGAGGAGTAAGGCAATTAGTAGTAACATACACTAAAGCTGAGTCTCCAAACTTACACAAAATGTTTAACGAGACAACTGGGATAGATATGATTGGGAGCCAAATGTGTTGCAAGTTGCTTACTGTTATTGAACCGAAAGCACGTGGTTTGGCGAGTCTCCCTGATATCTGCCCAATCCCTCCCCGTGCCCGTTGGCCGGCTAGTGCCTCTCGGGGCAGTGGCTGCTGGAAGCGGGGTGCTGCGATCGGAGCTCCCCATCCAGATGTTTGGCAGAGCCGTTGAGCGTTTTCTCTTGCTGCCAGATCTCCAGCGAGGTGAACAGCTTTGTTGTTAGCACCGGATCACAGCGTCAATAATTGATTTTTTCAATTCCTACTGAGATCTTGGCAATCCAATCCCTGGCAGCCTGGAAAATCTCAGCAGTGAGGTAGAAGATCTTTTGTCTTGGAAACTTGTATTTTCTGAAGATGTATGTTTAATTGATGTGGCTATTATTTCAGCTGAAAGAAGGGACATTATCAAATAAACACCCTGCCTGCTGCTTTAGTCAGGAGCCTTATGAATTCCTGTAATTGAAGTCTTGCACAGATCAAAAGAAACATGTACCATGTGGATCCTGACCTACAGCCATCATTCATTTCGCTGATCCCCAAACACACATTTTGAGGGCTGTTTCTCTGCGGACCAGCTACCTGTCTGTGCACAGGCTTTGGGCTGAGAAGAGCTGGGTTAGGCAGTGCCGCTGAACACCGCGAGCTTGGGGTGGGTTTTGGGTGCAGCTTCTTCAAACCGGAGTTTCTTCTGGTGCTGGACAGAAGCTATTGCCCGAAGTGCATGTGGTGGAGGGGAGAGCTGGGGCTCCATCTTCTCATGGTGGTGATGCTTAATTCATGTCCATCAGTATCACAGGGGATAGGAACCATTGTTCCTGGACCATTATGGGCTAGTTGGTGAGATGCATAGTTCATCCGATGGTGTCTTGGATGGGAGTCCGGCTCTTCATCCCCTTGATGGTAGGAGGAGGCTCAGGTGGCTGGTAGGGTGGAGACTTATCGTTTTTTTAATTTTATTTTGGAGAAGTTGGACAGGACTTGGAGGCACAGCGTGCTCCACATGTGTGTCCAGTTCAGCTCATAAGCGTTACAGGTGCTTAGCAGAAAGAAAACATCCTTATTTTGGATGTCTTCCCCACACGTGTCTATGAGGTCAGGATTAGCCCCTAGTTTCTGACTGCTTGTGTGTAATGGTCTCAAAAATTACTTAAAATTATTGCTCTCAGATTTCTTTCTTGTATGCAGCTTTCACAGTGGAAAGATCTCTTTTTATTTTAGTTATAGAGCTGGGCTTAAGCAACAGTGCAGTCCTTACAGCCACTATGATCTTTCTGCCTAACTTCCACCATCTCCCCCAGCTACCCCCCAGCAGCACTATTATAAAACTCAAACAAATAATTTTCTTGAAAGAAATGACACGCCAGAATGAACTCCCAGGGTGTCTGTCTGGAAAAGTGGTTGGCTCCCTAGCAGTAAATTGCACTGTACTAAATTAGAGAGGCATTTCATAACTTCAAAATTGATCATTTTTTTAATAAATGTTAATATATTCAAAGGAAATTCTGCGATCCAACTGTGCCAGCCAATGCAAACATTAAGGCAAAGAGTCAATCAAGACATAATTTTGTGATCATATAATTCAGAATGGCTGTGTATTCTTTCTAACTCACTTATTTTTTATTGCTGTGGCTCTATTACGGATAGCCGTAAAATGCTGTTTATGCCTATTCATTCATTCTCTTGACCCTTATTTAAAATACGTTTTTTTACAATTCATTTTAAGCTGACAACATGTCAAACTCTGCAGGTAATAAGAGCGTTAATAGGAAAATACTCTTTAACTGCAGGCTTTCTCAATGCATTACACATCAGTTGCTAATTGGACTTGGAGAAATTGCTGAAATATCTTATGAAAGTTGGGTCTGATCCATCGAAGCATTCCTCTGGATCTGTGTCAGTACAATCAATTGCCTGACGTCTGGTCCCTTTCCAGTTCCTTAAGCCCAGAATACCCTCCTTATAGTTTGGATTTGCAGAGCGCAGAATTAAAAACTGGCTAGAAGTTGACATAAGTGATACAGGTCACAGCATGGACCGATTTATTTTTTTAGCTTGGTTTCCTAAAGAAATGACGCTTGTGTTATCAGGCTGCCAGCGTACGTGCTTGCGTGAGGGTGTACCCTTTCTTCTTGCAACTTTTGAACCTGTTAACGCATTTTAACCCTATTTTCCAATAGTAGAGGCTTTGAAGCGATGATATTCCTACAAATTTAGTGAAAACAGACAGCAGAGAAAATCCTTTTCAGAGCTTCAGACTATGGGAAAGGCTGAAGTGTTGCCTCAAGTCCTTGCTAAGCACCAGGGAATCAGCAGAGGAGAGAGATCACCTCGCAGGGATGCTGCAGGTGAGCAGAAAGCTTCCCCAAAGCTTGGGCTTTTGAAGGCAAGCAGGAGCTGCACTGGCTCTTGCAGAACTGCTTATTTAGATGAAAAGCAGGAGAAGAGCTGGATTTTTTAACCGAGTCACGAGCCCTGTTGTTTTTCTTAATTGCTATAAGACATCTTTCATGCTCTCTGTTTTATCTTTGGATTCTTTGCCTTGGAGTAAATCCAGAGATGAAGCAATCTGAAAGATTGCATGCATGCACATTTTTAATATTACTGGTCTGATGTGCAAGGTTATATTTCTGGCTGCGACAGTGTATTGGGTACATATATTTTTTTCAGCAATCCATCTATGCAGCACCCTTGCAGAGGCTGTGTCAGGCAGTAGCTTGCCTTCCTGTTCATCTGTTGGGTTTATTGTTACTTACAATACACTCAGAAGGCTGCTGGTTGCTTTCATCTTGCCTTTTTACTGCCTTGCTTATTTTTATCTTCATCCTGTTGTCTTTAAAGAGGTCTTTATAGAACAGTGTCTATCTGCTATGCACATCTCGCTTTTATTAATAATTCATTAATCAATTTAGACTAGAGAAAAGAGGCACCAAGACCAACAGCTAGAAGTGATCACAGCTCGGGAACTGCGCTGTGCATATTTTGCACCTCAGGCTGCATCGTTCGCTAGCACTACCTGCAATAGTCCTGCCAGAGATATCTGGAGGTCTTTCTTTGTAGATCTGCTTTAAAAAAAAAAAGAAAAAAAAAAAAGTGTTCTTTTATGTTACATGGAAAAATGTTCCCTGGGAAATTGATTGATATTGAGCAAAAATGGCACCGTGTTTCTGGAGCTGGTGTTTGATTTTTGCAGGGAAGCAGACGTTCGCGTGTGCACTTACCAGAGTCTGCTGGGCAAAGCAATTACAGGTTCATCAAGAATTAAAATTCACCAGTGATGGCACAGTCGTTTCACTGAAGCTTCTGGTAATAAAATCAAAATTGTTTCGATGACATGTAGGAATTAATGCCTAATTCTGAGCAGGCAGCTTGTTTTTACAGCCAATATCATTTGCCAGTTATTTTTAATACTTCTTGGAGAGGGAGACTTTGGCTTTGTCTGTGTGTGGACCTGAGGACTTCCTTGGTCTGACTCGGTCTGAAGAAGCCCTGTCCCATGCCAGAGCAGGACCTGGGCACAGATCCCTGCCCTGCTCCTCAGTTTCCGTAGCGGGTGGTAGGAGCACCCGATGGATAGCGGCTGGGCAACAGCTGGAGAAGAGAGTGTGAGCACTGCTGTTGTGCTTATATCTAATGGCTCCCAAATAAGCTCTGTCTAAGACCCGGCGCTGCCTCCGATGGTCCTCAAGCAGCTCGCGCGGGGCGGTTTGGTGATGCTTCTTCTCCCCAGCTTCGGTTGTGCACAAACTCCTCCTCCCTGGCGTTTGCCACTGAATTGTTTCCAAACTCCGTTATTTTACCATAACCAAATTCGCTCTCCATGCCTCAAAGCTTCATGTTAAGATTCACCTTTCCTTCTGTCCTCCAGACAGAAAATACAAAGACTTGCTCGGTTTTCCTATAACCTTCAGCGGGTCCGGTGCTAATCCGGCAGTGTTAAGACAGTTTAACGCTCCATTAATTATTTTGGAGGCAGTCTGGGAACTGCGCATCGTAACGACTGCACTGCTTATTCAACGGGAAGTAACTTCTCAGCACAATGTTAACCCCCGTTAATAAATGCTGTCCGGTCACCAAGGAGAGACTTTTCCCTCTAAGGAAAGGTAAAGCCTTTTCTTAGTCTGCTTCTGACCCGGAGTTTGCCTCCTATAATCCTCCTTTCGGTAGGCACAAAGCAGCGCACAGTGAATTAACGGAGCCTGAGCAACCCTCCGGAGGTAGACGAAGCCCCGAATACGTAAGATGTTTAACAAGTTCCCATACTTCATCCAAGCTTCTGCCACTAAGTCACAGGAAGGGATAACATTATGAGTTTGTAATTTATTTCCATATTCTTTAATCATATTTCAGTGGCTGTTTGGTTTATGACCTTTAAAACCACCTTAGATTTAGATTGATAAATGGGTGGCAAATAAATTTAGCAAAATAAGCAATTTCAGCCTATGGAAGGTCAACAGAGGGCTGTGCAATCACGGCTTCCATTAATATGTTATATTTCAGTCAAAAGCTTTTAAACGCTGAAGGTTTTCAGAGGGAAAACCTATAGCTTTGATGAATGGGTTTCTTCTAATAGCTGAATGGGAAATGAAAATCAAAGTAAGGGAAAAACCGCCTCGTTCCTGAAGCAGAGATGAAGTTAGACAGCGGGTTTTCCTCTGGCATAGGGGCAGGACAGTCGAGTGGGCTTGGTAACGAGCAAATTGCATTTCAGCTCGTAAGGCCATTTGAATAGTCTTGTAAATTAGTTAATTGACAGAGATTATTCATAATAACTACTATTATTATTGACATGGGGCTTCAGTAGAGGGAAGCCACACAGGACAGGTAAACTAAATAGGCATCTTTATTAGCAGATCTTAACAGGGAGAGAAAGGACAGAGCTCAATGATGTTAACTGTTCATTTCCCACTGGCAGCTCTTCCAGCAGCATCGGCCGAGGTCTGAGCTGGCTGGGCAGGGGATTAGGTCTCTTTGAAGAGGAGAAGTTTGTTAAATTAATTACTTGCTGCATATTAGCTCAGCTACGTTCATAACCACGTGCAGGGCTCCCCTTTTTGCTGGGGTATAAGAAGTCAAATTAACGGAGAAAGCAGTGCAAAAGCTTCTTATGGGACTGAGATGATCTTTTCTTCATGTTTAAAGCTATGGAGCTTTTGTGTGGAGTAGGAACTTGGATCTGTTGCAGGCAACTTTGAGGGAGAATCGTTACAGGAGAGATCCAGGAGATGCACGAAAGCAGCACATTAAAAGCTGAGTTAGAGCTTATTTCTGATTCTTACAAAAGAGTATTTTCACCACAAGTGGAGTTAAAAAATCCATTGTAAAATCTCTCTTTTTTTTTTTTTTCAAACAATGAAATAAAGTCAGTTGTTGCTTCTAAGAGCTGTGGGTCAGATCATCGGCCTGGATAAAAATATCTTGAATGGCTCCCGCAAGTCAAAGTTGCCTTAGAGGTGATGTGACTTGTGGGGCCAGGGTTCGTGTGGGCCAGGGAGCTGGGACGGCTCTGTCCCCTGCGCGAGAGGTTGCTGGGGTGGGCTGCGGTTTGCCTCTACGAGGTGATCGATCGGGGTGGCCTCGGTCAACTCTGCCCTGGGGCTGACGGGAGGAGGTCTCGCAGCCCCTGGCCCTGGGCAAGAGCAAGCAGAGATGTGCCATTGCCCCATTCCTCTGGTCCCACAGGAGGCACGGCTCAGCTGCAGCCATCTCCCAGCACCTACCACCAGCCGAGGTGGAGATGTGGGGCAGAATGTGGTTGGGGAGAACAAGGACGGGTGCTGGCTGTTCTCCAACATGGGTCCCATCATTGCTGCAAAATGCAACCTCCCTGTTCCACTGAGCCACTAAAATTAAAATGCATGTGACAACTGAAGCAAAGACTTGTCTGTGGGACCGACGTGCACAGCAGCGATTGTGGGACGGGGTGGCAGGAGCAGGGTTGAGGCTGGCTTCACGGGAAGCCGTGAGGTTTATGCCGGCAGAGGACCTGTTGTCTCTGGAGCGGGGAACTGGTTATTAATGCTTGAATTGCCAGTGGTGTTTGCGTCTGATTTAGTATCACTTAAGTAAGTGATGTATGATTTCAATTAGGAAGCAAAGATGCTTACTGCATCTCCATGATATGTTTGGATGGAGAAAAGTGCTTTGCACAGTCTTTCTGTTTCGGGGGAGGTAAATGGAGCACGGGGTGTCTGTGGGTTGCTTGCTGCAAAGTTACTTCAATGTCGGCTGGGAAAGCAAACTGCGTCAAGTTCATCCCGTGTGTGCCAAAGTCGATGTAAAGTCGCTGAGGTGGACTCGAGGGCTCTGTCTGGCACTGGAGCCAGGCTGGTGAGTGCCATCGGGGGATGCTTTCTCTTGGGGTCGGTGCTCTCTGCCAGCTGGAAGCAGAGCGGCTCCTCTGTGTGCTGTCGGCCCTGCGCTGCTGACACCCAGCAGATCTTCTTTTAGGGTCATAAGAACCTGTGGTCTTGGAGGAAAATGGAAGTTTCATCCTTGTTGCTAATGTGAAGTTCATCAATGTCTGTACTTCACAGATTGCAGTGGTCTGAGGAGCCGCTGGATTTATTAAAATGCTAAAGCTTTGTCCTGCAATACAGGGCCTGGCATTAGTGCCAAAACAAAACCCAAGGCTGAGCAGGAGCAGGCAGTGAAGTGAGGGAGGGCAACATCAAAACACTTTTAACCAAGACCAGCCCCATGATGTGATGCTTGAGTCATTAACATCTGAAAGGGCTTTGTGTGCTGGGATGCACACACATTTCTGGTTGGAATTAACACAGTGGTCACAAAGACAGGACACACATTTCTGGCTGGAATTACCACAGCGGTCACAAAGAGAGCTATTGGCATCCGCGCTGCTGCACGGGAGGTATTGATGTCTGGCCAGAGCCAGAATCTGTGATTTGGTGTTTTTCATGTGCTGCCCAGCATTATTGCTTGGGTCAGCTGGACACCTGCATTCTCAAGCCAGGTAGTTGGGCTTCAGCTGTGAAACACGCAAGGTACAGAGTGTGTGTAGGTGTGGGTTTGGGTACCAGAGCTATGCTGGAGCCGGCAGGAAAGTGAGGTTAAATGGCTGAGACACGGGTCTCCTCACACTCTCCATGCAAATGTTGCGATAGCACTGTGTTTCTTAGCAAATTAGCCGATACCAGAACTATTATCCTTATAAAACAAATGCCAATGGTGATTTAAAATGTTGTTTTCAGAACAAGCTTGCTACTATCTCTCCTGGTGAGAGATGTTCTCATATTTCAGCCATACGAACTTTCAAACTGCTGAGCTAAACAAAAGAGATATAATTTCCCTTTAAAATAACATAGTGAAGTGCTTGCTTACAAACAAATCAAGATTTACCTTGCGCTGATTAGAGGAGTAGTTGGAAAGCCCCTGTAAAGCAATAACAGAGATCACTTAATTGCTCAGAGAGTGATGCATCACCAATTGTGGCAGCGTTGTGTTTCCTGCCAGATCCCATCGGATCTGTAGGCAGAGCAAGTTTTCTAGAAGACGAAAACCCCAACCTTAGTGCTTTCCTCTGATAGCTGGGAGCCCTTCTTTCTCAGTGAGAAGATAGCAGAAATCTTTTATGGGTGCTGGAGTGACTGGAGGTGCTGGACAACGGCTGCTTCGCTGCCTACTGGAGTATCCTCTGAAAAGCAGCATCCTTTCTCTCCTGCCACCTCCTACCTTGTGCGTGACCGTTCCTGCTTTACCTGCACTGTCCATCACTTTCCTGCATCGCTCCAGCACGCTTGCTCCAACTTTGGGAGGGGTTTTCCTCTTAATTGAATGTCATTTATTTACATTGTGCTGAACTCCAAAAGAGCGTGAGAGCCCGGCCCCCTCCCAACGGACGGGGTCAGCTCCCAGCCGTGTTGTCCATCCTCAGCCAAGGGATCCTTCAGGTCCGGATTCCCACAAGCCACATTTTCAAGTTGAAGGTGAGGATGACAGCACTGTTCTTCAGATTCATGCACTATTCATGCAGTCCTCTAGGCTCCAGTGAAGCCCTTATAAGATAATAAGAAATTAATGAAACGTGGCAGTCTACACCTCCACTACAGTTTTCATCCAGGGATCTCTGCGTTTCACTAATATTTATTAACTGAGTCTTGCAATAGTCCAGCAGGGTCTGAGATTCGTTTTAGATCCGAGGGACTTGCTCTGTGCAGCGAGTCCATGGCAGGGCTGGGGTACAATCTCAACTCCTGCTTCCACCTGCTGATTCCTGTGTGAGGACACGGGCACCCCATTTTGGACTCCTCACCTCCATTGCTTTCCCTAGGGTGCTACGGCATTTGCTAACAGAGCTGCTTGCACGTTTGGGGTACCTCTGCCTTCAACACTGCGGGAAAGAAAGGAAAGCTTTGGATCCAGTGCCTAAGGGAGGTGAAGACAAGGGAGCTCAGCAATATTAAACACAGTTGGGAGTAGAGGTAGGTACAGTGGAAGGATAAAATGGGCGCTGAAATGGAGGACAAGGTCAAAAATGATGTCCCACTTCTCAGCTCTCCTGGGGCAGACGGAGGGAACTGAAGTATCTTGGGACAGAAAGTTACGGATGAGAAAGGACAGGACAGCAAGCAGGAGAATTAAAGGAAGGACAGACCTGAGTGAGAAGGGAATGGCAAAGGCAGGAGCTGGAAGGTGACAAGAAACAGGGGCAGGAAAAAGGCATTCGAAAAAGGACAAAACTAATGGGCTAGGAAAATGAAAGTTACCAGGAAGGATTAGAAAGCATCTGTAATCGTTCATGTGCCCCTCTGTCTGCAGGGTGGCTGTGGCTGAGTCAATCCCTTGCATATTTCCTATTTTTACAGAGGTGTAAGTGTTTTTTTCCAGCTAGGATAAGTGTGGTGTTGGCTCTTATTTCCATTTGAAGCTGACTGAGATCACCCCGCACCGGGGGCCGTACTGCCCCGCTTCGGCACTTGGAGCTCCAGGCAGGGCAGCATGTTGACCCTAGCAATGCCCCTTGCTGAGAAAGCAGACCCCTGTACTGTCCACTTGGAAAGATATGCTAAAGAAAATTACTGCCACGATTGATGTGAGTGCATATCTGCCACGTATTGTGTGTAGCAATGAATGTGAAGGAAAAAGTCCATCATTTTTCAGGTTATTGAATCCGTCTGTGTAGCCAGCCCACAGATATGAGGCAGTTGACATTCGGTGTTTGCTTCAGAAATCAGAATAATCCCAACCCACAGGCTGGCTCCCTTTCACAGAGATTTCATATCCTTTGTTGCTTTTTTTAAAAAAGAAATTGGACAACTAGACTGAAAAATACCTTTTTATTCTCTGTGCTTCCTAAGCAATATTTGAAAGCAAGCTCCTTCTGTACTTGTACCAATTTAATTTAAAACTGCTTCTTTAGATCTGTGATATTAAGGAGCTACACATCTTTCACCCATAGGTAATGGCATCCATGCAGAGGCAAAGATGTTAAAAACTGCCTGAGTGACTCCACTCCAGCCCTTGCTGAGTCTGATACCTGTGTTTCATATGGCGGTGGATACTAGATGCTGTAAGAGCCCCATCATAGGCTCTCATAGTGAGATAATCTACCTCTGCCTCTCAATATCTGATCCTAATCCCTGATAGTCAGCAAATGTCTTAGTCCCAGGAAACCCAAGGTTTGATATTCTTTGCAATGTTTTCTCCTGTTGTTAATTATAAACCTCAGTCTATTTGTTAATGTTCAGTTAAATGTCTGCACCTTCAGCTACAATCCTTGAAAAAAACCTCTTGCCAGCAGTTTAAACTAAGACTGGTATTGTAATTTCTTTTCCCCACCTACTAAAATTAGATTTCCTATATATTATTTACAGTTGTTTACTGTCATCCTGCTGTGATAAAGACAACAGCTTTGTGGCTTTTCTGCAAAAATCTGTTGCTATCTTGCCGTGACATCCCCTCACACGACTCTATGTGTCAGCACAAGGGTGTTCCTCACGCGGCGTGTTGAAAGCCAGAAATGATCTACATCTGCGGAGTGTCACTTACCACTGAGATTACTTTTATGAAAATCGGTGCTTACAACAGCTGCTTCATGTGAGTTGTTTGTGCATTGGTTTTTTTTGCAGTATATCTCATCCTCTTCCGTTGGTTTCTGCTGGGGGAGGCTGAGCCTCATAGGAATGAAGAAATTTGGGGTCACATGGAGCTGTTCCTCTTCCCTAGAGCAAGGTGAGTCCCCGTGATCAAAGCAAGCAGTGACGGTGACAGAAGACCGCCTGGCCGTACCTCTCCTTCCGTAGCCCCAGGGCGCTGGCAGCGGCACACCTTGTTGTTTCTCAGAGATGCAGGAGAAGGAAGAATTTCAAAGCACCGAATGGGATCCTGCAATGAGAAGCCTAAGGGAGGATATATACCTGAAGTCTTGAGTTACTGTAAAATTGCTCTTTCAAAGGAGTGGAGCGAGTGAGAGAAGAAGGTGTTTGGCTTCTGTAAAGGAAAAAAGGTGTCTGAGCAAAAACCAATAGCTCCTGAGGGGCAGGACCAAGCCAAGCCTCTCCATCTTTGGGATATGTTCATCGTTCAACTCAGGACATTTGTGACGCTGAAATCTCACAGCTGCACATGTCTGAGGTGTTCATGCTGACCCAGATGCCCCCTGGCACGGCCGCAGGGCTGGTGGCCGGGGCTGGCTCCCCCTTTCCCTGCCACAGACCAGAGAGGGGCTCTTTAGGGCACGCTTCCATGCAGATTTGAGTCACCAGGTACCGCATGTGTTACCTAAGATGCAGAGAGGTATATCTCACCTGACAAGGTGCTCTGACTTTGCACCTCCATGTGCAAGAAAAGGATAATTTATTTAAATTTATGATGGCTAACGGGCTTATCTAACTACAGTTAAAATAAGTTGCTGAATTATTCATGTGATATTTGGAATCATGATTGTGGGAACAAATTAGCTGACTGAAAACTGGAGACTGATGTTGCTCATTAATAATGCATAGAGGGAGGCTGGGTGCTGGGCGAGTGGGCGGGCTGGCTCCGAGCATACAAATGGGATGTTTCCATGTTAGAAATGTTCTTCCTGGGCAGTGGTTGTCTGGAAAAGTACCACCGGCTCTGCCGCTGGCTGAGTGGTCAGATGTGATTGCAGAAGCAGGAGTCTGCATTGCATCAGTCAGCTATTCTGTGCCTGGTGCTCAGGGTACTTCTGAGCTGAAGGACCACGTCCCAGGCAAATGCATGACCATCCCATGGAGAATTTATACTTCTTAAAATGTCTCCAGCAACAGCCCAAATGTTGCCAGCTTCACTTGTGCAAGCGATCCCAGCACAGACCTTCTGATTCTAGAGAGTTCCCTTTTAAAGATAAAGTGGTACCCTAGGTCACTCGGTATTTAGCAGAGTGATACTGTCGTTCTTTTATGTTGTGTTTAAAAAGTCAGATCATGTGGTGGACATGTAAAGAAAGCCATCTCATCATCTCAAGATCATCTAATGGGCATTGCTCTACACAGAAATCAGTTCTTGCAGCACCAAAGAACTGGAATATATTTAAGGACTCAAGATCACATTAGCTCTGAGGATTTGCTAGGTGGTTTGGTGTGCCATCAGATAGGGATGATATAATACAAACAGGGCACGACTTGGATAATGAGGGGCTATATGTGAAGTGACATGATTGCTTGATTAAGGTAATAGTTGAAGCAGGTGGAGAAGGAAATTATAATTTATATATTGCTGATTGTGAGGTTTATTTTAAGGACATAATTTAAAGATTGTCAAAATCAGAAAGAAAGATCCTGAGCAAAAGGAAGTCACTGAAAGAAAAAAGAGAAATTGCTACTGAACAATAAATATCTGAGGCTAAGCAGGAGGTGGGCAGCAAAGGGTAGAGGTGCTGGAGAAGACAAAGACAAGAGCTCCTGTTCTTAGCAAAGAACAGAACCAGGAGCCAAACACCCATCAGGGTCAGGAAGGGCACTGGATGTATCTACCTCATCTTTTGAGGGTAGATGCTGCTTGAGTTCAGCTGGATGCACGGAAGCTCCTGCTGCCGGCTCTTCCAGCCACCCACACCCCTGTTGTTGGGGATACCGGTGCGTGGGGTCTGAGCTAGCCTGTCCCGCTGCATGTCTTAAGCCATCTGCACAATGCCACGCGTCTTCGGCTGTTGACAGGTATCTGGAACAAATAATTGCTGCGTGATCTGGGTGAAATCACGGTGTTTCCAAATCAGGCCCAAACATCTAGTGTGGGTGTAACTGCGATGACCAGCCTTTAGCATCTGGGTGATGCTTTGGTGATGATGAATGTTGTTGGTAATGGTGAAACACTGCTGGGTGGTGGAAGACTGGGAAAGGGGATGGGCATGGTGGGTGAGGTGCTAGCATGGCCCACAGCCATCTGCGGGAGCAGATAGATCGGCATCCCTGTGTCTCCAGCGTCAGGAGCATGTGAGGACTTTCTCCAAGGCAGCCAGTTTTCTGCCTGCATTGCTGATTTGTTCATGTGCAATGTCTTTAATATGATTAATGTAGTGGGTTTTGCAAACTGATCAAGACGGACCTGGTCTGCCTGTAATTTCAGCTAAATTACAGTGATGTTCAATTTCAAACATACCTTTGATATGGTAATAGAAAAACCTAATTTAGCATATTGAGCAGACTTTGGGTAAAGTGGAGGCGATACTGAATATTGATCAAATACATACGCAGGTAGCAATATTGGGGGATAGTGATAAATATTTCTGTAGAGACTGAGCAGATTTATATTGTTATCCCTCTGCAAGCTTGTACCTTAACTCCTAATACCTTTAATTAGAGCTGTTCAGGGCAGGCTTTCAGCTTGCTTCCATTGTATTCCCATTATGAATCAAAAGTTTATTTGCTTCTCTGGTTGATGTGTGGGAAATAATGATATGGCATATAAGCTCACAACTTGCACAGCCACCATCAAAATGCCACGGTGAATGAAACTACCCATGTGTTATGACCTTGATGCACAATTTAAATAGGTGATTTTTCAAGCCAAATAAAACCTTTCACATTAGGCAGTAGAGCCACTTGTATGTGCTACAAATGCAGCTCCCCCCCTCTCCTAATTAATAACACAAAATAGTGGTGGAACAGATTTATGCTTGTCAGCAGAGCAGTTAACTGTCATGCCACTGATGAGTCAATGGCTTGTTGTATCATAAGTGCTGATAATACCCATATCCAGGCTGGGCACTAAGCTGTGATATGGCAATTTAGTTTTCACACACCATTTAGTTATGCTTTTATTTCAAATTAATCTCTGTTTTTTTTCCCTTTTTATTTCAGTTCTAATGCAATAGGCTCAACAGTGACCCAGGTCACAGTGTGAGAACTTGCTGTCACAGGCTGAACTTCAGCCATGGCTGGTTCTGCGGGTTTTGGAGAGAAGGATGCCTGGCACAGCCCAGGGAACAACCAGCTCACAGGCATACCGGCACCCAGTGATAACTAAGGACCAAAGTCCACGGTCGCAGGGATCCTACAAGCAAGAGAGAAACACCGCCATGGGTAATTGAGGTTACATTTGCCTTTCCACAGCAGCATCAAATTCAAAAATTCAAATGAATTGCAAAAGGAAGAGGTATCCTGTTCCCAGCCATGTGTTTTTTAGAGGAAGGGCTCTTAGGCTGAAACTGCATCACCAGAGGGTTATTGCTACTCCACGTAATTCAAGGTGGGATTTAAGGTGAGTTTAGGTAGCGCAGGAAGGGCCTGGGTCAGATCTTGGTGGAGATAGTACTAAGTTTGATTGGAAAAGGGCTGCAAGTGTCTGTTAGCCCACAGACTGTCTCCAAAACAGGGGCTTGAAAGAGGACTTCATGGTGAAGTGCTGGTGGTCTGTCTTATTTCGAGGCTCCTCAGCAAAGATTCTTCTATAGCAAAATATATGAATGTAAATGATCAGAGAGAGTCTCTGGGCAACCACCAGCTGTATTTGGGATTTCATGCATTTGTCCTGGGCTTTGTGGTACCTCTCCGGTACTTTGTGTTCCCCTGAGGACTGGCACACTGGGAATTTCCTTTTGGTTGACGACTTCTTCACCTCTCTTTTTCTCAGCAAGGTTCACTTGGATTCCCGATGAACCCCGTTTGTTTTACAGGTGACCACAGCCCTTGGGATGCTGCTGTACCTGCTGTACGTGAGCATTTAGTCCACGGTGTTGGAGTTTAAGGAGCATAATGGATTTAGGAGACAATGGTGTCTGCTTCTTCACAAAGCTCTCACCCCACCTTCACAGGCCTGCAGAGACTCTTTGGTAAAATGGTCCTTGGAAGCTGAATTTCAAAGCCTTTTGTGCAGCAAAAGATTTTCCCTGCAGACACGGAAACACTCAATACTGTGCCAACCAGGAGTACCCTGAACCTGTTTTTAGCACTGCTCTGTTGACATTTCAGCAAAGTTGCATTGAATGAATTCATCTGGGGAAGGAAATCTTGTAAGCCCGCACCCATCCTCACATGTGGGCTTCCCAATGTTAGCAGGAAAATGTCATTCAGGGATACGTACCGAAGACAGACAAGTGTTATTTTTTCAGGAAGTGAAATGATAAGCAGAAAATAGTAAAATCAGCCTGCAAATAATAACGCATCTTTTAAATGTTTTTTTTTTTTTGTGAAATGATATCTATTATATTAAATTTATGTGTATTTTTTCACATAGGATAAACAGCTCTCTTGGTGCTACCTTGAAGCTCTGTCAGACTGACCCTGAAAGGCAGAGGAAGCTCTCCCATGCACATGGGATGGAGATGCCTGCAGCAGAGTGGAGGGCTCTCTCTCCAACAGCTTTTCTCTGTATTTTATCACTCATGGTGATATTATACAGAATTCTCAAGGAGTCTTTATTTCTGCTGCCCCAAATCTCAAAGCTTTTTTAAAAATTCAGTCTGACTGTTCTTTGTGCTTGTTAACATCCTACACCGAGGAAAGGTTTTAGTCCATCTGGAGCAGGGTCTGGAAATTCATTGAAAAATAAGACCTAGTAAAATTAAAATGTACCAGGATCATTACTCCAGCTTGGTGATGGGAGATGGAAGGTAGCTGGCTGCTTTCTGAAAAGCCTGCTTTGAGAAGGATGTATCTGACACCCAATTTTTGACAGGGTTCCCACGCCGTTCCTCCCCTTTCCTAGTTGGTCACTGTGATGCTCGGAATGAAGTGTTTTCGAGGCAGCATTTCCACACATTTGACTTTTAAATTAAGGTGGCATTGTAGCAATAGCACATGGTTAAATGCTTCAATGTGTGAAAGAAATTGCATTTTGTACTGTTTAACCCTACGATAATGGGCTTTGGGTGAAAGCTTTCATCAGTAATTTTGGATCCCAATTTTGCTGTTGGATTTGCATGGCTCATCCTTCCCGCCTGGCCGGCTGCCGGTGGCTTCAACGTGACTTCACATGGCTGCAGGGATGCACCGCTGGCAGCAGAGGCTGTGCAAGCCTTTGTGTCCAGGGTTAGTGGCCTCTGTGGTCAGTTCAGTGATTATCTCTCCCCACCAAGACTGTTTTTTTTTTGGTTTTTTTTCTTAAACATCTCAATTCAGAGTCCCTGTTGTTCAGGGCAGTGTAAATTAGTCCGTGTGTCCCCTGGTGCTGGGAAGTCTACCTTTCTGAAAGTAGGCTTTAACATTACTATGATTATAGCCTAATGCAAGTTTCTCTTAGGGCATGGCCTCAATTTAAGGGTTTATTTTTTAGAAAGAAACTAAGCGGGTTAAACTGAAAGCAACCCAAGTGCTCAAATGTCAATGCACTGCGGAATTTAATCACAGCGAGTAGCCAGTCAGTAGCTTTTGAGCTACGTTATTTGGGCAGAGGAAGTCAAAGGCTCTTCTTATTTGTTTGTTTCAGTATTTTTGCATATTGAAATCTTTGCACATTTGTCTGCATGATTCCTGTTGAATTTTATGAATTATAGACTAGGTAGATTTTGGAGCATGCAACAAAATGGACGGACAACCCCAAACAGACATACATTTCACCGGTCATCCTGTTATATTTGTATTTGCCACAGTGGTGTAGAACACCCCCGTCTGCCACTGCAGCGAAGCTGAAGACTTCCATGTCATTTTTGTTCTTGCCGATGCACTGCAACCTGTTTGGAATAGAAAAGTTTGCAAAGGTCACGTATTTTCAGAAGAGGTATTTCTGATATCTTTTCTGAAGATCTATGGATAACTGTAAGAAGGCTGCATTGAAAAAATATTAATAACTGAGTTAAAAGACGTGGTATATTTAAAGTTTCTCTTAATATGTCTAAAAGCAATAGAAATGCCATCTAAATTTTGAAATGGGGAGGGGGCAACAAATCTTTTAAAACTAACTGCAGAGCGTTTGGATGGAGGAGATGCTGGAAAAGCAAATACTGGAAGAGGAAATACTGTGTACATGCAGGTAACTGGTGACACTGTGATACCTAGCCTGCTCCTGTGAAATATTAATTATTTATTCTGCGTACAGTGGCAGCAGATGTTACCGGAGATAGTTCTGACCATTTCTTTATCTCAGTGCTGGAGCAAATAGCCTGTTCAGGGCAGATGTCCCGCACGCTGCTGTTTCCTCTGCTGTGCACAGCTCTCTGCAGAGGGACCTGCAATCTCAGCAGCAATAAGGAGATTTTTTTTTCTTTTTTTTTTTTTTTTTTCCACCTCACACTCCTGTCTGGCAGCATCAGCTCCGGAGTACGGAGCCTCTAAGAAAGGGGAGATGTGCACAGTATTTATGTCTTAGCTGTGCTCCAGGACCAGAGCGTGAAAATACAGATGCTTTGCCTAGATGATAGCCACTAATATCAGTAATGTCTACTTCATAAAAAAAAAGAAGCTTGCAGAGACCCTGAGCTTGGTCTTGGCAGAACGGCAGCAATATTGTCCTTGTTTAACGGGTGGAGAACTCGGGTGCTGGAAAAAGCGCGTAGGTGTCCGAAAGTACCGGCAAAGAGGTAAGGCAAGGCAGATCCTGCTTTGTTTTAAGCATCAGGTTGTCCTTCCCTCAGGCACTGTGCTAAAATTGTGTCATATACCCAATACGCCTTAGGCTGAGGCTGTTCTATTTGAGCTCAGGGGAGCTGAGCTTGACTTGCCTGTGGCCAGTTAGGGCTGGTATATATTTCCACTACCCATCACCCTTTTATATTCTTTTTTCATATACATAAGATAATAAGGCTGAAAGAGGAAAATGGGTATGGTGATAGAGAATATATAAAGAGAGCAGATGATGCTAAGTAATGACTGTTAAACTATGTAATAAATCCTTGGCGATAGTACAAAACCTTTGCATCTGCTCACAAGGTAGAATTATTTCATTGCTGCCAGGCCCCGTACGTGGATATATAAGTCAGTGCATCAGCATCTTCAGGGACATATCCATAATAAAGATAATACTAATTTTCATAGCAATGTTTTTTCCTGTCAGCCAAAGGTAATTAAGTGGTTAAAGGAGAACTCAGTTTGCTACCTAATGTAAAAAATAACTCATGCGTTTTATGTCTCCTAGTCTTCTAACTTTCACCAGTGTCAGGCCACATTGGTTTTGCATTTACTGTAACAACCTTTCAGTAGATATGAGACAGAGCATGCTAAGCGTGGGGTTTCTAATCACTTTTCCTTTGTGCCTGATGTCCCAGCTATCCATGGACCTTAGGCATGATCAGATCATGGCCCTGAACTAATCAGATTTAATGTAGAAATAAAGGAATGGATCCAAAATGAGGTGGAACTAACAAATGAAAATAATAAGGAAATTAAATGACAGTAATTGAAAAGGTTTCTAATGTCTTAGATGCAGCACAGTAACACTCCTTTACTGTTTATCCAGCCTTGAGACCAGTTATTTGCTTTTGAAAAGTTTTGCAAAGGTATATAGATTGACATAAGTGCTGTATTTTCTGTACCTACTCTACCTAGACTAATTGAAAAGCTATCATGGAGAGGAAATTGGGTTGGTGTTGGGAGTTCGTGCTTGTGCTCTGATCTTCAGGAAGCTATAGAAAATCTCCAGAAAATTAATTGTTTAGACTTGAAAGTGCTCCATTAAGCTGAGGTAATGGGCAAATTCAGCATTCCTCAACAGTGATCTCAGGTTTCTTCCAAATCTTACTACACTAATCATTATTGCTGCACCATTCAGTCCCGTATTTTCTAAGTTTGCATAGCACATATTGCCAAATTACCTCTGCAGTTGACGAGGCACCATGGCAGAGGGAGGTACATTTTAAATTACAGTAAGTTTTGCACTGCCTGTTTTAAAAGAGAAGATCATCCCAGGGAGGCAGAGTTCCCACCCCCCCAGCACTAGAAGGCTTGTTAAAAATCCCCGTAAAGAATAAAAACACATGTGGAATCTTCATTTTTAATCTTGTTTATGTATGTGTACAAAAGGGAAATTTAAACCTCGTTTTCTGGCCAGCTCCCCGTGAAGTCCATCCCTCTGAGGACCACAACCCTCCCGCGCCGCAGGAGCGGCCCCCCCACCGTCGGGCACTCGCAGCTCCCCATCGCCGGGGACATGTCCTATGGTTTCGTATCCCTTCCGACCTGCAGTGCCTTCCAAGTGTAGGAAAGACTTTCTTTTCTTCTCTTTGTTTGCTTTTTATGCTTTTCCTTTTAACGGTGTATTAGTGGCAGAGAAGCCCGTAGAAATAAAAGCTCTCCACAAAAAGGCTACAACAAAATACTTGATACGAGGGAGGGATGAATGAGACCTTGAAATTACAGCCTGCAATATATGACTCAGTCCTGCTCGTGGGTACTAAAGGCATTAATTTCTGAATACTGTCTGCTTTAGTAGGTAATTTTTGTGAAACGCCTGGAGAGGCTGGTGCATTTCACCATATACTATAATGAAGTATGGCAGGTTTTAGAGAGATGAAGGGCTTTGCAAAGGTGCAGCAGCCTGACACCGGGATTCATTTTGAGCATGAGCTGCTTCCTATTTTATCTAAGCCTGATTCCGTCATCCTTGGAAAGGAGAGTGCTTGCTTTTGATGGTGAATCTTGTTATAAGTACTTATTTGGCATGCCAGTGAATAAGAAAAGCTATCATGATTTGACATGTGAAACGTGAAGTCTCAATTACTTTTATGTTGTTTTTCCTTCTGTAGATCAGGAGTGAAAAATATATTTTAATTAAAAAGTGAAATATGATATCCAGATCTCAGCATGCCTCATGGAGAACAATCTGAATTTTGGAGTGCTTCATAAGTCTTGGAGCAGAGCTTACGCTGCACTTCACAGGCACGGGCAGCAGCCGTGGCTGATAATGCTGACTGATTTATTTGGCCATTATCTGACAGTTTCTTTACTTAAGGGAAAAGGAGGCTGCAGATGACATCCTGCATATTCAGATAGCTATTATTGTAACATTCCTTTATGTATTTTATATTTTAATCCTTTTTTCCTTGCAGGCCTATTTCTTTCAAGGAAATGAGGGTTATGAGAGTGTGCTTTCTGCCTGCCTTCATCGCCTCCTGCCCAGCCACTTTTGAATCCCTTGAGCAGCCTCACCTCAACTTGATCACGAGGTGAAGGCTCAGAGATATTAAATCTCTGAAACTGGTGCACCAAGCAGCGGTGAAGCAAAGATGTTGCTCGGGTAAAACCAGGGAGAAGTTGGTTATTATGGATTTTTGCTGATAATGTGGGGGTTATTAGCTGGCATCTAAGATGGACTGGCTGCAGCACGTGCTCTCGACCATGCAGCAAGCCAAAACAAAGCCAAAAGCCACTGAAAATGCAAGGGCATTTCTGAACATGTTGTGGTGCTAAGGTCGTGTTGGGAGAACGGTTGCCTCTGTATCAAGGAGCTGAGCCTCTATCCCCCATGTCACTACAACGTGGCATTGTGTTTTCCACTGACCAGAAATATAAGCAAATTAGCTCTTTTGCTCAAATTAATGCCTAATTTAAAATAAAAAGGATAATTCTTGGCATGTTGGGCAAAAATGTCTCCTAATGCATTTTGAAGAGCTATGTCTGAAAATGTAGAGGGTGTTTTCCTTGCCTGTGTTTCCTGATGGTCATTAAAGGCATCTCACTTAATAAATAGTAACACATTCCTTCAATCAGTCTATTTAGGATAAAGACCTTGGCTCCTTCTCCATTACGGTAAGTGGACTAAAACTAAAGGTTTTTATGGAGCTCCCTCTAATTCCCAGAAGTAGCGCACCACTTCACCAATAAAGCAGTATTTTTTTCTTAACAGAAAGTTCTATTTACCCAACACTTTGCTAAGCTAAGTGTGTTGAAAGCTAACCATCTTTAATATCTAGCCCATAATGATGCTTGCACTTTCCTTTGAATGCTCCAGCTGCTAGGGGCTGAGATCACTGCATATTGATGGATACTTCAGCTGGTGCTTCCTCAAAGCAGCCTCACTAAGCAAGCTTAAATTTAGTCCATTCCTTACTGAATAACACTAGAATCGTAAAATCCTATGCTATGAGATTGGCAATCACTATGCTTGGTGGTGCATGGTTTAAGCAGTACTCTGTGTATCTAAAATTGTCAACAGCTTAAAAAGGAATCAAAATCAGTTATGACAAAAACATAGATGGATAATTATGCAGCATTTTCATAGAATAATAAAAAGTTCATTATATTATCTGCATATCTTGCTCTCTTAAAAAAAAAAAAGGGCGGAAAATGAAAATTTTTAAAAATCTTACCTCTGTTAAATTAGAAAGTGCCACAGACTTTTTTGTGCTTTGCTCCAGAAATGACCCGGTGGAAGTTCCTGGCATAATGGCCCAATATCCCAGTGACTTCAGGACTGCAGCAGGTGGGAAGCTCAGGAGCAAGGAGGGGGCATGGGACCCCCTGCCCAGCCCCTCTGGCTTGCCCCAGCAGAAGCTCACATTGGGATGTCAGCACCCTTCCCACGGAGGTGGCAGGGTTTGCCCTTTGCCTGCCAGTGCTGGAACTGGTGGAAGATGTGGTGGATGTGGTGGAAGGCTTCTGCTCCCACCCCCTGTCCTCCTGCGGTAGCTATGGCCAGGGGACCCCATCCTCTTCTCTGGGCGCATGGAAATGGGCAGGACTCGCAGAGATCAGGGGTTGCTGTTTGTAAGCTTTCTGCTGAGAGCTGTTATGCAGATTTGGTGTACATAGCGCACGCTTTTAATTGGGTTAAGGGGTCCATGAGTGAATAAACAGAGTCTTTCTACATTAGCCCTTTTGGCACTCTAAGTCAGGCTAGAACTCATAATAATTGTTTATTTAATACTTAGTTTATGTCACTAATCATCTTTACTTGCAAGGAACTGATTATATTTAAACCCTGGGAAGTCAATGAGTATTTTATTACCAATTTCATTAAGGCCAGTATTTTAATCCTTGCCATCTAAATCTTCGCATTCGAGTAGAAATTTCTCTAGAGCTCATTACTTTAAATATGAGAGCAATGGGTGAACCTTACCGATCACACCATCTATTATTATATTTAGTACTGGGGTAGCTGCAATGCTAGAAGGACTCTTCAAATAAACAGTCATTAAGTATGACAGTGATAATGGAATGTGCACTGTGAAATTATCTAATTACTGACACTTCAAGTCTGTATCAAAAATTTCTTTTGAAATAGAATATAATTAAATTCTTTTGCTCCAAGTACATCCCGAAGAGCAATAAACTTTCAGACTTCAAATAACAAAGAGTGAAAAAAAGGTGCCATGTAAAGATGAGTTTGAACACTTGGAGGATCATATTCTTGCAGAAAATGTATGTCATGACTCCCATTCTTGGACCTGTTTGCTGGGATCTATTAAAACCTGTTGATGGTTATGGAAATGAAAAGGATGTTCCCAAAGGAAAGGGAGAAGATGAGAATAGTAACAGATGCTACAGCACCCCAGAATGCTTGACTGTTGGCTGTGAAAGATATCTAGAGCCTGATTTGAACAGTAATTGCTTTATTGGGGTATAGCTTTGAAAAGTCATGTAGCAAAATGAATAGATGCATCTAATCTGTTATTCAGAATAAGAATGATCATAGATGCTTCTAAGGGTGGAAGGTCTTCATTGCAATTTGTTGATACAGGCTGTGAAATAGAAATATGAGTCAGTGTGCTAAGTAATAATTAGAGTTAACTGGACACTTGGAAAAGTGTCTGCAAACACTTTGATCCAAATCTGTTAGTTTTCCATAAATCTGAGTGTATGAGTATTGCAGGGAGCAGCTTGTATTTCGCAGATGTGGAAGCCACGGACGAGGCGGTAGGAGCGTGCCTGCGCTGCTGGCAATGACTAGCCATGCAAAGACAGAAGGGGACCCAAGAGGAGCGCAGGAGCTGTGAACCCATCCCTCGCTTGGCGTCAGTTGTGCAGTGGGTGCTGCGTGCGTGGGGTGCTGGCTCACAGCCTGGGACCCTGCGCCGGGCAAGAGGCATCTTGCTGTCAGCCCACAGATGACGCCGACTGTGGCAGATATGAGGTGCCGTGACCTTTTCTGTCTCCTGATGCATGGGAAAGCATGACATTAGCTTTGCCAGGAGTCTCCAGTGGGGAAATAGACTCTAGAAATATTTTGAGGGGGGCCTTTCTAGGCCCTAGCACATGTACCCTTGTCAAGAGTAAGAGTAAAATTCAGGAAAGAAAAGACGGCAAAGGAAAGAAAAAATGTTTTGCAGATTATATTGCTTGTAGCTTGCTAGAGCTCCTCCCTGTTTATGTCTCTAACAAGAAATCTAGGTTGCATGCATTTTTAAAAAAAATGTTGCTTTTCATCTACTAGCAAGAAAAGTTGGGAGTAGCGTTCTCTTCTCATCATTTTTTTGCATTAATTGAAAAACATATAACCCAGCAGTATAAAACAGCCAAGAATGTCATCTCTCCAGTATCACAGCCTTTAATAAAAGTCAGAGTGGCACCATTCGTGACCATCTGATGTTTATGGCTGCTGCTTCTGAAGTGCATTGTGTTTCAGCGCCTCTTGGCTCGTCTCCATTCTGGCTTTAACCTCAATGACTTTGGCATAGTTATTTCAGGGCTGAACTTCACCCATTTTGTCTTCCGCAGAGTATGAAGTCTGCTGCTTGCTTATCAAATATGAAACTGTGTACAACTGGGCAACATAATGCTAATGGAATCGATATAGCAAAAGAGATCTCACAACCCCTCTGTACTTTTTACAATTTACTTTGTTCGTCACCCATTAATTCTTATATTGATTTTGCTATAAAACACAAACTGCATTCCTATCACAGCCCGAGAAAAAAGCACATTGATTATATTGGAACAAGGTATGTTGTAAAAATGAAATGCCTAAAACATTTAAATGTAGTAAGCTCTGCTAAAGTACATAAATCACATTGTTTAATGTTGTAAATGAGTGGTGCTGCCTTAAACAAGGGAAAAATATGGCGCCATAAAACAATTTTGACACAAAATAACAGTCTCTGTTTCTCTGTACCTGCCATTTTAGAAATGCTATCAATAATGGTTACGGTTGTTTGCAAGTGGGAGGGGGGAAACGTTCTCAATATCCCCTGTAAAAAGTTCCTTCAAAGTCACTTTGTAAAATTGACAACAGTGGTGTTTTACCTGGCTATAAATAAAGCCTGATTATTACTGTGTCCTGTTTACTTTTATCATGCCCTCACCAAAAACTTTTTGCTGCATCATTACTAATGATCGTTTCAGGAGCCAAAGTTGTGCCATGTGCTTGACTGTTATTGCCGGGGAGGGAACTGCAGCTGCTTCCTACCACCTCGGTGACCACATCGTCTGCTGAAGATGACGGACACCGTTCCACCATCTTAAAGGGAAGATGGTTCAAAGGGAATTCATCTTTCTGCACCACTTAGAGCTCAACCCTGAGTAGAGGAGACTACTGATTAGGTAGAATTCTGCACTGTGAGAGTGTCATGGCAGTGAAGAGTGAAAAAGGAGAATTTTGTGATGATTATAAAATAGGTGCTTTTTGTCACCAAAGTTATGATTGCAGAAATCTATTCTAGTTGAGATTCCTGTAGTGCTTCGGAGCCCTGGTCATGATCCAGGAGTCCACAAAGCCCAGTACAAGCCCAGGAAAGTCGCTTTGGAGAGCCCGCAGTTAACAACAAGACAAGTGGCAACTGCCAGGCAGGGATGGATTTGGGTCCAGCAGGAAAGAAAGGGAAGATGGGGGTAAGAAGGATTGGGAGCTGTCTCAACAGCTTAAAAACCTAAGCTGTTTCCAAGGTTTTCAGAATCCATGGAAATAGATTTGATGGGGAGGAAAAAAGAGAGGAAGGCAGGAAGAAAGAAAAAATGAGGGTGATTAAGACGGGTATTGTGCATTTGCGTAACATTTAAGCTGGTCAGAGCGGGGGCCTTGGCTTCCTGCTCAGTGCTGTGTCTGTGCATGAGGCTACAAAATCATCCCTTCTGCCAGATTTTCTTGAATGAGCCTGGGAAGCGGGAGACGAGGAATTAACTCATCTTGGATTAGAGATCATAAAGCAGGGATGGGACTGTTGTCTGCTGCCTAACCCTTGGATGGACGCTTCTGTTATTTTAGTTCTTGCTTCATCTTGTTCGATACATTTACCTTTTTGATCCAACTTTTCTTGTGTGTTTTTCTCACCTGTGAATCAGAGCAGCTGCTGCAGAATCTGGGATGGCTCTGCCAAACTTTGTTTATCTGCCAGCTAAAGCCTCCCCGCTTCCAGCTACATCACTCTAAAACCCAGCAAAACTCAAGTGACTGTAAAGAGGTTGCTATAGACTTCACCTAGCGAGAGCAGAATTTGGCCTGTTCCTCTGGAAAGGAGAGAAGCAGAGGATTTGTTTTAAGGGACGTGAAAATTCACTAAAGCTGCTGAGACTCTTCCCACGCGTGGTCTCCCCCAGGACAAGGCTGGTGGAAATGAAGCTGGGTGACAACCCTCGGTGCAGGCTGTAGTACTAAACAACAAGCGCTGGGGGAAGCCAGCACACCTAGAAGACGTGCTGGGTACAGGTCCTTTTTTTGGGAAAAGGAATATTATCTGTAGGGAGGTGGCAGATGTGAGACTGACTTTGCTCAGCAGGAAATCTGCAGCTGCAAAATTCCAGTTAATTCCTGGGTGCTTCGTTATTTGAATTCATTAGCACCAGATTTTCCTGTGTGGCTGGCAATCATTCCTCCTTTAAAGCATAATGTGCTCTTCTGGTGGGAGGTTGCTCTTGTCCCTGTTGGATCGGCACTGTTTTTTCCAGTTCTTTGGGAAATTGCACCCTTGGCAGAGCACAGCAGCTCTGTTCTTCTCCATGGGTTTGCAGGGCAGCAGGACTTCTTCCTTGCCCACCTCCACCCTCTCTCCCAGACACGGGGGGAAAAATTCGTAGAATGAATTTAGTGTTGAAAACCCTGTGAAACAGATTCCTGTTGCTGTGAGAGGGAACTCCATCAGGACTGTGCTTATCTAAAAGGGCAGCTCCAAGGCTTTTCTAAGTTAATGATTAAAGTACGTTATCTCGGATCTCTCATCAAGGAAGGCTCTGTTTTTCCAGGTTGAAGCTCTTAATTTTTTATTGCAAGGATCAAGCCTGTAAGATCCTCAGAAGTTTAGTTAGGGCATTTTGTCCTAACGACAACTCCTTCGGCCGGCTGCTGCCAACGAAAGCAGCTGCCAAGAGTCCCCCAGGCCTGTGTGGGTGGTGGAGGGCTGGTGCCTATCAAAACAGTTGTGGAAACACAGAAAAGCTGAGGAACTGGAGAGGAAAACAATAAAGGCAAGAGCCTCATTTATTTTTTTATGAGTGTTAAGCCCATATGGCTGTCATGCTTTGCCTGCACGCAGCACGTCTACGAGAGCAGGTTGCTGTGATAGATGGACAGGAGCTGTAGCTGCTCGGAGAAGTGGCTTTAGATGGGTGATTTGGTACAAGTTGCTGGAGCTTTTACAATGGCACAACAAGTGTGAGGAATTAGAGGCAATCCTCTTGCAAACACCGGGAGGCTGAATGTCCGGACCAGGCTTTTATAGGCTCTGCTCAAAACCCAGCTATCGCTGCTCCACAGTGACTGTTTCCTTACTGATACCATAGCTGTGTGTTGGGAACACATAATAATAACCAAGCCAGGAAATATGGTTTATGGGGTTCTCTGTGGGATAAAATGGAGACTTTATCTGAGGCCAACAAGCAGAGTTACAAAGGGGCAAGTTCAAATGCCAGTCTCCAAGCTTCCCTTTTCTCTTTTGTGTAGGTTTTTTAACGAGCAGCTCCTGCAGTCCTCTTCCCTTAAAACTCCTCTGCAGCAGGTTGTGCTCCTGCAGGAGGTTAATTAGGCAGCCAGGCAAAGCTGGGGCTCTCTACTCACACATTTTGAGTCACTAAGTGCTTTCTTCTATTAAAACTAACTTGCATTTACAAGCCTGCCTTGTATTTATCTAACGAGGATAGTTATCCACCTCCAAAACGACATGATCCATTTGAGTCAAGGCAGTTCTTCTGGAGATGGGGAAGATGTTTTACTGCTGGTTTCTTTTGACTGGTCCCTGCAGAGTACCCTGGTGGTGAAGTGGCCTGGGGCAGCAGAAGCAAAGCTCAGAGCCTGCAGGAAGATGGTCCAGATCTGAGTAAGTTGAAAGGATTTTCTTTGTTTAAGCTGAGTTGAGCATGTCTCTCCCAAAGTGAAAACTGAACTTGCTGTGGTGCAGTGCCAGGGGCCAGGGAGCTAGTTGTAAAGGTGGTGTGTGGCGTGGGAAGCCTGACCTGCTGGGTTTGTTGGTTTTGCTGGTGTAGGACTTTTTTTTTGGTTTGGTTTACTGTTTTCCAAGTTTCTGTAGGTCAGTGTCATGGCCACGGTATTAGTTAAGCAGTTGCTTGCAGTTAAGAGATGCTGTGGAGAGGATAAAGTAGCCCAACTTCTGATGGGCTTTAGACACCTGGTCACCAAACAGGTCTTGCTCTTTCTACAGGCAGTTTCTTTTTTAAGCAAGTCGTTATTAATTGTAAGTGCTGTTCTGTGATGGCCCAGTCTGCACTTCTGAGAAGGTGCTGTGCCCTCAACTTGAAGTGTTTTGTCTCTGTAACTACTTGAATTGCCATTTTCTGCCTTAGACATAGGTAATTGTTATTGCTGCAAAATGCTTTCTTGGATGATTATCAGTTGACTTGTATTAATATTTACAATAACTTTTTTGTTAGTAATTTTTTGCTACAACAGGAAATGAAATGCAAATTAACAACTGTAAAGATTAAAACATAATGAAATAGGACATGAACTCCAGAGAACTAATGAATAAAGTGGCTCGAAGGCACAAAAAGATGTCCTTCAAAAACAAACATAGAGATAAATAATAAGATAAATAATTTTGAGGCATTAAACTGACAAAGAGAAAGAAATACCGAGTATGGGATAAATTGTTTCATGCCAAAGTTATAATTGCATTCCTTTTTCTTAATACAAAGGTGAAGTTTCTCCCTAAAGTTAACCAACTGTGTAATCGCTGCATGGTAGATTTTTTCTGAACTTACAAATCAGCACATCAAAGTGTCTCTCTGGTTGTTTACCTTTACTGTCCTCATCTGGCTATTTAACAAATATGTTGGTCTAATGGACAGAAACAACACTTTTTTTTTTTTTAAAATGGTATTTGTCTCCTGTGCTTTCTGTTTTCTAAAGCAGAAATGCATATCTGAAGCTGCTGGGTGCTTTTACGAGGTGTTTAAAGCTTATCCAAGCTGACAAGTGTTAGTCCCTGCTTCAGCAAAGCTCCCAAGCCCTGACATCTCTTCTCCTTCTTGAGACTCACTTTGGCCGTTGGCTTTAAGATGACGCATCACTCCTTTGTTTAACCAAGGGCTGGGGGCAAAATCTGTGCATAGGTGCTGCTGGCTGCTTCTCAGGGCAAACCCCTCCTTGACTAGATAGCTATGTTGGTGCAGCTGAACCTGGAGCAGACCCTGAGTTAATTTGCATTGCTGTAAATGTTGGCTACGTCTTGGCTTCATCGGTTTAAGTTGCCTTGGATCCTGTGAAATCGTGAGGTATCTCTGATTCAGTGCATCTTTAATACTCTTTCACGTGCTACTTAGTATGGTATAGCTTTAGCACGGTGCAAACATCTGTACATCTCAAGTCTTTAGGTATGAGTCTAAAATACCTCCCCTTAAAATCAAGAAAGAGGTTCCCAAGGCATTGCTCGCAGTGGGATTAATCCTTTAGACTACAAATGTTGTCAGGGCTGGGGTTCTCCCTTTTGCTCATGGTTAAGCCATGTATAGCGCTGGTATTTCAGAGGAGATGGAGAGCAGCCTTCAGGGAGTTGCTGCTCCCTGACTTGGTAATATTAGGACAGCACTTGTTGCCCAGGAGGACACAAACCTCTTTGTAATCCCAGGCCATTTGGAATACCCAGTTGTAGCCTGAGATGCTTCTCCTCTTGGTCTGCCTTCTATCGCTACTGGCTTTATTAGGGAAAAGGATGAAGGTTTGGACTTCTGAAGTATTTGCTTACTCCCAAGTGAAGATACTTGCCTAGCTGGATTTCCAGGAGTGCTTGAGCCTCCCTGGAAATAAATGGAAATTAACATTGAACCTGGTTGAATTTCCAGGCTTTTAAAAAAGAAAACCAAACCAAACTTTTTGCAATTTCTGTTCACCCATCTTTTGTGAATTTTCATGACACACTTTGAAGACTCAGGTGGGACCTCACAGTAGTTACTTGTCCAGGTGAAGCTTGTTTGCATGTGTGAGTCAAGGCGGTCAGGCTCTCCAGCAGCTCATGTCTGGAGCCTGTAATGGTCTGTAAAGATTCAGTTCGGCTTTTACTCAGATTTTTTTTTTTTAGCATCTTTCTTCTTTATTCTTGATGACAAGGGACGGTGTCATAAAAATAAGAGCCTCTTATTTTTTAAGAGAATTCATGCAAACGCTGTTTCTATTTATTCTGAGCCTGATGTCAGAATAATTCTGTGTATGATATTGCATTCATTATCATACATCAAGTTGTGATGGTAAAGAGAGGGCCTCACCCAAAGAGCAAAGAGGAGGAATGAACTCTCAAAAACAGATCAAACCTCAAAAGTTAACTTTAAAAAAGGGCTAGCTGTACAAAACAATGTTTTTTTTTCTTTTCTCTTTTGTCATTTGCACTTCAAATTCCCTTGGATGGCCAAGCCCTGGCACAGTAGATGTAGTAAAAAAAACCTCTCCCGATTGAAGTGTTTTCAGCTTTTTATCAGGGAGTTTTCTTGCCTCTTAAACATCATCTTTAATCTCTAGTTCCAGCTTTGCATCATCTAGCAGTTTTTGGTGGCCTCAAGGCTGCAGCTTGATTGGTCAGAGTGCTTTCCAACTTGGTAGCACCTCATGATGTCTGAGCAATTAGACCAAGCGTAAATATAATATCTTGTACCCTATTACCTGTAGAAGATGATCTATCCTAGTAAATATATCTGGGGAAAAAAATCCTATCAACATTGATATACATTCTCCTCCACCTTTCCATAACCTTGATGGCAAGTTATACAAATATTTCATCTGCTGAATGCAGACTTGGCTTAGAATGTGTGTATTTCAGCTCTCCATAAATAAAAATAATGGGCCTAATTTTCATTTTTGCTAGGGACCACTTCTACCTGTTTGGGGATAGATCCTCAGCTAGTGCGAGTTGTCATAGCATCACTGCAGCCGGTGGAGTCTGGATGCCTTGCGCCTACCGAGGGTTTGTTCTTGGGTGTTTCGTGGCCCCATCGAGTAAGTGCAAATTTACACCGGAGCATTGGACAGGGCCTGAGCCAGAATGAGAAACAGGTCTAATTAAGTTTTGTAACTGAAATCGTTATTAAGGTCTCGCTCATTTTC
The DNA here is from genome assembly GCF_018139145.2 of Gymnogyps californianus. NCBI lineage: Eukaryota > Metazoa > Chordata > Aves > Accipitriformes > Cathartidae > Gymnogyps > Gymnogyps californianus. The sequence continues at coordinate 18,823,513 of NC_059484.1, forward strand.
ACTATACAAATATTCCAGCTGAAAGGATTATATTTACAAGTGCTATTTATAATTAAGCATTTCACTTGATTCGCCTGCAAACGGAATGTAAATCATATTTTGCTCTGCTAAAAGGCAAGGAAAAGGGGAAAGTGTCTCCAAGTAATTTATATTACATTTTGTGGTTAGCAAAAACACAGGTTTATGCAAATATGGATTTGTTGAAGTCTGTGTATTTGACTTGTAAAGGTACTTTATTTCAACGGGGCTCTGTTGGGCAGAGGAGAGGGGAAAAAAGATTGACTTACTCATCTTCTGCTGTGCAGCTGAGCAGCTCCTGGAGATGCCTGGGCTCTGCAGACCAGGTTGGAGGGTGAACCTGTCCCCCCATCAGTGGCTGTTATAGCCAGGCTGTGCTCACAACAAGCGTTTGCAGTGGTCCCGGGAGGTTAATGCGTACCCAAAGCTCTCATGGGATGGGAAGGGTCTCGGCACATCTGTAAGGAGGTTGCCTGACATCCAGGGGATTATCTGTTTTAATCCAGTCTGTCGACATGTAAGGGAAGATTAAACCTCTGCTTTGGGCTGCCTCAGGTAGGAGAAAGCTGTTTGGAACAAGACACTCAGATATGTAGGGGACCCTTCTATGCAGGGATGAGATGAAGCTTGTCAAAGCACTGAAAGGTGAGGATAGCCAACTCCTTTGGTACCTCGTGGCTCAGTTACAGATCAGATTTTCTTGCAATAAATGAGCTCCTAATGTTGCTTAAGGGCTTCTGGGCTTTGTTCCTGAAGATGGAAGGAGACTTAAAGACTTAATGCGCAGGAGGTACTTCTTTACCCCACCACCTCGGGAAGCCGATACCCAGGAGATGGCCCCTCAGCTACGACAGTAGGATGCTGTGCAAGAGTCGCTGGGTAATTTCATGTTGTTAGTGGTGTAGCCCATCTCCCCGCCATAGTTCAGCTGCACTGCTCGGTCGCGTCAGGCTGGATATTACATTTCTATAGACACCAACTTATTTGCTTTGTGAATCTTTCTGTAGCTGCTACAGCAATACAAATTAATTGATGTGAATGGTAAGGGTGAAATAACTTAGAAATTATACTCCCGATATGAGCTAGACCTGAACAGACAGGAATTCATCTTCATGCTTGCACATAAACATTGAAATAAGATTTTTTTTTTTAAGCTTGGTTTCTTATTCCCTCTTGTCAGCTAGCAGTTGAAGGCCATTGTGTGTGGTTTTTTTGGTTTTTATTTTTTTTTAAACAGCTGATTTAATAAACTATTTTTTTCACTTCATCTGCTGTTCCTATGGGAAGAGGATCTTTCAGGAGCATTCCCAAATTTGCTACAGAGCCAAATTTTGTAGCCTTTCTCTGCAAAGCTAAGTTCTGATTTCCATTTGATAAATAATCCAAAATTTTCTTCTTGCTATTCACTGAGTTTCCATAGTTGCAGGCTACCATGAGCCCTCCTGTTGAAGGCTGGAAGAGCCAGCCGCGGGCTCACACCGATGAGATGGCTTTGAGCTGCGTTAGGAAACGCGGCATTGCCAACGCCAGTGGCTGATGAAGCTTTTCAGTTTCTAGTGACGCTTACGCCAGTGGAGCTGAAAAGGTGGGAGCAAAGGGCAGTCCCTTATCCTCCCACAAAATGACAGTGTTTCAGAAAATTGCAGTGGTGTCTGAATGGCTAGGTAGGCTGGCGTGTGGCTCAGTCTGAGCGTCCCTGCTGTTGTGAAAGGAGGAGAGCCGTCCTCTAATCCGAGGGTACGGGCTCTGCATTGAAGATGAGGGAGCCTGCCTTCCTCAGGTGCAGCTCCGTGCGCTGGGGTTAGCGTACTCAGGCCTCGGTATTTGGTGGTGCATCGTGCAATAACCTGGAAGCGTTGCTTCTGCAAAAGAGCAGTGTGATACAGTCGATGGGTAAAACGGGGCAAGGGGAAGGCTCGGACTTGAGCAAGGGCCAGGACGAGGTGTTTGCAGAAGCGGGAGCCTCGGGCTCCATCACCAGCCTGTATGTCTCCCATCTGAGCAGGGCTGGAGCGGCTGGCGTTTGCTGTGCAAGAGAAAACATGCACAGGTGCTAGTTTTGGACAAACTTTCCCTGAATTCCACCTGTTTCTATCTGATACCGGCTAAATGGGGAGAGAAAAACTAAACCCCCAAGCCAACGCGTTTCCGAGCCTTGGCTCCCTCTCCTCATGTTTCCCTGGGCTGTGTTGCTTTTCCAGTTGCATCGCTCATTCCCAGTTCCTCGGACTGTCTGCTGGCTGCTTGTTCTATTAGTGCTTTGGCGGCTTCTGCACAGCAAGGACTGGTGAAGGAAATCAGTGTATCAGGGGAAGATGCAATACTCCTATGCCACCATTTGTCCATGAATTGGGTTGTTTTCCCTCTTTCGAATGCACTTTGTGAGAGTGTTTACTAAGGAGATTAAGTTGGAAAGAAATGGAGACAGATTTGGTTTCTGCACTGATACAGATCGGGAATAATTCAGTGCTGAGTTATGGTGTTCAGGCACAACCAGATCAGTGGGATTCGAGCCCACAGGGAGTTTGTGACTTGTTCAGCTGTAACCACCATTAAACAGAGAAAATGTGCATCCTTGGTCTCCAGAGGCGCTTCTGCTCTACAGCCGGTTAAGAAAATGAAGCTTAAAATAACTTAAGTGAATTGTGAGCAAATGTTGATGCCATGTTTCCTTATGGGTACTTAGTATTTTCTGCCTGGTATTAAGTGGGTTCTTAGCGCAGGCTACGTTATGGGTGGTTTAAGCTGCTGGAAGATGCTGCAGCTGACAGAAGGGGTGTTTCTGACCTACCCCTTTGCCTTGGCTGGAGCAAGTGCTTCCTCTTGGAGCAAGGCAGGGGATCCCATCCAAAAATGTTCCTAAAGAGCTGGAAAAAGGCAACAAAAGGAAGTGCTTCCAATTGGATCTGTGAGCTTGAGCCTTTCCATGGGCATGTGGTCAATAGAGCTGACACAATGAAGGGAGCATGATTTCATTCAATAATTTAATTTTATACATAAGCTATGAAAGCATATTGTGTTCAGTTCAAATTACATGCCTTTTTAACCATATATTTGCTCTACTTTACGTATTTATCCTTTGGTTATCCCAGCTAATTGAGAACTGACTCTTAATTTACAACTGAAAAAGAAATATTTTCATTACGGTGGTGATTAGGAACTCCAGCCAAAGATTAGTCTCTGCTTGCGTTAGATACTGTACAATTGTAGCTCAAAAAGATGATACCTGCCTTCAATACCTCATAATCCAATAGGAAGACAAAGAAAATATATGTATCTAATTACAAGGGAAAGGTCTGATGAGCAGAGGCCTGGGAAGGCAATAACCAAGTGACGGCTGGCACGGGGCCGTCATCAAACCCTTCGCTATGGGGGGGACGTGAGTCGCGCTGCCAGTTCTGCCTGAGCAGGTCTCCAAAATTAGGAAAATTTAAAGGCCATCTGCTGGTAGATTAGGTAAATAAAAATATAACGTAATTGGATTGGGTGCTCATTTCAGCCTTCTGGGTTATAAACGATAGGGAAAAGGTCACATTTCCTCAGGCTATTGGAAGTTGAGTGGATTTATTGTCTCGGCTTTTCATAACCCCCGGTTTAAGATGTAATATCAATTTCACTGTTATCTTTTTTTAGCTGTGGAAAATCTCTCTTGCGATGCTGTGTGCGGCACAGCGCCGTCGACGCCGGCTGGACCCGTGCCAAACGGTTGCGTGTTTATATCTCTCCCGACTGTGTTTGGAAACAAGTAGATTTTTAAATGACAGGACAAATCAGTTGGGCTGGAAGCTTCCAGCTCAAGTAATTACAGTTCTGTAATCTCCTGCTTCAAAATTCGGTGTTGCAGATACCAGCCTCCAGGCGTTATGGCAATAGCAGGAGCTAAGCTAACACAGGTGGATCCTGACTGGAGAGATCCTATGGCACCTCCGCAGCGGGGTGAGCAGGACAGGAGGGGAAGGGAAGGATGGGCAGATGGGGGGGAAAAGTGGGGAAGACATCCCAGGCAGGAGGTGCATCAGGCTAAACAACCAGAGGATGAGATGCAAGCATAACACAACGGTGGTTAGTGTTATTTTGACTTTCCTTCAATTAATTGGGGAGCCCTGGAGACGTATGGTGTGACTGAGGCAGAGATGAGGGATGCAATAAATTATTTTCAAATGTGAGAGACCCAACCTGGAATATTTGTATCTATTTATCAGTGACACCAACAGGATACCTGGATTAAGAAAACACAAGTCCGGGGAACACGAGTGATGTTTAAATTGTACGCATTGAGTTTAAAGAAAGAATTGGATTGTGAAAGATTTGGAAAGTGAAATAACTGCTCACAAGCCGGTGTCTGTATTTTAAGACAGAGCAGCTCAGCAGCCAAGAGAGCATCCCAAGGAGGAGAGGGAGGTTGCATTACTGGATCTACAGTAGTTCAGTCAAATGAAAACATGACTATGTGGAAAACAAAGGGCACTGAGGATGTACCTTTAGTTCTTTAGGTAATTTCTTCAAAGCTTTTCTCTAGAAGCATTATTTTATTTTTTTTTAAGTTTGCAATGATAATGCTTTACAGAATATTTGATTTTAATTACAGGAACTAATTTAATATTTCAGTGTGAAGCTACACTGCTTTCAAAACTCTCAAATTGATTTATCGTAGGTAGATGTTTCCTCAACACAGGCTTCCTTCCTTCTAAACACTTCCCTTTCACGTACAGGCCTCTCCTCCATCCCACCTCCCGCTCACTGTGTGGGTTCCCACAGACTAGAAGTGAAACACGATTTATTTTCACCCCGACAGGACTGGTTTCATTACAGCACCGTTATGCCATGCCACCACACGTGCCCAGCTGGAATTCCCACTGTTTAATTTCTGATATCTTAAAAAGTGTCCAAATAGTTAATTTTAGGCCAGCTTTCTTTACACACAGCCTCCCACAATATGTAGCTATGAAAATGTCTTTTTAAAAGTCCCAAACGTTAAAGAATGCAAGGGTGAGGACAAGGGCTGCTGTGTGGTACAACTGGTAAGAAACCAGAGGAGGACACATCCTCCAAACTAAAACGTGAAGGGTACCACATGGAAGATGACAGACGCGGCATATGAGTGTTATTTAGGCAATCAGGCTGGACGTTAAATCCTAACAAAACAAAGTTCAGTTTCCCCCCGTTCTCCGTCCTGATTTTGCAGAGGTGCCATAGGGTCTCTCGGGTCAGGATCCAGCAGCTCCAAGATAGGTAAAGTGGAGAAGCTACTGAAGGACACATTTAATGAAGCAGAATGAAAACAAGGAATATGGGGTGTGGGCACACAAAAATGTAACTGGGAGAACAAATGAGCTCCCCGGGCCCTGTAATGCAGATATCAAACAACCCTTTTCTCATCAGCCTGTTTTTCTTCTTGCCAACCTCTGGCAATGCTTATTCAGCCTGGGCTTGCAGAGGCAAGAGGAACCCCGTGCAATGAAGCTTGGAGGGGTTGGAGCATTGAAGGGTTTTGGGGCAAAGCTGGTGTTTCTGAGCTCGTCTCGCTGGTGGGACATGCGTGTGCCAGCTTGAACATGATGGGGGTTTTTTGGGTGCCCAAGGTACCCTGCTTGGGCCAGTGCAGACATGCTTCTGGGCTGGGTGAAGCAAAGCTGAGGCTTTTCCTGGCGCACTGGAACAAATCCGTGCGAATCGAGTCTGTGTTCAAGGAAACAAAGCCCATGAAGATAAATAGGGCTAATCCCACCGCAGCCTGCAAACAAACACGACTGTTCAAACCTGAGACCGATAACACAAACAACCCTGGGAAAGCAGTTTGGAGAGTGTCAAATCACATGACAAAGCCAATATATTGCTCTGTGACTTCCAATTAGAGACTTGCTGCTGTATAATTAAGTTTCTGACGACACTGTATTTAAAGTCATGTCAGTGCTTTCATTTATAAATACTGCTCTGCAGGTGCCTGAGCTCCCAGCTGGAATCTGGTTTTCAGGATCTAATCCTAGAAGTGATATTTATTTTTTTCTTTCTCATTTCAATTTTGAGTGGATAAAAAAAAAATCCCTCTGAGCAGTTAAGTTACACAGGAGGGAAAAGAATTAAGTATTTTCAGTATGTTTTAGTTGTGCTTTAGGTCCCAGCTGTGGATATGTATGCTTTATTATTGACATTGGGGGGTGTGTGTACCCATGTTTGCACATTTCCGTAAATTAGCAGTAATCAGCCCTGGAACCTGTGCTCTCTGGCGTATTTTATACTTTACATAAATTGCAAAGGACATTAGTTCACCTATGTGGCTTTTTTCCCTTCTTTATACTCCTTCCCTCATAGGGTTCATGCACGCAGAACAAAATGTCCTTGTTTTTCCTCCACTGTTTGTGGGATCCCAAAGCGTCGGTGAGAGAGGGCTCGGGTGGTGTTTGGTACGGAGGCAGCCCCTCTCCCGCTGGTGCAGGCAGGCTATGTGCCTCTCGGATATATTTATTTGCATCGTCACAGTCAGGATCTGATGGGCTAAGAGTCGGGGCTGGCATGTGCCTGGCTGCCCCACGGTGAGACAGAGGTAGTATGTGATATTAAATCTCCTCTTATATCTCAGCATATAAAGCAGTGAGTTGAGGGGACCAGGAAGCAGCCCCCCACCCTGGACACCAGTTCATACCTTCGTCTTTTGATGTGCCCAGAGCCGAGAAGGTCCTAACCTGAGCCAGCAGCCAGTCCCAGCCAGAATGGCCATGCCTGTGCTCTCATTTTAACTGTCGTGTTTTTAAAAAAAAAAAAAAAAAAAAGTGGGATAAGTTAATTGCAAGAGAAAGATGAGCATCACCTTTGGATTCTGCTTTGCTCCGACCACCAGAGCAGACACAGCAGACTGAATTTTTCACCCCCAGCTCACGTGTGCAAGCCCCATCACATGGGAGTGATGGATACTGCCCGGAGCAGGGGACACGTGTGGCCGGGGCTGTGGTGCTCTGCCAGCCTGGGCTGGGGACCAGGCTCTCGCCTGGGCTTTCCCCTCCGGGGCAAACACGGCTCCCAGCGTGGTGAGAGGTGTCGAATGCCAGTGACCGCTCCTTTGCAAAGGTTGCATCCCCCAAACCCAGCGCAATCTCTGCTCTCATCAGGCTCCTCGGCTCGGCGGTGGCTCTGCAGGCACGGGAGGTGGTGGCATGGTGTGGACAACTCTGTCCCTCATCCACCTCCTCCTGGGCAGTCACTGCCTGTGGCAGGGAAAACGGTCTAATGAGTTGATTTTCTTCTGAATATCTTAAAAAAACCCACTCAAGCTGTTGGTCATTACAGTACATTTAGAGCCAGATGCGGATGCCCGCTGGTCCTTTTGATTACTAGTTTTTCTGTGCTGATTGAAATTATGTGGAGCCCTGAAGGATGGGGAGCCTGCAGAGTCCCTTGGGGTGAGGAGAAGTGTCGGTGCCTTTCTGCCGGAGGGACGGTGGATGCGAGTGCTCCTCCGTTCTGAAAGGCGTTTGCTCCATCAAATTCAACAGACATAAATAATGATACCCACAGAGCTGCGAAACCGTGTGTGTGCGCTTCCTGAGGACTAAACCATTTGATTCGGCCTCGCTTAGAGGTCTGGAATTTCCGAATGGATAACTGAATTCCCGAGTCCATTAAGCAAGGCAATTTACAGTGTTCTCGAGCTTTGCCCATGGAAACACATTAACACAGTTTCCCATTCAGCTTGTCGAAAAGCCATTATCCTAAATACAAAAAAGGGAAGAAAAATAATTTTGCTTTTTCGAAGTTTATTTGTTGTGTTTGTACCAGCACAGCGGTGTCGAGTGGTGCTGTGCGAAGCCTTTGACAATATTGGAGGGAAGCGGGGAGGAACGCTGTGTTCCCGCGTTAGGAGTGCTCTCACCAGCCTGGGTCTATCCGGGTAGCACCTGCTGCTGCTGTGGAAATCTGCATTTTTCCATTTTAGACGTGATGTAGCAAATGAAGAATGAAGGCAATTCTTGGAGCGGACCAGAAAGATGTATCTTGGCATACCTGATTGCTCCTGAAATCACCAAAATATACATGAGGAGAGATGGTAAATTGTCCCTGGTGCTATGTCTGATAATTTAGCCCCTCCAAAGAGATCTTTAAGATGATTGATTGCTTGTGATAAGATGCGCTGTGTTTTGGGTGTTTGGTTTTGTTTGGTTTTTCTTTTCTTCTTGATAGTCTGTCTCCTGTCTCCCCCCCCCCCCCCTTTTTTTTTTTTCTTTTTTTTCCCTTCCCACTGAAGGAGTATATTTCTCCTTTAGGTGTGAGAAGAGGGATGGATCTGAGAGAAATAGGTGATGTGAAAAGAGGTTTCTTGGCCGGAGCTGGGAGTACTTTGTCTCCCTGTCTCTGTTTCCCCTCTGTAAGTCAAACAGCTGCTCATGACATCTAGTTTCTTGCTCATGGCTTTGGCTCTCAATGGCATCTGTGGACAAAGCACAGGTACTGGATAGCTCTAGGGATGTAATTTGTTTTCTGCAGGTATTGGCTAGGGACTTTTTAATTCTAATTTTGAAGAGAAGTGGAATTTATCAGTAGTTAATACGCTTTGACTCAGAGAGGCAGCTCGTGTAATCTCGCTGTTCAATTTAATGCATTAACGCTATTTTCCTTTCTGTCAGGGTGATGTTGCTGAAGGCAGGGGCAGTTGTGGAAGCGGATACAAAGTAAACAGTACACATTATTCAAGCAGATGGGTAACTTTAGCCTTACCCTGCTCCCTTATGTTTCCCACAGAAAACACTTTCAGCACATCAATATTGGAAATTGGCAGCAAATCTTGCTTATCTGTCATATGCTAGCTAAGTAAACACCATGTATTATCTCAAGCCACCTATGAAAAATTCACTTGAAGATGACAAAATGAGTAGGACCTTTTAGCAGTGACAGTATCTCCAGGAAGATCTACGTTAAGGCAATGTTGGATAAAAATAGCTAAGTCAGGCAGTAAAGGGTCTCCTTTAGATGGAGTTAATTGCTGCTGATCTCTGAATTCCTTGTGCTGGTCTGTCTTTTGAATTTTTAATTATTAGTTACTAATATGCTTTTATATCAGTAAGGGGGAAATACAGGCTTGCTTGAGTAACTGTGTTCCTGTGTTGACTTAGGAAGATGCTTCCCAGCTCCCTTTGATAGGAGTTCACATCTTGCTGGTAGAAAGTTGTTCTTTCTGTTGACTTCAAAGGTCAATTCCACCCCCCACCCCACCCCCAATTTGCTGCTTTTTCAGTCAGATTGCAATAATCTGTCTAGTTATTTTTGCTTTACTTAATAGTCTCTAGAAACTTGCTCTACCTGGCAGGTGCAGCTGAAACCTTATGGGTGGTCAATAACAGGGTGGTCTCACAGCCTTCAGCAAAAATGGCCTTCTAGAAATGTATCTTAAATATCAATTTCAGCTGAAGTAACTTTCTGTTGACTTTCCTGCCTATGGCACAGCATCGAGAAGTGGTAGTTTACTTTGCTTTTATGTTCTAATTGCTATCTGCTGGTTGAAATTTTGGCAGACGGTTTATTTGAACAAGATGATGTGCACAAGGGTAGGAGAGAAAGGAGAATACAGATAGGGTATTGCTGCAAGAAGAGATGCATTTGCAGGAGAAACTCACTTCAAGCCTATTTAGAAGGATGACAGTTGAAAGACGACATGTTCATACACATACAGGAAGAAATGGCATTTAGAAGGTAAGTGGGCGCTCTTTTCTATTATTACTTCTGTCAATACAGGTTAAAGAAAAACTTTCTTTAAAGATATTTCCACAGCACACAGGTAACTGGAGCTCAGTACCAGGAGGCAGAGTTGTAGCCAAATGCTTGAGAACACTTAAGAAAAGAATAAGCAGGAAAGAAAATTGGAAAACTGCAGAAAAGAGAACTCCAGAAGTTCTGGAGATGCTAATAGATTGTATTGTGAAAGAAGAAGCATAGAAACAAGCTAGCTAGTTCAAACCAGAACAGTGACGAGAAAAATGCCCAGACCGGGTATTTCATCATGACTAGTAAACAGCCAGTGTGGGCATGTGTGTGCTCACGCTCATCTGTGTATGTGGGATCCTCATGCTGATAGGGGTAACTTGAGCAGAAGTACCTGGGTGTATGGTTTTTCCTTGTTCTTTCATTCTTTTTCATGTTTTTCCAACTCTTAAAAAAAAAAATAGCTTTTAGAAAGGTGGAAAATGGAGGTCCTTCATGTTCTTTATCTTGCCTTGAGGTGCGCTCTCAGAATAACTAATGTGGTGCTTCAGGCTTAATCTGGATCTTAGTAGACTCGCAAACCTGGTAGGATTGTCCATTTTTACCCATCAGTGAAGGGGTAGAAATGATGCAGGGTGAAAAGCTCTTGCTCCCAAGTTACCTCACCGCATGGAGACTTCATTGGAGTCCCTCTTTGGAGCTGTCTGAATTTCTCCTGGCTTCCTGGTGAGATTTAGGGGGTGTGTGCCGCTTGCAAGGCTCACGATTCATCACGGGCTTAATGGTGCTTTCAGGCTTGCAATGCAAGGTGAAGCTTGCAAGATCACCCTCTCCGGAGGTCACATTTTGAAGGTCTGGCAAGCTCCTCGCCGTACTGTGCTTTAAATAAAGCAGGATGTTATTTCCTAGATTATCTCGTAAGACTTACCACCGGGCTGCAGAGTTTGTCCATTGCTGAACCGCTGCAGCATGCTATAACTAGCGTGATATGAAGGCTCTACAATTCCAGCTGATGATTCACAGCAGATCATTTGATATTTAGGGCTCTGTTCATTAATAAGTTATGCTCCATTTACCTTGTTTTCTGTGGAATTTATGAGTCAAAAGTGCAGAGTGCACCAAAAATGATCCATTCATCAAATTCCTCTTCTCTCTGTATAATTGGCTAACCCATCATCGCAGCCCCCAGGGGCACATTGCACAAAAAGGTGTGTCCCGCATGAGAGAGCAAAGCGGCCTTAGGAGGGGAAACAAGGATTCGGCTTTTGTTTGAGTCTGCAGGTTACTCCAGTTGGTGTCTTTGAGCTGTGTAGGCAAGAACCTTCCCAAGCTAATTTGTTTCCATGTTTGCTCTGTGCATACCCCAGGCACTGTGACAGCAAAGGAGACATCCTGCTTGTCTGTGGGTCCCACCGAGTGCTTGAATGCCAGCGTTGCAACTGCAAGAGGCAGAGGGAGAGCGGAGGGAGGAAAAGGCTGTTCTGATAATCTAGATCCATCTGCAGTTTGCTTGCATGCATGTTAGCATAACCAGGCCTGTGGCACAGAATAAAGGTGAATTTGTTGAGTGACAGAAAAGCCCCAAGGTGCCAGAAGTTGTAGCATTAAGGGACTGTCAGCTGTGGGAACGCAGGGAACTGGTGAGGGGGGCAGGTTATCTAAAAGGCAGAGAAAATGAGATGCCCCTTTGCTTGTAAATAACAGGAGAATGTCTGCAGACCACAGTGTCTCTAGTTGGCATCTAAACAACTAATGTTGTTTCTTTTTTTAATGTTCTTTTTAGTTAAGCACATAAATACCTGTTGGCACAATTACTTATGCATTGACATAAGTTAGAGAAGCAACTTAATAGCAATGAAGACGAAAGAATAACTATTGCATATGTTGTTTTGATTTTCCGCCACTCAATGGGTAAAGCCCTAAACAGAAGACAAAACAAATAATAATTGGAACGTACTGCTTTACAGGATGAATTGTGAAAATGTCTCTACTGCTGTCTGCAGTGTGGAGTAAAGATACTTGCAATAGCTTTAAATGACCTGTCTAGCTGGTAAAGCAGGGAGACTAACATAGATTAATTCACCATTTTTAGCACTTGGTATCTTGTTTAAAGCTGCTCTGGATAATTGCAGCATCCTGCAATATAGATACACTGCCTGACTCCCTTCTTTCCCTGGGTTACCCACAATGTTGAATGGTTATTCATCAAGTATCTGGAACGTGGTCTTGGCTGATTTCAGGAGAATGGAGGTTGAGGAAAGTGGGGTTTAGAAATGCAAAATAAAACTTAATTTCGTATGCAAAGAGCTGAATTCTACATTGCTGGGTAGCCGATTTTCGTTCTTTTCCAGATCTAATCTTCTTAGTATGAGTTGGATATAAACTCAGAATAACATACTAGAGGTTGGGTTTTTTTTTATGGTAAAAGGAGATACTGACGCTTTCCAGGGGGCTAGGATTCACCTACAAGTAACATTTCTTGGGGAAAACATTTACATTTAAAGAACACCTCGCCCAAAACTGCTTACTCCCTACCATGAGATGGATGGGTTGGTGCTTCACCAGGCAGCATGAGAGAGATGATAGACAATCCTGGCAGATCCTGGTCATGATTCCTGGCTGCCTCTGTTGGATAGACCTATCGTTCCACCCAATTAAAAACATTTAAATGTGTCTTTCAGCTTTGAAGCTCAGTCAGGAGGGGCTAGACATGCTCCTTGGTCTTCCGAAACCTGTGCTCGGTTGGTTTCAACAGAGTTGCCAGGTGCCTAAGGTTTCTCGTGCTGCATTTGAGGTGTGTTGGATGATGGCTTAGACGGAAGGCAGTGTAGGTGGCCATCACCTTGGACAAGTCCTGGCTTCTGCATTCAACATGGCTGAACTTGTGTGGTTTGTGTGATGCAGAAGTTCGCACTCATTTACAGGTGACCTCAAAACTGATGTTTGCTGGAGGTCTGGCTTCCCCGTGCTGCTGGTGAGTGGGGCGCAGCCAAGGCACTGGGTTGGGGAGGGGAAACCCGGTCTTCCTGGCACGTAGGCAGAACTGAAGTATGATTTATTATGCACTTCAGCTCTGTGCACAAAGCATGCTTTTTAGTGCTTCTCTTGAAGCAGGAGCAAACTCCACTTGATATCAAGCCGGTTGATGATGTGCTCAGCCACTTCCAAGAAGGGAGGCTCCAGCCTGAATCTGGCCTCTCCAGTGCAGCTACGGGACTGCCGGGCTCACGTGTCCGTGCACCTTACTGCACCAGGGCTTGTGTCTGTAGGTACCAAGTTTGGAAAGACTGAAGATTTGCTTTTAAAGTAGACCTGCTGTATGCAACTACTGATGTAAGCCTAAAAGAAGAAAAATTAATCTGAATAATTTGTCTTAATTGCTATAGTACTTGAAGAAAAAAAATCTCTGCATGTGAATGGAAGCAAGAAGGAAATATTTGGAAGTGTTAAGGAGGTCATGAGTATTGGATTGGAGCTTGTATGAATGTAATTTCTGTTGGGAGTCAAGTCTAATAGCAATGTAATTTATATGAAGTATATAGCTGGGGGCTATGTCTCCGTTCCACTGAAGTTAATGGTAAAACTCCAGTGTCCTCAGTGGGGGCAGGATTTGATGCCTGGAGAAACGTTTCATTATTAAAAGTTTATTAACACTTCATATGGAAGGGCTATCTTCCCTTGCAGTGTTGTTTCTTCTGTGTAGGCATAAGAGCTGAAGAACTGAACAATAGAAATAATGCACCAAACCTTCCTGTCAGTCTGAAATTCTCAACGCAATGTTGTATTAAAGGACTGTATTGAAAACATTTGGCAAATAGATTAAAATATGGTTCTTTTAGACAAAGAAACCTTGGAGCAGGGTATACAGAAGAGCTGTAATGGATTTTTATCCCCTCAAATTTTGCAGTATAATAACTCACACTGAATTACAACAAGCAACCTACACAAACAATGAGCAATTTGGCTTGTTAATTTTACATGCTTCTGTCACTGCTCCTGTAGGATTAGCTCTTTGACACATCTGATGAGTCCTTCCCTCTCCTTGGTTCTGCCTGCCTGGGATTAATCTCACTCTGCTTCTTTTTTTGTACACATTTTGAAATATCTCTTATATTTTAGAACTTAAAAGAAATTTTTGGTCCATACAAACATACTTGATGACTGTCTCGTTCCAGGGGTGTCACATGTCATTTTCTTTTCATTCACATGTACTTCAACAGCACTTTTTTTACGACCTTATAGTCCTATCAAACCTGTACTGCAGTTATGGGTATTGCTCTGTCATATCACTGTAGGGGATTGTTAATCTTATAATTAATTCCCACTATAATCTCAATTAAATGTGCAGACACCTTAGCTTTGCGCTCTTGTCTATGGAAAATGGATGGTCTCTATTATTGCACGCTGATGACTGAAGGTACATCGCCTGCATATGGAGCTGCTGGCTGCTTTTTTAACCTTGAAAAAAGGTGCTCTGCGGTAGAAAGGTAACACTTTGCACAAACAGAAATGTTCTTTTTTGCTCGGTTTCGGACCAGTTCTGCCGCCAGATGCGCAGGATTCACGGGGGGCTTATGCGTGCAGACGAGAGAGTAAATTGGAGTTACTCACTTAAAGGATTTCAGCAGCTCTCCCTGGGTGCTTTTCTGCATCTTTAGGCAGCTGAAGACATTTATCAACCTGACTGCTCGTCTTTGAGAAGTGGCTGACTGCTTAAGCACAAAGCTAGGATATCCCTGGATATGGGGATGGAGAATGTCTGTGACTTGCAATGGCTGAAGGACTGTGCTGGTGACCCTATTGCTTGCAGCGGGTCGGTGCCATTGAGCTGCTGGTTTGCGGGATGCTGTTACCAACCGACATCCCAAAGATCCGCAGAACCAAAAAAAGAACTTGAAAATTTCCTGTGCAGCTCTTCATCTCTGTTAGAGGCTGGAGAGAGACAAATTTATTAGTACTTCACAACATTTTTCCTGTTAATATTTCATACAAGTAAGTTCCTGAAAGGCTTGAAAGGACTTCTGAAAAATTACCGAGTATTAGTTGTTAACACTGTTGATAGCCGTAGAAAATTCAGACTACTGAGCACTTGGATAGGACCTGCCAAGATAAAAAGGCTGTGATTATGGGGGTGGATTTTTTTGATGTATCTCTAGAGCTAGCCGAAGGGTTATAAGGCTATATGACTTGTGAGAAAGCATTTCTTGTTATAAGCATTTGCAGAAGAAAAGCCTGTTCCTAATCAGTTTTGAAGTCTGCCTAATTCGAAAGCAGATATTATGAAATCAAATCCAAAATGACAGCTGTGTCCACAGCTGCTGTGCAGCAGGTTGTAACCTTTGCTGATGTCTTGAAAAAACAGAACTGAGAGTTGATTCTTAGCTGTCAGTTCTATTTTCCTCCTTTTGGCTGCACTTTGAGATTTCCATTGACTGCACTGTTTTCCTTTAGAAACAGCCAAACTGGAAGCTTTCTTATTCTGCCTCTTACTGGGTTTCTGCTATTGCATTATCAATCCCAGCAATGTAGCGCTGTTGACATGATTTTAGTTGGAAGCCGTATTTATTAACTTGACATCTGGTACAGTGTGCAGGATCAAGACCGGGGAAGATGATTTACCTCCTTGGGCTTTGTGGACCACCACAAGTGTGAAGGTGAAGAGCAAACAGGGCTGGCTCTCGAGAGTGATGCTGCAGCTCCCGGCCCGAGCATCACTTATCTCCAACAACAGCAAGCTGGAGCTGCTAAATCAGCTGCCACCTGAAAGGCACAAGCATTTAGGAAATGGGATTTGGGGAGAGAATGTTTGAAGCAATAGAAAGCACTTGAGGTCTGCTTCATCCATAGTTAAATGTCTTAGATATTTGCATTTGAAAAAGCAGCCACCCCAGGTAAGGCCTCTAGCCAGAGTCTGTTTTTAAGAGCTTCGAAGTCCAATTCATATTTTCTTTTGCAATTTTTCTTTTTTCTTTTTTTTTCCCCCTGAAGGCTCCATTGTGAAGGCCTAGAAGCAAACAAATATTATCCACAAACTTTCATTTTAATTCAAATTAGTCCAAAAGCTTTCATTCTTCAATAGCTACAAATGCCGTGAGTTACTGGCATGTTCAATAAATAAATTATTAAAAAAGGGAAAAATAGTGTCTGAGCATTTAAAAAAAAAAAACCAAAACAAAACCAAAAAACTAAACCCACAACCAAAAAAACCCAAAACCCCAACAAAAACACAAAACAAACAAAACCATCCCCACCCCCAACCCCCCCCAAAAAATCGAAAACCAAACAAAAACCAAAGCCCAACAACAACAACAAAGCCAGCCCCCAAAACCCCTCCTGTCACTTGGAGGTTGATTCTAGGTGCTAAAGCTGGGCTAGGATCAGCATACCCCGATAGCGTTAAGAATTTTCTGTTGCCTTGAAGAAGTCTCTGAAATGGATGTGTCCAGCAGAGATTTGCAATTTGGAAGAGTGGCCAAATGAACATACTAAGGTTTTTGTCCCCCAATTTCACTTCTAAAGAAGACCTATAAACTTTATAGCTTTACCCAGCATTTAATGAGCTTGTCTGGAACAATAAACTGACTTATGAGACACCATGATTTAAACCTGTTTTCCTTATTTTGATCCTTTTCTTCCTATGTTAATGCCTAAGAAGGAGCAATACTCGATAGCAAGAGAGAATTGCATATAAACTGCGAGGTTTAAAGTAGCAGCAGTAGATAGCTATTTATTAATCAAGCATTAGTTATGGTAGTTAAGCATTTAGGGGTAATAAAATGTAAATGTGCTTTCAGCACAAGTTGTGGTTCTTAAAAAAAAAAAAAAATTCTTTAAGAAAAATTGTTGCAGTAAGGTTATGGCTACTATTAATTGCTGAATTTACTTGCTGTACCAGACACTTCTTATACTAAACAGCGACTTAAGGAGTTGCTTTTATTAATGTATACAACATGACTTAAATTATCTGATCTTCTGCAAGGTAAAACATGAAGCCTCCTGCAACATTCTCATTTTAGCCTCCTTGCTAGTGCATCTCTTTTAAAAGACGGTAGACAAGTTGACCCTGTTCTTCATCTAGAGAATATATGAGCACAGAATACAGTTTGCTGGGCTCTAAAGATTGCTCTGCTGTGAAATGGGAAGTCAGACCACAAACATGCCCTTCGGGTCGGGATTTGGCGTCTGTCTTTCAGCAGGAACTATATGCCATCTGTTAACATTAGCAGGCTTTGTGGATGTAGGAGATGATTTGCAAAATACTGATGTAGGTGAGTTATTCCTCACCTGTTCTCCCATCCATCTTTCTTGCATGCATAATGCCGTGTTGGCATGGTAAATGCATCTAGTTAAAGCAAAAATGTAATTATATTTTTGTAAGTAAACTTAAGTAAATAAAATTTAATTAGGAAATATTGTAAATAGAAATATCAGACATGGTAGATAATTGTGAAGCACTTCTATGAAAAGCAGAAAATGAGCATATGTGATCTCGGTTGGTTAAGTAGGAATAGCCGTTTAGGAACATGGAGTCCCTTGGCTGGCTGTTGTGAAGAACATGAGAAGCAGCTGCTTTTCCCCCCCGGCTGATAAAGATTTTTGCTAAAGGGGTGCTTTATCATGAAAACTTTGCTTCTGTATCCAAGTGACTTGGAAACGCATGAGAGCGCTCTGTGTCCATAACCATTGCCCGCCCCACACGCACCCCAGGAGGGGTGGGCGAAGTCCCCGGGGTGGTGCCAGGCTGTGCTGGTGGGGTCACAAAACGGGCCCGAGGTGCTGAGGCTGGGGCTGGCAGAGCAGCTGTGCTGGATCTGGCCGTTGTGGGAGCCTATGGCAGAGCTACGGCCGCAATCGGCAGCTACACCTCTCCTTGTGGAGGGCTACCGCGTGAAAAATTGTAGCGATAACACAAAGGGTGGAAGCAAACCTCTAAGGTGGAGATGCTGAAAGCCCAATGTTGCTGCCGAGTGCCTGCGTCCGCTTGCTGACTGGGGTTGCTCTTTCCGTCTATCAGAATATTGGAGACATTAAAGAGATTTTATGGGCTAATCTATACTTTTGATTGGCTTTAATGATCTTTGCAGTCTGTTATTTATACACGGCATTATTACACAGCAAGCTTTGTAATGCATTAGGTCATTAATGCGTCCGCTTTACAGCTTGTTGGTTTTGCTGCTGAGCTAACCTGTCGTGGGTGTTCCTGGATATGTGCCTTGCTTCCAGATGAGTCTCCTTTATTGATAAAGGCAAAAAAAAAAAAAGTAATAAAATAAGAAATCTAAAATGGCTCAGTGAGTGAGGGGATGGCAGCTGTCTGAGGCAGCTCTTTCCTTGGGACCTGCTAGGATGGGATCTCGTTTGTCCCAGTCCTGGCGAAGTTGGACCTTTATTGACTTGTTCCTGGAGAGGATCGATTCCCTTGCAATGGGTAGCAGGACCAGACAAAAGGCATTTCTCAGTTTTACTTCCAATTCCTAGGTAATGTTATGTAAAATCCCTCAGGTGATTTGTATAAAGCTTTATAGCCTCTTTACGTTTTTTTTCTGGACTTTCACTATAATTCTGAGGGTGGGAGAAAGGCAAGTAAGTGTGCAGCACTGCTTTCCATGGCCAGGCTTTCAAGGTGGATCACCACTCATCAAATCTTGATGGAGGTGGTGTCTGTGGCAGGGAACCCTATAGCCATGAGATAATAGGTGTGCTTCAGAAGAAAGATGCAGAGCGCAGAAGGAGTATTGAACTCTCCTTTGCATCCTCCCCGTGTTGGAACTGCTTTTTTTCTCAGTTCTGTTCTCTGCCACCGTTCCCATGTGTGTCCCTTTGCTCCCTTGTACCACTGGGTTGGGACTTATCGTCCTGTTAATGAAAGTAGCCACAATTGTCTGAATTACGTTTTATCATGAATTCTAAATTTCTTTTTTTCGTATGAAAGGTACAATTCGGAGGCTCCTGCTTTGATTTGTGCTGCAGAAATTGTTCCCCCACTGCAAAGTGTGGGTTTTTAACACCAAAATAATCAAAACAACCTGATGTGAGAAGGTCCTCATTAATGATTAATGCAAAAGCTTGAGTAAAAGGCATTTCAGCTGCAAAATGTTTTAGCAGGGCAGACAAGGCTGAGTGACTGAAAAGTGGAGCTTTTTATGCCAAAGGAAAGTATGTAAATGCAAACACATAGCATTTCTCCCGGCTGACTCATAAAACACACAGTTGAAAGTATTGAGGCAAATTAACTTCGGACAAGAACCCCAAGTGATGTTCAGATGTTCAACACCAGGACTTGGTTTCATGGGTGCCGGAGTGCCAGGCAGCCGGTGAGCGTTCGGGAGAGCCGGTGCCTCTGCGGGGCTCAGGCTGGCAGCAGGGTCCTGCCTATTTTTACGAGCTGGGTTTAAACGAGGGGTGCATCTCCCTTCCCCACCCGGGCTGCCGATGCTGAGCCTGCTGCCAGCGGGCGTGAGGCAGCGCTGGGGCTCTGTTTGTGCCATTGGGATAGCTTTCATACAGTCCAATTCACTTTCTGATGAATTCTTGACTTAGGGACGGAGTTTTTCTGTGCTTTAGCTCTGATTTCTACTCCTGGCCCTTCGCAGGTTTTCTGCATTTACTGAGGGTGTTGCTCAGCCTGTGGAAGCAGCGGGTGATTTGATAGGGGCTGTTTCAGTGACAAGCATCGGGCAAAAAGGGATGCTTTTTGTGTCCCCTCCTGCGGCGCGGGTCTGACAACACCCCCCTGCTCCATAGCAGTGTTAAATTGCTGAACAAATGAATGCCTTGCACTTGCATTGAGCACCCAAAAAGTCTTATAAAGGTAAATAATCACTTGCGTCAGGTTTCTATTATTTTCCTGTCTTATAAATTAGCACAAGATGAATTTTCTGTCAAGCGCTGGAACCGGTCAGAACCTGAAATTTTCTTTTGGTGGGAAATTCTGTCATTTCAAGGCTTTTCACCCATAATTGGAATGAAAAGATAAAATTACGTGAAGAAAGAAAATTACTAAAGAAAAGTGTGTGAATTATTCACAACTTTTTTATTATTTCAATAAGACCAAATTATTGCCTTCCTATGATTCTGAAGTTTTAATATGATAAAATATGTTATTTCAATTACTTGAAAACATATTCTAATACATTAAACATATATAAGTGGAGCAAAGGTAGTATTTCAGCATGATATAAAATCTGAAATGAAATTAATTGAAATGACAGGTAAAATACAAGTTTTTGCATTTCAGAACACAGTGAGAATCGTCCATGTTTCTCTTTGACTTTTTTCTATTTGTCCAGGATGGATGTATTGCTACAGATGGTTTCAGATTTACAGGCATGGGTCTTCTCCAGGAAAACAACTCCATCAAAGCGTGGTGAGCAGCCCTGGGGGGGATGCCCACAGCACCTTACTCCACCTGTACAAAACGGGGCTGGAAACCAGTATCTAAAGAGATGTCCGTTCCCATAGCCGGTTTGACTAGCTGATGTATTATAACCCGGCAGATATCAGATATAATCAATCTGCAGTTCAAAAAGAGCTGGGATGTTCTTACCTGTATTCAGCCTGTTGCTCTGAGAACCCAAAACCTTGTAGGAATTTCGTAAGTGAATTCCAGGATTGTGCTATTAGCTGTGTGCTGCTGCTCCACAGGATCCCAGGGGTGGTTTTTGCAGTATTTAATAGTAATTCACAGTATTCAAGGAAACTATGGATGTCATGATGGCAGAGTTGTGGTGTTGTATGTGGCACCACAATTTGTAAAGTGCTTTCTAAAGCAAGTGTGAGGTTTATGCAATTTGTCTTGTTTCCTCCCCTATCTCTAATAACCCTTGAATCCGCTGGCCACTCTCAACCTGACTTGGGAGAGATACAGAGCTGGACAAACGTTCAGTCCCCACAAGCTTAGTGAATAACTGGGTAGCAGAGAGAGAGGATGGGGAAGCAGAGGAAAGACCTAAGCAGCGCCTTTGAAAGCAGCTGCTGTAAAGCACTGTGTTTTGAGAAGATGACTTTGGGATGAGATTGAAGGAGGGAAGCAGGAGTGATGGGAATCCTGCAGAGAGGACATGTTGTGTGTCCTGCAGTGGATGGTGGGTGGTCAGATCCTCCTGGAGGGGTCCTGGGAGACTGTCTTGGACCTGGCCGTGGTGGGAAGGACTTACAGTCACACAGCTCTCTGCTTATCTCAGTTTCTTACGCAGCTCATGCGATGCAATGGGTGCAACGACCAGAAATCAGGTGATGTGCAGTTGTATCCCTTGTTAGTGGTTGGTTTTTTTGGTCCCTATGTGTTAAATGTGCTGAACCCACCCTGACTCACCCTGGCCCGTGGGGTGCACCCATACTTCTCCTAGGCTGGGTGCCAAATGCAGTTCCCCTCCTTTGAAGGGGGGGCTGCCCCGTGGCTGCCTCCCAAACGTTTTATTCAATGCCGGAACAAATGGAAAAGCTTCAGCTTCTCAGTCTGGTTTTCAGTCTGTGCTGAGAGGAACAAAAACTTTGACGGGAACGTGAAATAATCGGGAGCCTGCCCTGTGCTCACAGGGCAGCTCTCCTGTCCCGGTGACCCTGAGCACTGGGGTGTTAACGTTGCTTTCTCTTTGAAGCGTGTAAAAATGGAGCAGCTTGAATTTGAGGCAGGGACTGCCTGTCGCTTGGGCTGCGGCATGCTGGGGTTTAAGATCTTGCTCGGAATCTTAGTATTTTATAGTCCAGAGAAGAGCTCAGTGTGGGGCGTGAAAGTGGAGGGAAGGAGCTGCTCTTGCTGGCTCGAAAATTTGTCCTTTCTGATAACATTTCCATTGGAATAAATAAGCTTCAGAGAAGCCTTCTCCCTCCTCTGCGTCTCCTTGTAGATAATGACGGTAGTTGCGCTCAGCTGGGATACTTTTGACAGCTCTCCTTGCCTTTCTCTGTCTGGCAAACAGAGGCAAAGCATTCTGAATGGACAATTGTTGGCAGTGGCATCCGCTGCCTGAAAATGCCAGGTTTCATTGGCCTTTGAGCCCTTGGTGAATGGCTCATACATTTCTTCAGGACTCTGTCTGAGGATGGAAACAGAGGAAAATATACAGACTTTTCTTTTGAGGCAAGAGTCTTCTGGACTAATAGTATTTTTTTTTTTTCTCGCCCCCTGCCCTGCTCCGTACCAAATGTGGTCTGTGTCCTGTGGCATCTGAAGTGATGATGTTGCTACCACACAAACTTTCTGATACGGTGCGTGTTCCTGGTGGGGTATAACTGGTGCAACGGGCCCATGCCAGCTGAACGTGAGAAAGACACACACGCTGTCTTTGCTGCTGGAGTGGAATAAGAAATAAATCTTGTCCTGGTATTCTAAAACAAAATGATAACAGCATCCAGGGATTTCGTGACATCTCCTTAGAGAGGTGTTCTACCTTCTTTGTGCCAAGCTGAAAGCAGATCTAACAGCTATCTGGCTCGGCAGGCTGGTATCTGCAGCGGAGGAGGATGCTGGGGTCTGCGCCGCCACTGCGTGCTGAGCCCATTAAGGGGTGACTCCTTCCTGCTGGGGTGCGCTGGGGCTCCTGCCCGGGTGAACCCCTTCCCAGGGGCTCCTTCTGCCCGGAGGTATTGTCTATTGCAAAGAAATACAGTACGTTAAGGAAACACTTGTTCTAGCTGAAGCAATCTCTGGTAGCCATGCACTGCTCCAGCAGTCGCCGGGGCTCCCTGGAGGGGGGACCCCCTCCCCACCAGCAGCGAGAGGCCGAGCACCCGGTGCTCACTGATACAGCGGAGACCCAGGAGGGGAGGCAGAAACAGCTTCTCTGCTTGTGGATGAAATGAGGAGGGGAGATGGCTGGCATTTGACTGGCATGTAAAGCCTCAGAAAAGCCAGATGATTTAAGGAATCTTGTGGCAGGCACTTGGCTCAGCCCATCCTGGGTTTGTTGTTCTGTCAGTAAGCCTCTTGCCTGGGCTCCCTAATTCTTGCTAAGATGGACAAATCCAGAACACCAGAGCTATTGTGACTATAGTGCTGTCGAGTATCTCTGCAGCACAAATAAGGGGGCGATGGGGTCCTTACCCTGCTTCCTGTGGGACACGGGTGCAGGGGGCAAGGACAGATGCTCGTGGCTGGCGGCAAGGAGGCAGTCCAGGCTCCTGTGCGCTGTGGAAAGTTATTTACAAGCCTGTTGTGTACAGATAATGAAATATTAATAAGCCGCACATGGAGTTCTGCACATTTCTTTGTTTAGGTCTTCGGTAACAGAGGCTGCGCGTCCTCACGCTTGCTGTGCTGGTGTTAGTCAAGAGGATCCTGGGGTGGGATTGTTGCTGTGGTCTTAAGCTGCTCTGCAAAGGGATCGTTAGACTACGTACTGTCTGTGTTAGGGATCTTGCTGGCCTTGCAGGGATGAAAGATATGGGGAGCTAGTGCAGGTGTTGCAGGAGCTCTGCACCGGTCTGTGTCCGCTCACCCTGGCTGTGCTCCCGGATCCCTGCGGAGGGCGGCGTGGCTGGAACGGGGCGATGCTACGTCCAGCTGTGCAACGCTGCAGACCTCTGCGCCTTGCTTCTCCTCTGTGAGGAATGGTAACGATAAACCATCTGTAAAACAAGAGAGATTTGTAAGGTTTACATTTATTAAAGTTTATGAAGCACTCTATGCTGCCTCAGATGAATGCTGGTGCTGGTACATGGGATTATTTTACTTCTTCACTGCTTGGGAGAGCTGCTGTGATTTGCTGTTCTCCCGGCTCCTGGGGAATCTGCGAGGACTCTTGGCTGCTTTGCAGTCCCAAATGAGATTTTTCTGCATCCTTAATGTATTGAACTTACTGTAATATAAAGAACATCATGACACCCAGGAGGTTTCATATCAGATTTCATATGAATAGCATTATGGCCAAGCTCAACTTTTGATAAGGAACTGCAACCCCCTGCTCTTGGCTCTGTCAGTGCTTGGTTTTTATTGTTTTTGTAATGAGGAGAAATAGGTTGATACAAATGCACATTGAACATGATCACCAGCAGGAAAAATATTGCCCTGTATCTCAAGTTTTGCTCAAGATGGAGTTTTCTGGTCTGAACATGGATGCATTCAGGTTTTGGCTCCTGAATAAGACCCAGATAGGAAGGAAGAGAAGCCTGAGGTCTGACTGAATGTAGATCCAGGACCAAACGCTTGCGGCTGGGCTGGGGTGGTGTTTGCAACTGCAGCAAGGAAAGGATGGGCATCGCCGCTGTTCATGGTTGCTACCAATGCTTTGTGTACAGAGAATGGAGTCAGGTCAGGAAATTCATCATCCCTAATGATCCCAACAACTCACTGGTTGTTTCTAGAAAACCTCCCTCACCTTTGTTATCAACAATGATCACACAGAGATTGTGAACCATTTGTGTTTTCCATTTTAGATATGGATAAATAACATTAAATGTTGAACAGGATTGTGTTGTATATAGGGGGAAATGACGTTAAAACAGAAACTACAGTGGTTTAGAAAAAGAAAAAAAGTCATAAACAGGACTGAACCGGTGTCTATCAAGACAACTTGAAAGAAGGCAGCAGGAGGAGAAGCCCTGCTTAGCATACGGCTAATGACTTGGCCAAATTGCTCTGAATTGCCACGCATGCGACTGAGAGCAGAATAAAGCCCAGATGTAATCTGCTCAATTCAGGCCAGAAAGGTTGCAGGATGTTTTCTTCAGAATGAAGCTTTCATCTGTGGTCTTTTTTTTTTTTTTTTTTTTTTTGTTGCTTTTTTTTCCCCCCACGGCAGCTTTGATGTTAGATTGCAAGCCCGAGCAGCGTTAAGCCAAGCCTGCCTGTGCCGGGGCAGCGGACCGGGTGGTCCGGACCCCCCCTCCCCGCCGGGCTGGCGAAGAGATGCTTGCTTTATTTACTTATTTGTTTTTTGCAGAATCTGCATTTTCTATGGAAACGAGCTGAAATCTGCTGAGATAATTTTGCGCTTGGCTATTGATTAAGCCCATCCTGTTCCTCAGCAGGCGTTTGTTGTCCAAATGTTCCTTTTCTTTCCTCCTTGCTGATTATAATGGTGGCAATGTAATCCGTGCCCTTATCAGAAAAGAAAGGGCACTTCTTTATCTAGCCATCCATTTGAGACGCAGCGCTCTTGTCCAGCTGTGCCCTTCTTCTAACGGCTGCTGGTGGGTGCCAGGGATGGGCACCGCAGGCGGACACGGAGCCTCTGTAGCAGCTGAGCAATGGTTTGGATTTGTTTGTTGCTAATGAGAACATTTCGGAGTTGATTGAAGCGGGTGTTAATATTGAAAGAGGTGCTGTGATGCTGATCTATGTGTGCAGACAGGTTGTCTAGATCTCTGCTATGCTGTTCCAGAGTGAAGTTAGTCTTGGATGAAATTATGAATTAATGCCCAAGTGGGGGGTATTGAAATATTTAATATGTCATTTATAATATATGTCTCATGGTAATAATATACATCTCATTTTGACATTTCCAAAACAAAGTGTTTCTCTCTTTGGCTCCAAAAGTATGATTTGAGAGTAAAGTTAGTCTGTAGATAGATTTTTCTTTTAAATCAGAGGAACTAAAAGAGACATTCTGACTGCAAACAACGTTTTTATTTGTTCTTTGACAGAAGAGAAATCTGGTAGATTATCATGAGGAAGAAAAATATTTTTTTTTTCAAACACTTGCGGATTTTCCTGCCTGAAAGCCTACTTTTGCCACAGCTCCACTTGGTCCCTGTTTCCTGAGTGTCCAGGGAAAGGCACTGCAGCCAGAGAGAGGATGGAAAAGGATGGAAAGGATGGAAAAGGAAAGGGCTCATCCTTTTCTGGAATACAGCAGTGGAGCCGAGAGGTCCCTGTGACTTAACAGGGCCGCTTTAAAATTCTGTCAAATTAATTTTCTCCCTGTTGTTAAAATGACAACCTCTGGCGACGGGATTGACTTGAAAGGCAATAAACAAGGAAATTGCATATTCTATTGCCGGTGTATTAATTTCATCCTTTGAAACATGAACTCATTTTCTGCCGTTGCCCTGGGTGGTGTCTCTGTGTGTGCGCGTGCAGGTACCAGGCGCTCGGGAAGATCAATTCCTCGCCCCTGCAGAGGAGGGAAGACAACCAAGCGATTTGCTCGTTGGCATTTTGGCTGGTGACCGTCCTTGGCCCCTCGGCAGCCCGGGAGGCGTGCAGCTCGGTGCAACAGGGTCCCACATCGGAGAGGGCAGGAGGCATCCGCAGTCAGACTGCTGCTGATTATCATAGAAACCATTTACCCAAAGTTTCTGACCTTAAACTATTGACTACTCTATGATTTACAGCTTAGATTTTTATTGCAAGTTGTTGGTTGAAAATGTCTTTTTTTCAGAGAGATAATCGCACCCAGGTGCAGGATTGTTTTTGCAGTGTTATCCCACTGAATTATCATTCATGAAAGAGACTGGAGGTGGTTTTCAGGCTGAAATTTAAAAGTGCCTGAATTAGAATAGAGGTTAAAAAGTATTTCTCATAATACATGTTTAGTTTTGCTGGAAAGCCAGTTTCCTACAGGTTTAATCAAGGTCATTAGAACTACACCAGGGCTGAATTTATTCATAATTTCTGTGTCTGGAAGCAGGAATTGCTGCAAGGTTCTTCACAGGGATGTGCAGCATGCGCTGAATATCTGGGCTGACATGTAACACAGGTTAACTGACTTATTGCAGTATCATAAATAAGTAACTTTCTGTAAGACCCTGGAAAACCCTGGACTGTAGCTGCGTTGTGGACAAGGCGACTATATTTTGGTGCAAATGAATATATTAATAGAGTCTTTTCCTTTTTTTTCCTCCTTTTTTTTCTTTTCTAGACTCACTTGTAATTTTTTCCATGTTTCATGACTGTGGTTCACTGACGCACAGGTGTTCCTGTGCGGGGGAAGGAATGCTGCTTACATCCTGATTGAATGTATGCTTTAGAAATATCTGTAAACTAGATTCTTGGCAATCTGTAAGAGCGCGTCTCCGCTGAAGTTAATGGAGAATGGAGGGATGCTGCTCATTAAAGAGTAACGAAGAAATAGTAATTTTACAAGCAGCTGGATCAGTCCCACCTGCGTAACTCAAACTGATTCTTTCTTCTGTTCTTTGGGAAAGACTTTTGCATTGACTAAACAATTGGGATGCAGCGATACTGAAACAGGGGGGTGAATAAAATGCTTCCCCCTTTGATGTTCAAGAAGCCAGATGACAATTTCAAGTGCTCCTAAATCCAATACTCTTCCAAGTTACGTTTAGAACTGATGATTAAGCTTCCTTTAACTTTTTAATCTTGAACTGATATTGAGAAGTCTTTAAAAAGATGTTAGAGTAAAACAACGGACTTTCTAATCAATCACACAAAATTATAATATATTGGAAACTTATTATTAATAATGGACTATTATTCTTTATGTATCACGTCTTACTATCTAATCTATCTATATTAGTTACTTTTAAAAGGAATCGGGTGATAAATTACTCCATTAAAACAGAACGAAGAGACTTAAGCTCTTCAATGGGGAAAATTACGAAGGGGATTTTTACAGTGACTTAACGGTTTTGCCAAGCGCATTACATGCTGTTGGCTTCCTGGGCGTCGAGTGCTGTGGAGGACGTGGTGCTTCGACCGAGGCGTGGGCATTCATTTAAATCCTGTGGCGTGGCGGAGAGGTGAGCAGAGGGAAGGCCACCTCTGCTTGGTGCAGCGTGTGCATGCCATGCAGGTTTGTTTTTGTTTTTCAACTTGGTAATGATGATATAAGTTTAAAAAGTGTTGTTTGGGCTTGGGCTCCCATCAGCTTCCGTCGGGTCTCTGCCGCATTCAGTGAGTCCATACAGACTGTGAGTTGTGGAAACTTCTCTGCTTGACCCTGTGTAGGAGCTGATAAAAGGAGAAGAAAGCAGCAGCCCTTTCCTCAAGCTCTTCTGAGGCTGTAGAGAAAATATATAGGAGAATTCTTCGCCCGACACACGGCGAAGGACTGTGTTGGGACATTTACATTCCACATCTTGCTTTGTAATTTGCCCATCTCCATCTTATTTTCTCTCACTTTGGGCTGAGTTTTGAAATGCTGACTGGAACAGTCTGCTCATGTGCGGTTTGTTTCTGTAGGCACCTTTCCCTGATGGGTGTGGATTTATTACACCGTTTCCTTAATGCACTTATTTTTTTTCCCCTCCAGCATGCCATGCAAGTCTCTCTTCTCATGGTCTCTTGAGTACGTGCCAGGGTTGGGGAGATGAAAATACAGAGATGAGCACATATGTGTTTGCATTTGTAATGGGTAGGGAAAAAGGCTGCAAAATAGCAACTTGCTCTTTTCCTGTGGGCTGATAAACAGCAGATTTTGTGGGTTTTGGGGAAGAATCCCTTTCAGCTTTTGGGGTAGGTTCAAACCAAGGTGGAGGATCTGGACTAGGTGTCCTGCTGGGGACAAGGGCTGTGCGGAGCTGTTTGAACGCTCTGGGCACCCCAGGGCTGATAGGGTCATAATATCGGCGCTGTTATGTGCAGGCTTAAGTTCATCCACCTTGTCTGTTCCTACAAATTATTGCTATTAGAATAGCACCTAAAAGATTGGATTGGCATTGCGCACACGCCGGTGCATCAGGAGATGCTGCAGAACAGCTGCCAGGTGCCAAGGGAGAATCTGGAAACTCAGATGAGTGGGGAGAGAAAAATCAAACAAATGAGCAGAATGGGATTCACCTATTTGAATGTTTTAGCTGTGCAGTGCACATATAAGGGAAAAATCAATTTACTGAAATCCTAAATAAATAACTGATAAAAGAATACATTCATCTCGAATTGAAAACAAAAATGGAAATGGTAAATAAATGATTGTCTGAATGGGTAAAAGTGCTAAAAGCAGCAGTAGCGGAGCTGGAGGGCTAAAGGCACTACATTTTCATATAAAACAAAATATAAAAGTGGCATAAATTGAGGATAAAGGCCTACTAGTAAGAGGCCTTTGTTTGTTTACTGATGCTTTAAACAGCTCATTTTTCTCCTCATTTTGATTTAAAATAATCTAAAATGGTGGGGAGGGATTTTCTGGGAAGAAACACAGTGTGCAGCCTAATCTTCCATCCCACAGACTTACCAGCATTATCATAAAAATGCTGGAGGTTTTCTTGGTTTTGAACTCATTTTTGTGAAAGTCTTGACAAATGAGCCCAAGTGCATTAATAATGGAACTGGAGTGATTTTCATGTGTATAGGGAAACAGGCAGTCTATTTGAATTTTGTATTTTCATTGTCTTTGACAGCCTTTGTAATGCCCCACTGGCAATAACAAATCCTTCGTCTGGGGTTTGATTTGGCCGGGTTGGATTTTCCCAGTGCACTGCATCATCCCAGTTCCAGCTGGCCCTGTTTTAAACTTCGGTATTGATGGCTGGAAACTTTCCCACTGACTTTTGTGGGGAGTAAGCCGGGAATAAATGGCAGCGCAGCTGCTACTTGTATGACCCTCTGCACGGAGGTATCCCATCTGATTCCCAAATACAGTATCTCAGATTGATTTAGCTGTGTTAGTCATAACTGGCAGTAGTAAATCCATTGGTTCGGGGTGTGTTGATGGATTTACCTTTGCCCCTGCCGAATAACACAGTGTGATGCCTCAGCTGAGGATGCGATTGCCTCGAGTTAAGCTGGATCTCCACAGCCACATCCTGAATGCCAAGGATGCTGCAGCTGCGGGAGCCCAGGGTTCCGTACCGTGAGTCCTCCCAGGGCTCCCCAGTGCACATGTGCTCATTTATCCACGCCAAGGTTTGTGCAGCCTCAACATCATCGTACTTGGTACCTGGGCTGGTAGGTTAAAGCAAAATCGGTTATGCCTACCGCTGCTGTCCTCCTCCGACGGCAGCGTAGGTGTGTAGATGGGCTTGGGTTGTACTTGGATGTTGTACCAATAAAGCTACAGTTGGTAGATGAAACCCTTAGTACGGATAAAGTTAACCTGCCACAGAGGTGGTTTATTCCGTTACCGTTGTTGCTCACTGCAGTATCTGAGTGCGAACCCATTTGGAGATGCAGCAGGAAACGAACGCGTTTCTCTTCTTTTGTCGCCAATTAAATGTGCTGTGGTATATCTTGTGGCTAAGTTAGTTGTATTTTTCACTGCAATGCTGTTTCATGGGGAAAAGAAAGAAAATAGTAAAAGAAAGTAAGTGAATTTTCTGGGACAAAATGTTGGTTGAGTGGTGTTTTTGAATGTTACCCTAATCTTAAATATCAGAGTGGTGCTAGTAGTAGCTGTACTTGGAGAAGGTTAAGTGCTGCAGTTGGTCTGGGTGGAGGCTGTGCAGATGGCACATAGCAGCCGCCTTTCTCTCCTCCTCTGAAGTGGAGGTCCCCAAATCCATCGTCCTGCCGTGTCACCACTGACAGCTGCTCCGGTTTCAGCGCTGCAGGTGGTATCCTGGCATTCGACTGTATGTAGTTGTGGCTCAGCTAGCTTTTTATTAGTGGTAGATGCATTCAATGCACTTTATTTTCTTTATTTTTGTTTGATGGAGCTTCATCATGAGATCGTATGTACCCATGTCTGGTTTTTAAGGGTTGCTGAGCATGTGAGAAGTTGGAGTAAGGTGGTCCACAGACCTTCCTAAGCAGGACAAAAAGGCTTTTTGCTATTGCCTTTTTTTACCAGCACCTTTTACCAGCAACTTTGTTCCATCCAGTGCGCCCCCCCGTGTATCTGTATGACTGAGGGGTTATGGTGCTTTTGGGGTGCTTCAGAGCAGGAAAACGACGATGACGTTCACAGCCTCGCCTTGCATGCATGCCAGTGCCATTGATGCTGTGCTCCATGCTCTGATTTGTGCCGCTGGATCCCTTTGAGGTTGGGTGACTGGAAAGCAGACACCCTTTCACCCGTGGGGTATCATTGAGCTCCGTGACAAAATCACAATACTTTCAGCCTCCCCCTTCCTTCTCCCTTCTCTCCTGTCTGCTCCCAGGAACACAGGCAAACACTTCAAAGAAAGAAATGGTTCATTACAATAAACCATCAGACACTTGATTTGTTAAGTGCTCTTTTTGACTTAAAGCACAAAGACATTTTTAATTTCTTGTGGGCAGGCGTTGACAGCTGTAGGAAGGACACACAGCAAACGTGTGAGTACCCCGGTGGAAAGGTATGAATTTGGAGGTAACTGTTCCATCAGTACCGGCCTGTTCTCCTCCCTAGCAGTGTATCTCAAGCAAATGCCTAGTTTTGGGCTTTTGTATGAACTACCTAAAAAAGCAAATTAGTGCTGGCGCGGGATGGAAAGTAACAGATTATGTGGTTTACAGTAACAAACTCGCTTTTTCTGAAACAGTAACTAAATGCTGTAAAATATGTTAATTGGTACATATTTAAGAGCTAGCGCACTACAACCAAGCTTGCTTTTGAACCATGTTTCCCAGTCCAGTTTTAAGAGCACAGTACTGACGGTCACAGAAGCTGGAAGCCCAAGACGTTTATTTTGTCTTTTGCCCTGCAAATGGAGGGGGAGGCTACGGCCGCGGGTCTGGAGCTTCCAAGTTGTCAGTGGTACTGCTTGTTATTAGGACAAAAACTATTGCATTAAATCTTCCTGATGCCACAGTTTCCAGTTAAATAGGGCATTGCGCAAGAGCCATAGACCGGCTAATCCTACATCTTTTTAACCGGGTAGTTTGGCATCGTTAGGGGAGCGCCAGGCGGAGTCTGTACCTGGACAACGACACTGGGAAGGAAGCTGTTCTGGATAGCCGTCCAGAGGGAGTGATGGAAAACGTAGTCTAAAGAAAATGTGATTTTTAGGTCAGGTGAGTTCATTTCAACACTGTGTAATACTCGCCTTCCCTAAACCCCATATTCAGTACTATAGGAAAGCCTACATTTCTACCGATTTTGCTAGGTAAAGCAGAATCTCTGTTTCTCGTCTTGGTTTTTAACAATAACTGTGTGTTGCAGTGGATTTCACCCTCTAGAACAATAAATATCTTGCAGGACAGGTGGAATTTTAAGACCTTATTTTGCTGCTGCTGCATGTTTGAAACTTCTATTGAAATTAATGGCGATTGCACTCTTGTAACCGTGTTAGGAGAGAACCCCGTGACCTTATAAATGCAGGCAATATTGTGAAGCAGCTAGCTGCCTTCAGGTGGTGAAGAGCAAACAAAACTGCACTTTATATTAGACATCACTCATTTGTCCTTTTTCTTCTTCTATTGCACTCCGGGTCCTGATCCTATTAGCCACTGTGTCCTTTTGTAATTTACAAAAGTAATGCTTCGCGCGGGGATCCAGGAGGTGATTTCCTGCATTGCCTCCATCAGCATCACTCTTTTAACAGAGCCGGTGTCTGCAAATAGTCAAGCTGGGGCAAGTTCTTGCAGTTCCAGTGCATGCCACAGAGTCTGTTTTATTTGCTGGCTCAGATATAAATCTGTTTTCAGTGGAACTCTCTCTCTTTCTCCAGCCCTGCAGCGGCAAACTGATGATAACTGGGGAAGGAGGAAATGCTGGGGGTGGGCAGAGGGCAGGAAACTGGATAAATGGGCATGTAATTTATCTCTGAGTCTTCCCAGTTATTCTCCTCTTACCTGTTGTCATGGTTAATTGAGTTTTTGCCCAAATATGACCTCTCCTTCTAATTCCCATGTGCATAATTTCGAGAATGACCATGTAACTTCATTCCGTGTAGTCTCCAATGTGAGTTTAAGCGCAAAGGTGTTAGGGCAGAATGGTGAGCATCACAGTGTTTCCTGACGGCATCCCATCAGCGGCCATTCATTCTGATGTACGATTTTCAGAAACTCAGATGTTTCTTGACTTTTGCTAAAGGATCTGTTTTGTTTTGTTTTTTTTTTTTAAATTCAAGGGCGTACATGCTTATCGGAAGACTGTGACTCGTAGTTTCGAGTCACTTACCTGCTCTTGAAAACATCTCCATGTTTTTTTCCAAATGCAGTTTTGTAGCCTGTTCAAATTTCCATAAGACTTAAAACCTTGGTGTTCTGCATTACTGTTAGCAGCGGAAAATTTTGCATCACTGTAAATGGATTTGGAGACTGTCTCTTTTCCTAGGCAGATCAAGGAGCCTAGATTTCCTTCCGCTAACTTGTTTAAAATGCATTTGAATATTAGTTATTTTTCCCCCTAAATGCATTTTAATCCAAGCATTAGAGCACAGTACATACCTTCTGAAAAACATAGAGCTTTTTGGTTGCTTTAAAAATATTTGAGCACCAACAGTACTTGAGTTTTGCTTCCCCCCCCCCCTCCCCTCAGTGGAAAAAAAAAAAAGGAGCTCTCCCTCCTCACTCCCCGACCCTACCCGTGGAGAAATCAAAGGATGTATGGGGTGAGCTGACCTTCCCCAGCCAGCACAGAAAGCTGGATTGGATTCCTGCAGAGGCTTCCCGGCCCTGCCTTCATCACAGGCAATATTTCTGGAAAACAAAACAGTCAACATGTTTATAGCTCAGGTTCAAAACACTTGGAAAAAAAGAACCCAAATAGAAATTCTGATTTGTTTCCCCTCCGCATGTCCCTTCAATCACCGTGTGTCAAAGATGGTGTTGCTGGCGTAGCTCTTCTCTTCCTGGCTACTGAGAAGGGACTTTGAATCTTACTGTAGCGCTAATTACTGAAAATGTCTTGGTGTCCTTTATCTGAATCTTCAAAGGGTGAAACTATTATTATAGAGAAATATCATATCACATGAAATATCGCAATTGAGTGTGCAAGGCCATGGATCAGGAAGATTGCCTGAATTAACTCGACTCGGTGATGAATGGGAAGGGTAATAACTTCTCAGAAGAGCCATCGGAGGCAGGCAGCAGCTTGATTAGCAGTGATATATCATGGGTAAGGATCTAGGGAAACACAGATCCAGAAAAAAATGTCAAAATTTGACTCCTTCATGAGGCCATGCTCTGGGGAAGAAAGTGGCAGTGAAGGTAGGGGAGCTGGAGCTTCACGGAAAGCAAGTGAAGCGTTTGCTGGATGCCAGGGTCAGCAGCACGTGGTTGTGGGGGCAATGTGCACCTGGAAAAGGAAGAATTGGAAAGGGGAAGAGTTTTGTGTTCTCTGCAGATCATGCTAAAATCTCCATCCTGGGGATAATTTATTATGAATTACGAGGCAGTGATAATCCCTCTGAAAGAGAATTCCCAGCTGTCCTCTAGCTTACCCAAAGGCAGATCAGCAACTCCACAGAAATCAGCGGAGTTTATTTTGATTTACTGAGTTTAAATGAAAGGATTATGCCAAAGGGCCCAGAGTCTTTAAGCTGCTGTACTTTATTGAAATCAATGCGACAGCATCACATTATACCAGCTAAGGACATGGCCTGATATATTTTGTTTCTGGGATGCAAATACAAAATCTCTTAATGGGGACAGAGATTTTGAGATCCTTCTCCATTTGCTCTAAGTTGTGTCTCTCTCCTAATTACTTTAGTTCTAAATAGTCCAGGAAGGAAATTCAGCTGTTGATTGCTGGGTTTGGATGTATTTATATTAATTTCTATTCATGACAGTTTCAAACAGCTGGGATTCCGAGGATATTGTAACATGGATTAATATTTCATAATCTGATAACAATATTTAATAGACCAATCATTATTTGTTAATTCATTGCTTCCTTTTTCTGTTCTTCCTTAAAATACAGCTTCATCTTATTTTATTTTTAAATAAAATCTAGTAAAGTCTCAAGTTCCTTGGTGCTGGGTTTTTGTATTTTCTTATAGTACCCTGTATGCTTAATTAAAGCCCACTGAAGTCGACAGGAAGCTTTTGATAGATGTTGGATGTCTCAGTAGCCAGTTTGCTGCTCACCCTGATGTCCAGGGGCCGCTGAGCACGGGTGCCCAGCCGGGTGGACCGCACCGACCCACGCTCCAGGGAGCTTGGGGATACCAAACCTGCAAACTGCAGTAAAAAAAATACAGGGTTCTCCCTTCTTTCCCCCCTGTGTGTTAATGGTCTTTTCGTTTTATATTGGGATGCTTCATCTGTAAGGTGGGAATAACCCTGGAGTAGCAGGGGACAGGGTGTGAAACCCTGGGTGTCCCTACTCCCAGTAGCAGGGGGGTTTGCAGGGTGGTTGCCCCAAGATCCCTCTGAGTTAGGAGGGAATTGCAGCCTCCCAGGGTCTCTGGTCTGTGCCTGTGGCTTTCCTGGTGCTCCTGCCTCATCTCAAGTTGAGTACACGCTGAAGCACTCCTGGGTGATGTATACTGTAGGCGCATCGCCTCTGTTCAGCGCTGATTTTTCCTGATTGCATCACTGGACTCTGAAAAGTCACATGGCTCTCTAATAACTAAAAACTAAAAAGAGGGGGAGGGAATAAAGCGAGTCTCTTGATAAAGTGCTTATAAGTACAGGCAACCCACAGAGTAAAGTCAATGGGTCCCTCCAGTGCTAGAAGCACTTGAATTTCCTGCGGCGGGATGAGAGCTCCTCTGCTTAAATGTTGAGCTGGTTCAGTGCTTCCCTCCTTGTGCATCTCCAGCAGATGCATCTTTAGCAGCCAGCTCCTGATCAGGCAGGAGGTTACAAACTCTCATTTGCTGATTTCTTTTTCTTAATACATTAACCAGTTCACTGACACAAGATTATCACTGAAACAGACAATTTAGCTTTCTTCCATGACCATAAAATTGCTGGATTAATAAAAATTCTGCTTCTCCCTTACGTAAAATCTTTGTGATATGGAAAGCCACTATATTATGACAATTTTTACGAAAGTAGCCCTGCAAATTGCATGTAATGTGTGTGGGGTTTGGGTGGTTTGGTTTTTTTTTCATTTGTGTTTGTTTTTACTCATGAGGCATTCAGAAGACCACCTAGTATATATAAACACACTGCTTTTCAAGATCATTTTAGGTGCTTTGGGATTCAGCTACTAGAGAACAGTCTGGTTTAAAGAGACGTTGTTTTGAAGAGCTGTGTGTGCTGTAGGGTGGGTGGCTGTATGAAGCCTTCACAAGAAGCAGATGTGGAGAGAAGCTGGGCACGATGCACCACGTCGGAGTGCCCACACCCAGCAAGTGCTTTCAGCCTAGTACAGTGCAGAAGTGGAAGAGTAACCTGTGTCATCAGCTAAAAAGGGAGGCTGAAGGCCTGTGCCAAAGGGATTAGTTCCTTGTAAAATACGTTAGTGGCTAATTCCGTGTTAAGGTTCCTTCTAGAAATGGACCTTCAGCAAATATCCAAAGTGAACTGCCAATGTTGTTCTGCTCTCTCACTGTCCCTCCCCAGACAGACTCTGCTGTTACAACCCTAACTTATTTTAAATCCTTGAGTATATGTGGGCTGGATGTGCTGAATGCCAGATTTTTCTGTCCTGCCTGTCTCTGCTTGCAACACTAGAAGTTGATACAGCTATGACAGCGTGCACCCAGTGCTCCTGGGTATCAGGTCTAGATGCGATGGAGTCACTGGAAACAGCAGAAATTGCCATGGTCTTGGTGGGCTGCTTTTGTTAGCTGTTCTCGTAGGAATTGCTCCGGAAGGTGTTACTTTGCTTTATCTCATTTGGGATCTGTAAGTAGTCTGTGCAATTAAAAGACAGAAGACAAAACAGCTGCCAGCAGTTCAGAGCACCAGCCTTTTGCAAGGCACTTTGAGCTTAAGAAACTAAAGAAACCCCTACCCAGGGTTTAACTTCCAAAATAAGATGAGCTTTGGGAACGTTGTGCAAGAAGAAGCAGATACCCAGCTGAGTGTGCAAGGATTGAAAAAGTAAGGCCATTGCAACTATCACTTTAAGGATTTCAGACAGACCTAGCAAAATAATGGAACCTATTAAGGGATGGCTTACATTTAATAGAACAACATTTTATTTTCTACAGTGTAGAAGGCTTTTAGATCCAAAAGTTTCCTTATGGTAGAGTCCTGACCTTTAGGCTTGCCCTGATTAAGTTCTTATTTCTCAAGTTCTTATAAAATGCTATGAAGTTAAAAATTCAATGTTTTTAGAGGTTATGATAACGAGTTTTAGATCCTTTTCTAGTTTATAGATAAAGCGCCCTATTAAATGTAAACAGTATTATGTTTTGTTATGCAATTCTGGATAGCTCTCGAAGATAAATCAAAGTAGACTAAAGAAGAGTATTTTTTGTAATGTAGATTTATGGCAGTGTACAATAAAGTGCTGCTTCTCAGTTGCAGGTATTTTTGGCATTCTAGTTTAAAGTGTCAAAATAAATGATTAAATTTAAATTACCTAGCAGCAGCTCTGCTACCCCCATACCAATGTAATAAAGCAAATACTAAAACCGTAAGAGACAAATCCAACAGCATCCTCCTGCTGTGTCATTAACTTTCTCCCAATTCGTGAGATAATTGCAAGTCTTGCTCCGTGTCTACAATACAGAGGAGGAAAAACAAGGATGCTTTTAGGCTGAGGGTACCAGCAGGAGACGTCTGTGGGTTGCCCCTCCAGGGGAGAAGCAGGGAAGTCACAAGGTAAGGATTTAATTACGTCCGTGTCGTCCTCAAACCCTCCCCGGCGGGTGCGAAGCAGAGAGCCCCATCCTGCACGCTGCTTGCTGGCTCTTCAGTGCAATCCTCGGCACTTACAAAGGAAAGGGGACCTGGAATGACTCAGTGGGTTATGCCTGTGTTGAATTAGGATCTCTGTTTTGAATTATATACTCGATTATACTTCTGTGCCTGAGCGGGAGCTTTGGGCAGCGGGAAGAGGTGTAGGGTGGCAGTGCCCATCTCGTGGGGGGCCAGCGAGCGGGAAGCCCATCATTGGGACGTGCTCAAAATCAATGGCCTTCATGGGCAGAGCCTGGCCAGCGGGAAATATTGAGTCCTTTGGCTTTGGTTTGATGTGTACATCCTGGGTTTGAGGAGAGGAGCCTGTGGTTTTTTCATGTTTATAGTCTTTTGAGGAGAGCAGAAAGAGTACCAGGTAAATTGTAGAGCAAGCAGAAGAAAAATAATTTGAATTTTAAGCCAGTAACATCACTTTGAGGCCCTGACTTGTAAATTTGTTTTCTTTATTTTTTATTTTTCACCTCCCTGTTAACCCAAAAACATTGGCAATACTGGCTACTTCAACCAACGCTGGGCTAAATAGAAACGAGTTCTCCGGTGAAAGATTGTGACAAAGCTAAATCTGCAACGAGAATTGCCAGATACTTGGGGAGGCAAATAAAGAGCGAGAGCAGAGGTGAAGCTCTCCTGTGCGATGTCCCCGCCGCCGCAGAGCGTGCGGATCAGCTGCGGTGTCACATCAGCTGCAGTGGCAATTGGCTTCCCGAGCGGTCCACGTGTGGCAGGGGTGATCTCCTCTGCATTTTAAACCTGACACCGGAGAAAAACACCTTGGTCTGGGGTTTCAATTACACATGTGGAATGTAGAAGTTGATGATATTCTATGAAAATTCAATAAACCTTGAGAACAGCATCAGGGCTGATATCTGTAATTTAAAATAATGGATATCAAGAAATTGTTTCTCATTTATCTTTAGTGCTGAGTTTCAGAGGGACCAAAGGCACTTCATTAGGCTTTTTTTTTTTTTTTTTTAAAAAATAGCTTCATTTATCTCAATCAATGATGGGTTCTAGAGGTGGCTGACTATTATGTTTAATAATACACAGGATAAAAAAAAATCCCCGTCCTTTCACAATTTTTGACATATGTGGAAAGGATGTATGAAATCTCTTCTCAGTGGGAGACAGAAATAGATTTTTTTAAAAAACTTCATTATGCAAGATAAATGTGGGTTTTTGTTGCACAATGTGATCTGTAGGCAGAATATTTAAATCTTTGTTTTACATGGATTGAAGTTTCATTAGAAGAAATTACTTTGGAAACTCGGGTTTAAGCAAATACTGCTACCTAAACATGACTTGATTTAATCCTGCGAACGCTACCCCTGAGAGGTCTCTTCAGGAGATGCAGTTTAGCTTGGACCTTTGAATAGAAGTTTTATGGAAACCTGGAAATTGGAAGTAGCTGTTTTTAATCCCTCCCACTGCTCTCCATCCCTCTGTGGGTGCCAGCCGCCTCAGCCAGGGGTTGTTTAAGGAATACGGGTTTAGTGTTATCCCCAGGATACATAATCTGAGTTTTGGACCTGCTTAGCTCCCTACGATACCATCTCCTATTCTCCTCCCCTGGGGCCTGTGCTCTGCTCCAGAAAAAAGTGTTTCTTCTGCAAACTTAAACTCAGGTCCTGCGTTTGGGTGTCCCAGAGAGTGGATGAGTCTCTGCGGGTATGTACCTGCTGCTCTTGGGTTTGTCGTGGGCTGTTTCAGCCTCTCGTTACATCTTGACTTGATGGAAGTCGAAACAGGTTTCACAGCTTCTGTTTTTACTCCCCTCTCAGATAATTTGGTTATGGGTTTGGCACAGCTTAAGAAGCGGTCCTGAGGAATTAAACTTACTTTTGATCTTTAGTGTCCTTCAAAAATTTACAAAACTGTTGAGAAGTGATTTTTCACAGGTTACCAAAGGCAGGTTGCTTATAGTGTCTGTCCAAAGGAGCATTGCATTCGGGAACGAGGTGAGGTGCTAACCATCTAATGGAAAGGAGTAAAGAAAAATTATGTCCAGGAAATGAAGAAATAGATCTCACTGTTGTGGGCTCACAGCCAACGCTACCATCCGAAGTGCTGCTCCCTGGGCTCAGAGGAATTAAAGGAGATGAGATTAAAAAAAAAAAAACAATTAAAAAAGGTGGATTTTAAAGCAAAAGTCACAAACCTGATGCCAAACACGGGTGGCAAGCTTGCAGCTCAGATCTGTGACACTATGGTGATTCAAAGTGGACAGGTACTCTTGACTAAATCAGGTTTTCTTTTGCTAAATAAATGCTAGCCTGCTCTTGCGTACAGTGTGCTCCAAATCCCAAAGGCCAGTGTACGAGCAGACTAAAAACCAAGAGTTTCTATAAAAGGGGTTTCTAAAAAGGATTGTCCTTCATGGTTGTTAGAAAGGAGACTTTACCTGGCAGATTTGAATACTGAAGTCTGCCAAACGAGACGCATTCCACTGTTCATGAATATGAGGACCTTGGGAAGCTCCATTTGTGCTCTGAACTTATTTTGTTAGGATTTGGCAGGGAAGAAAGGCTTGTTTGGGGTATGTAGTGCCACTGGGCACTGGCTTAGTGGCATAAGGTCTGTTTTGAAATAACTCAGATGGCATGATACTGACATGTAACTAGTTCTGTATATAGGCAACAGATGCAAAATATGTCTTTAACTTTGATATATTGTAGGTGAAATATAGAGGAGCTCTGTAATTGCCAAGAGAGAAAAATGAGTTTCTGAAGAGAACTTTTGGAATAACTCCTCCTGGGAAGGGCTGGACTGGCAATTTCCATGCTCCAGAAGCAGTTTATTTCCTCTTGCTGCAAAATCTGAGCCCACGTTTGAACCCCAGGAACATCAGTTTGTTAATTCAAACCTTGTGGATAATTTCTATGCAATTTTCTGGTTGAATGGTCATGTTTCCAAAGGGTAAAGGACAGACGAAAAAAAATAATTCAAAACCATAAATGGAAAGAAGGCCTTTGACTTCCATTGGCATACAGGGGAATTAGGAAATTTGGTCTGTTCCTGTATGGCTGCAGCGGTCCCAGCCTTTGTATCAACAGAGGATGAGGTTGCGAGACGTTAACCCATACCCCCAGTTCTGGGTGATCTGGGTATGCCAAGGAGGTTGCAGAAGTAGGTAAGCAGATGGAGTAGGTGGGGGATAGTGAGTTTGTGGCATGTAATGCTGCTGATTCCGGTTAGGATAAATACAAGTGTGATGATTACTCAAACACTCCGAATATAAAAATCCAAATCAAAAATAGGTCTTTACTTTAGGAGATGGCCATGTGCCTTGAGGCTTCCTGCATGACGTCCTTAAGTATCAGCAAAACCAATTCGATGAGAGCAGAGAGGTTTAAGCTAGTGCGTAAATGTGATTAAATCAGACAGGAAATGTGTTAAAATGGGGATCCTTGGAGGTTTTGCTGTATCATCTGATGCAAATATTAAGGCTGGCAGTTTATCTTTGCATTAAGAGGCCACTGAATAATTTACACGTTCTGGCAAGCATTATTCTGCAGCTGCAGCAGGGAGA
Organism: Gymnogyps californianus; assembly: GCF_018139145.2. Lineage (NCBI taxonomy): Eukaryota > Metazoa > Chordata > Aves > Accipitriformes > Cathartidae > Gymnogyps > Gymnogyps californianus. Next base: position 18,864,273 of record NC_059484.1, read on the forward strand.
GAGCAGTTAATGTGATGGCAATTAATGAGTTAACTGGAGTGCAGAATTGAGGCAGATGTGCACTGCTTTGCGAGGTCCCATCAAACATTAGCACAGTTAACATCCGACGATTAAGTTCTCCAGATAAGTGCAAAAGATTAGACCCCTCTCATAATTCACACCACCAATTTACCTGAAATGGGATAATCAGACATGATCTTTCTTTGCAAGTTACAGCTTACTGAAATCAAACGTGGTGTTTCTTTCCACATTGTTCCATTCTTAAATAAATAATAAATCCCCAGGAATCTGTTTTAAAGGTATCTAAGATACAGTGCTCATTTCTTTCAATTCACTCCTAAGAAAAATCCCATCCCTTTTGGTTATGTAGTTTTATTTCATCTTCTTATTGCAGCTTCAACATGGATCTGGAGTGACAGTGTGTTTTCAACAGGCTATGTGGAGTGTCGTACACAACTAGAGCTTTTCCCAGCATATATTCTGGAACTGTCTAATTTAACTTTCTGGGTTTAAAATACGTCTTCTATTCCTATGGTTTGTTAAAAATGGAAGACTGGTCTTCAGGTGGGCGGTTCAAGGAACTCTTGAAACACCAGAAAGTCAGGGCCAAGCTCTGTTTCCAGAGGCAAAGCTTCCCTTGATTCATTGAGAGGGCTGGGGCAAAAGGAGGTCATTAGTTTTAAAGGCAATGCATTTTTATATGCACTTAAAGATGGACTCTACATTCATGCTGGATTTCTCAGGCTTCTGGTTCTCTGAGATCCTATTCACTCTCTTTGCTGAGTGCTATTAAGAAATATAGTTTCCAAAGGTTACGGTCACTCCTGGGATCAATAATTCTGGTACAACTGTGTACAAGGAATACGTAAATCTCAACTTTCCGACATGTTGGAGTGTAGGTTTCTGTGCACAAGCAGGATGTGACTGATCTCTGGATTTGCAGAAGGTGGTGCGCTCGTACCAAGGTCACTCTGAAGCTACTGCCACGGGATTTTGCTTAATTATGAGCTCCAAGCAACAAGGGGGGAGGTTCATTTTGTTGCTTGTGGGAAATAAAGGCTCTCAGCAACACGTAGCGTGCGCTTGAGCCCATACGGGCTGTTTGTCAGAGGGGCTGCCCTTGGGTTGTGGGTGGGAAATTTTGTAGGCAAAATGATGGAAGTGGCCTGGTAGAACAAAGCTTTCCCGTGGGCTGCTGGTCCCTGGTGGGTCCTGTAAGGCCGTAGAGATGCCCTGCAAGTGGAGTGCTCTCAAGGGCAAAATCATGAAACCGAGCAACATGCGGTTATTTTTCCTCATGTTTACAGTGGAATTACAACATTTTGAGCAATGTGTGAGCTAGAGACACTACATTGGCTACTGTCACATCTAATAAACTGATCATTAATCATCAATCATTGTCTATGTTCAGAACGTGTTCACTGTGTATTTGTACATATTTCTCAGCTAATGGTTCTCGATACAGTTGTATCGGAGATCTAAGCTTGTCACTTAAACTTGTAAAGTGCCTTTTATTAAATTCATCTTTTCATGTTAGTGTTTTCAAGGACTGGTCTGGAATTTTCTATGAAAATATTGAGCAAAACATTTTTATTTTATTTTTTTTAAACAAGTCCTTGTTTATTTCAGCCTTCTCGCTGGCTGGGCATGAGAAGCTGAAAAATCCTTGTCTTAGTATAAACACTACTTAGCAACAATTAAAACGATCAGTGCGTTATCAACATTATTTTCTTACTAAATCCAAACCACAGCGCTTTACCACCTACTAGAAAGAAAATTAACTCTATCCCAGCTGAAACCAGGACAAAACAAAACCTGCTGAACTGAATCAACTACCTGACAATGTACCAGGCCATCTCGCCGGGTTCCCATATGGATGTTGAGTTTTAAATGCTCTTCCATCCTTCTTGGTGAGGAAACTCATCCCACAGTGCCTCGTAGCCCTACCAAAACTGTTACAATCACTTCACACCAAGTTTGGCACGTTCTGGAGGACTATCCCCAGAATAAAATGGTTTGGGTTGGTTTTTTTTTTTGGTGTGGTTTTTTTTTGTTTTTATTTTTTTTTTTTTTACTATTCCTGTCTACACATACGTGCTGAAGGCCACAGCTTTCATCCAGGCAGCTTACCAAAACGTTTTTGAGTTTAGCATTTTTTTGAATCCCACAAAAAAATTTGGGCAAAGGGCTGAAATCCAGCGTTTCTTTCATGTGAAAGAAATGGCCCATTCCTCCCTGCTGCAGATTATCTTTTCCCTCTCAGGGACACTTAGGATGTACAGCATCTTGTGTGTACCCTACCATGTGTGTTTTTTTTAGCAAGATGTTACGCCTAGTTCCCACTGTGCTTGAACTCACCTAATGAAGTCTTCTGATGAAAAACTTAAATTTACGTGACTCATTCTACCTAATTTGTGTAAAAATATTGTTCCTTTTGAGTAATATTTATGATTTGGAAATGAAGTTCAGAGGGGAGTAGTCAGGGCTCTCCCACTCCGGTGCTGTGACTCAGAGTGTTTTTGGGTACGGGAACAGACAGTCTATTACAAGGAAATAGGAAGTATTTTAAGACCTGTTGTAACTCATCTGTGGCTCTGGCAGAACATCCATCTCTGCTGAGCTTTTTCCTCTATCTGCATTAGCAATGGGAGTTCGGCTAAAATAATAGGCTTGAAAGCTCCCTAATATGAATCCTGTCAGTATAAAATTTCTTCTCTTTCCCCTTAGGATTTTTGCTTGTTGGTTTTCCTTGAGATTTTTCTAATATATTTGAATTATTTCCTCCTCTTAATTTTATAAGATTCCTTCTATGTGAATAAATTTGAACTCTACGACTGCAGCCATTCATACCAACTGTAAATCCCAAGGAAGCTCAAGAGAAAAGAAATGCCGTTCTCTGAAGATACATTCCACTTAATTTTCTCCTGTTACGTTTGTGTCATGTCCAGTGGGGCTGATTACAGCTGTCTATGTGGTATCATCATGTAGTTAGAATAGAAGGGATTTTTAATACTGCAGTTACCAAGAGATTTTTGTGGCACCAACTAGCACACAAGAAAGTTAACCTGGAACACAGCTACCAGAGCCTAGACCGTCTTTCCACTCACTTTGGTGTGAAATTTGACTTAGCTTCAACAGGCTTTTGAGGCAAAATTTAAAATGAGCTACTCGCTGCAGAGGATTTTCTACTGGGGATCTATTCTTGAGCAGTTTTCATGCCCGCATATCTAGAGGGCTGATGGTGCGTGCCTCTATTTTGCTAATTAAACAAGAATTCAAGCATGTCTTTATGGTATTGTTAAAGTAGCACCCGCAGGATGCAGTAGGTAAGTAAGGGCTGATCTTGCTCATGGCAAGAAAGATCTATACACAAAGCAGCGTGGTGGTATTTCTGCAACAACCAGCAGTCTGGCAATTTTACTGGAAGAAAGTTAAAATAATTTCAGTTGTTGATTTTTCTGTAGTTTTCTGGGTTTGGGACACTTTGCACTGGTTCTGTACAGAAAATACAATGTATTGATTGTGCAAAACTGGTTTAAACAGATAAGGCATCTCAGAGATGTTTAAAATTGGCCTTTCAATCAAAGAGCCATCTCTGTTCTCCACAATTTGGAGAATGCTGCAACTTTTGTGATCTCCTGTTTATCAAGCATTCCTCTTTTCCTGGCACTCAGCTACATACTTTTCAATGGAATTTAAGATACCAGGTTTAGGTACATTACAGGTGGATTTTGGTTGTGTTTTTTTTTTTTTTTTTCAAATGTGTAGTATCTACAGCTGCTGGTGGATATCTACAGATAAAGACAACTGCAATTCACCAAAGGGCTTTATGACTGTTCCTAAATGGTTTGTTGTGTTTGAAAGGGGGCACTTACCAGTTTGAGTTATTTAGACACTTCTGAAAAGTTTCTGTTGTCCAGTAGTTCAAATACATCATGGGTTATCAAATCAAAGTTTTGTTTCAAGAAATGTCTGGGTGATCCTGGTTTACAAGGATCATGGTCTGCAGTGGGATGGAGTCATGTTCAGTGAGGTTCATTGAACTCTTCTAGAACTGAAAGGAAAGGATAAGAAAAGAGGGGAAAAAGTAGCATTAAAACCTAAAAATGTTAACTTTATCAGTATAGGAGATCTTAAAGTACTGCTTCAATATGGAGTGGGACAAAGAGAAAATAAAAAGCCAGAAGTGATTGCAGGCTTGTTACTGCTTTTTGGAATCAGGTGGGACCAGTCTTTGTCCTCCATGTGTACTCTTCTAGACATTTGCTCAAGTTTTACTTGGCCATCTAATTGTTTTATTTTCCTATTTCACCTCAGGCTTCCTGGGAAACCTTGGTTCTCTATCCCCTAAAGGTCACAAACTCTACAGCTCAGTAAGGCTGATTTTGTTACACGGACTCCTGCTCCATTAACACAGTCCATAGGTTATTTCTAATCCCCAGAATTGATTTATTTATTCCTTGTAGATGCTATTTGTTACACATTATTCTCAGCGTTTATTCACAGCACAAACAGATGGTCAACAAAACCAATTAACCTTTCCCGATCTCCCTTTCAGGCTTTCCACTTTTTTTTGAGTCTATGGACAAATGAACAAAAACTATCAGGAGACTTCATGCCAGAGCATGATGAATAGGAAGCCCGACTGGCACGCGTGCTGCGCTCAAATAAACCTCGGCCCCCCTAGGCTTGAGCGCCGGAGGAGGACTATTGCTGACAAAACAGGTAGGAGAAAGGAGCTGCCAAGAGGTGGAGTGACCTAAGTCTGTCTGTCTGCTTGTTTAATGGTGTGGAGGGTAGGGAGAGACAACAGCTTAACCTCATTCCTCGGTTTGTTTTTCTTTAATAGGATTTTCAAGATATGAGGAATGTGTATTTTGAGGTTAAATGACAGGTTTTTTTTATAAACGGTTCTTTCAATCATCAAAGCCTTCACTAAGTGCCACATGAAAATAAAAAAAAAATCTGTTTTATTAGCAGTAAAAGTAATATATGAGTAATTATAAATTGCATCCCTGCCCTTCACTGATAAACTGGAAGACAGACCATGTAAATTTAGAACAGTATTCATTGTTAACTTTTATGATAAAACTATAAATAAGTATTGAGGTGGATCCTATCTCAATCTATTTATCTGTGTAATAAAACCACAACCGCGTTTGTGTTGTACAAAACATCCTTTGATTGTTTCATGGCCGATTAGTTTATTATCAGAGCATGTGACCTGTTGGATGGACACATCTAATTTGCCCTTTTGTCAAATCCTGAAGAAAACGGACTGAAGGGATTTGGCAGGGTGCGGCAGGGCTGTGTCAGGGCTCAGAGAGGGATTTTTGAGAGTTTCTTTAGTCTCCACAGGGTTTTCTGGTCCTACCTAGGAGATACTACGTTGTGTGGAGAGCTGCAATTATTTTATCTAAAAAAGCTATTTCTGTCTGTGTAATGACCACAGTGATGTTTCTTACGTGCCTAATGCTACCTGTGTATCCCACACAGATTTTGTGTGTGGTAAGCAGAGGTAAGACTTGACAAACCTACCAAAAAACCTCACTCAGACTATAACTCTACTGGTTTTAGTGAAGACAACATAGTCTGTTGCAGCTGGAATAACCTCCCACACCAGTCCCTCACAGCCTGTTGGAAAGGTTTACTCAGGGTATGAGGTGAGGAGCATTGCCAGTAATAGCCATGTGCCTGTCTATATAGAGATACTTGCCATTTATCCCGCCTTTTGCTTAGGCTGTCAGGGTTATTTAAGCTAGGAAGTAGAAAGCCAAAGGTGTTTCTCTTTATTTACACCGAGCGTGCCAAAATAAGTGACTCTAGGTATCTTCTCAAAAGAGTGCAGACTTCGTGATTGATCCAGTCCACCGGTTCATTGAATTGTGCTCCGTTAACAGGCGAGGGACTGTGGGCCGTAATTACTCATTTGGGTTAATCTTTGTCTCAGGTTAGTACTGAGACAAATGCACGGCCCTGGGGCTGTACCTGCTCTGCATCGCGACAGGCGCCAAAGATCAGCCCTGGGTTCCTCCTCTTGGGGAAGGTGGGAAGTTGTATTTATTAATTCTGCAGACTCTTTTCCCTTTGTTTCCTCCCTGTGTTAGAAAAGCTGGGTCTGCACAGGAACGGCTGATACAGATATTCCCTTCTCCCTTCGGCCCTGTGCTTTGATGCCTGGGTGTGCGTTGGTGCCCTGTGGCTTGGGCTCCATCTGCAACAGGTCTGAGACAGGAGGCTGAATCCCTCTCTGCTGAAATGCACGGCGTAATAATTCGAATGAAACCTCTGCATCTTGGGTCCCTCTCTAGTTACGGCAGGGAAGAGGCAAACATTAAAGTAGAATTGACTGTATTCTGCAAATCTGAGTCTGATCTCTTCTGTTTTACAGATTCCACTCTTAAAAAAAAAAAAACCAAAACAACAAAACAACAACATAAAAAATCCTAGCATTTCAAGTGGAATCAGGGCTCTCTTATGTCAGGCTGGATCTTAGCATTGCTACATGGAAAGAATCTGTATAACAGAAGTAAATGTTCGGGGACTTCTTGTATTGCACTTTGGAATCCCTTAATGCTGCGCACATCTCACGGCTGGGCAGCCTCTCCGAGCTGAGCTGAATTCAGCTGGGGAAGCTCGTACCGCAGACCCCCGCACTCTTGGGAAGGCACTTTCCTTTCCTGGGTGTTCCAAGAATTGGCACTTTCTGGAGTGAATGTTATTCCAATTTTAATATCTGTGCTCTGCTTGTATGTTCAATTACAGACAGTCCTATGCTTTTTCACAAATATGAAAATTATTGTCTGAGACGGAATTCTTAAAAATCCCATTATCCTATGTAGTAAAAACAGATGAAGAAATCCTACCTAGGGCAGCAATGGTTAACGATACTTGTAAAACAAGCTATAAACCCATGCAGCCCTCGTGACCAGAGAGGGGCACAGCAGGTTTGAAGTCTCCATCCTCATCTTCACAAAGCGTGGGAATGGTGTATGAGTACGTCAGGAGAGGCGTTAGTCTCCTCGCCACCTGCCCGTCACTCTAACTGCAACCCCCGAAACCGCTGCTTCCCCAGGACAGGCTGGGTTTAGCGCAGGATCTGCCCCGTGCTCTCGTCCCAGCTATGGTGGGTGGCCTGTGGTTATGTCGCGGTAACTGGAGGGTAAAGGCTCGCGTGAAATGGAGAGGCATTGGAGGTCCGGTGGTCTCCTGGGGTGGGGGTCCGAGTAGGGTGTTTCTCTGGTCTTGCATTATATGGGAGCGCGTTAGCACTTACAGTAAAGACTGGTCGGCAGCAGAAAGATTGTTTTGAGTTACACTTGTTATTGTTAAGGTTTCGCGTATAAAAGCCTTAGGTATGGTGGCTTTTATTTTATTTTTGAAAATCATTAGTTGGCCCTGGCTGTGTGATATCCTGCTTCGAGTCTTTCGCACAAAACTCCTGTGTTTTGTGAGGGATAGAGGGGAAATGACTTGCATATGTGCCTGCTTTTTAAAACAGGAATGACGCTCCCTATCCTTCAAATAAAGGGCATTTATGACTGATAATATATTTCATTCCCCAAATCTTAAAACCAGAGGCTTAAGTCTAATTTTGAACTTGACATTCTCTGATTAAAATTTAAAATTTAATAGAGCTCTGTATGTGTCCGGCTATAGGGAAAGTAGTATCTAACTTCCAGCTGGTTGCTCCATCTGTTAAAACATCTCTGTGTAAGTAGCGTGGCTGTTTGTAAGCTAACATGGAAAATGGTGAGGCTGGGTTTTTTTGTAGAAGGGGGTACCGAGACCCTCCCTGTTGGGAGGTTTTTGCAGCCCTCCTTTGGCCGTTGCGTGTGGCTGAAACCAGAGCTGCTGCTCTTTGCCTGAAACTTCTTCTCATGGCCATCGTCCTCACGGGGGCCAACCACATCGTGACACGGCTGTGTGTGTAAATGAGAGCAAGAAAAGCTTTCAGTGAGCTGCGGCTTTGACAGAAACTCTTTTAAGGCAAAGTTATTTTTAATTTTTTCTTTTTCTGCAATGCCTAGTCTACCTCTGGTTCAGGGAAAGCTGAAAGACAGTAATGTTTATTTGCCATCCCTTTGCTGGTTCTATCCCTTGTTTTTATTGTTGTTCGCATGGTAAATGCCACAGTTCAGGCAGCCGCAAAGCAACAGTCTCGTTCAAAGTGTATATCAAGGGTATTTTTAATAATTCTTAAATAAAATCAAATAACTGGTGAATATTTATCTTTTAACTCCCATTTAAATCATCTGTCAGAGCATAATGGAAGTTGATGAGGATGCTGTCTGGTGGAGAAGAACTTTTTGTTATGATTTATGTACTTGATTTATCATGGGTTTTATTTTTCTGAAAAAAAGACTGAACTGGGCCTCCAAGTTGGGTTTAGGAATCTGTGTATTTTGAATTTGATAAAGAATTAAGTTTGTAGTCCATCCACAGGTGAAAAGGTGATATTTATTGCAAATAGATTAGCCAGCTTGGTGTTTCATCCCCATGGATGGGAAATGACTCCCGATTCTCCGACTGGAAGCTGCCGTGCATCAAGTAGGTGACGCAGGCAAAGGCTGTGTCAGTTAGGGCTTGGTGGGGAGTATGTGTAAGTACCGAGCCAGAGAACACGCTGCTGTATTAAGCAAAGATGAAATCTGCCTCTTCATGAGCAGCTTCGTTATTGACTTACATTTATCCTCCTCTTTTCCTTTCAGAGGATCTTTGCAGAACTTATACTGTAAAAAAAATCATTAAAAGCTCCAGAGAATAAAGACAATCTGCCTTCATCCCCCTCTCTCTCCCAAGAAAACCCCACCCAACCCTAAAAAACAAAAAAACCCCACAAAATGTCCTTCCTTCTGTCCTGTGTTTCCTGCTGAGGTCCAGTTCTCCCCGTCCTCAACAGAAACGTAACCTGAGCAACACTTGCAGAGCTAGAAGATAATGTGCCAGTGCTAGGATATTTCTGTAAGTAGAAGAAATCTATAAGTAAACCCAAATTTAGCTTCAGACAGTAAATTTCTTAATGCTCTTCATGAACAGTTTCTTGCAGGAGTTAATTACATTTTAAAGTGATGATTGATTATCCTGATGTGGCTGAAACCACTGCAATTAAGTGTAAGAGCAGTCAGAACAGTAAGAGCAGTATTAATATGCAAAATGCTCAAATAACTTTTTTTTTCCAGCTCCCTCTTGAAACATTTCCACACCTACGTGTGCTTAGCGCTTTTTTTTTTTGTAGTAGGTAATTAGCAAGCAAGTTAACTTGACAAACACAGCCACTGTTTTATACGATGGTAGTTGTGGGATATTTCAGTATTGATACATTTCTGCTTGCATTTAATGTTTTTGGATTAAATGGAAGCTCCACAACTCAAGTATTTTAGTGGCTCTAAAACAAACTACTTTTCCCTCTATAGTTTTATCCATTTGTATCGGTGGATTTGTAGCTATTGATTTGTCGGGAAAATAAATATTTCAGGAAGTAACTCCTTCAACTGAGAGTTAGGTGTCTCGGTTCTCCCTGTTTTAAATCAGGCTTTGGTGGTTTGGCGGAAAATTCTGCTCATTCCTCCTGATTTATAACTGAAGGAGACTTAAAATCTTTTAAAAGTTTGAAACCAGCTCATCTTTTAGTGCAAGGGATCTATTCATAAACAAATGTTGTTTGTAACGTTAAAGATGAGCTAGGATAAATTGTCCCAGTTCCATTGAGCTCCATCAGTTTATTGCAGTTGGGAATATAGCTGAGATGTTTGGCAAAATCCTACATAAGACTCAATTAATGCACACGAGTGTTTTGTGAGGTAAAATCCGGCAGTGTGACCACAAGCTCTTCTATTTTTATCTGTTGAAAGATTTGCTAATTGTTCTGCCTAATGGGGCCTTGTAGAGTCTGGAAAAGTAGTCTAATTTCCTGCTTCACATGGGGTTTTTTTGTTTATTTTTTTTTCTTTGCTGTCAAAAACTCCCCAAACATCCATTAGTTTCATTTGCTATATAGACAATGAATTAATTTCCTATTTTTTCCCTGTCATTGTGCTCACTGCAGATTTAATTAACAATAAGTAATCTCTCCATATTCTTGCTGCCTGTTACTTCTGTTTTGTTTTTTCTGTTATCATTATTTTTCTCACAGAGGATCCAACCCCTAAATCCTTTGCTGGGTCCCCAAATGACGTTTGGGAGTGACAGACCTTCACGTCTGCTTCCCTGTCCCTTGGGAAAAGGCTGTAAATACAGGACCGGGATGCTGCAGTGGAATCGATAGTCACTGCACCTACTGACTGGCGACTCTAAAAAGCGCCAGTGCCAAACGCGTGCCTCCGTTAGTTAACAGCTACTCCCATAAGCCCTACCTCACAAGAAAACTATATAACTGCCAGGATGATTTATGGTTTTCTATTGCTAAGCTCCCAGTCAGATAATTTTTCAGTGTCCACTTTTCTGCAGCGCTGCGTAAAATAGAATTAAAATTTAGAATTCGGTTAGAGCCTTCACTTTGGGAAATGACTTATTTGGGGAAATTACTTCTTTTTGGGAAGTGGACAGCAAGGGTGTGGAGGGGTGGCAGCCCTCGGCTAGCAGCGTGCTCCGGAGCACGTGGACCACGCGGTGGGTGTTGGGTCTGGTGAGGTTTTGGGTGCCATTGCCTACGCATCCAGCTCTTGCTAGGGCTCAGACATCACGGGGAGCTGCTGAAGTGGGGGCATGTTGCTGCATGATTAAACTGAAAAGCTGCCCAGAGCATCGCAGAGCGTCTGGGAAGAGGAGACCCTCGAGGTTTAGGTGTGAGTGGAGCAGCTTTTTTTTTAGGAAGGCTTTTATGGGAAGGGTGCTGGTACAAAAGTGGCCTGGCACGATTATCCAGCTGGAGTCTGGCATATAATATTGTAAGCAGAAACTTGGGGATGTGGCAGGGGGGGAAAGCCCACCTTTAAAATACGAACAATTCAAGGGAACTTCTTGGGTCATCCTGCGCCGTGCCTGCTAAATGTGAGCTTGTGATTTCTCTGTCCTTATGTCCTGACTGTCCTCTGCTGCCAAACTGGAAGCTTCAGAAATGAAAAGGCACAAATCAAGTGGCACGGGCATATTTAATAAATACCCAGTCGTTGACGCAAGAGCGGATGTTGGCGCAACTTGGTTCCTCCAGGCTGGCAGTCGGGGGATGCACCAGGTCCTCTCCTGATGAGGCTCGGTGCCTTCGGAGGCCTGGAAGCGCTTGTAGTTACTTCTCACCCTCTTGGCTGTTGCAAGGTGGGATTAAACCATGTTTACAAAACCAAAAGCATCATTTGCTACATCTCTAAGCTACTTTTCTGCAATGGGTGATCGCAACAGCTCGTCCCCTCAGTGCATTGGTGCACTGCTAAGTGGACTGCAACACCTCCTATGCAATATTTTAGAGTTCCTGCTGCCAGCAGGTAAGGGAGTAAGGGAGGATGCATTTTACTAGAGAGAGAGAGAGAGATACTCATTGCTATTGTGCTTTATTTGTGATAAAGGTGCAGAGCATCCACCAGCAGCAGGAGCCAGTTGATGGCTGTTCTGAAATGAAGCGCTGAGATTTTCCTGGTGGGAACTTTTTCAGCACGTCATGTGCTGAAACTCCATCTTATGTGTTTTTCCTCACACTCTGGTTTCCGAGCTTTTATTATAATAGAGCACTGACTCTTCTGAATATTTGATTAATGAAAATTGGCCTTTTGCACGGGTGCACAGTGCAATATTTTATATTTTGTATTAGGTGCTGTAGTGAGCCCAGCAATTCTGCAGAGATAGAGATTATGCAGCACAATGATAAAGTATGAAAGGTGATGTGAAGTTCGCAAGAGAGGGAGGAAGAATAAAAAAAAAGAAACCGTAGGCAAATATGTCTGGGTTTTACAGCTTCTCGATAGAGCAGCTGCATTGCAATTCTGATATACAAGTGCAGCAGAAGCACTGAAATACCAGACTGAATGAGCCAAATTTGCCCTTAGGATAAACCTCCAAGTTATTTACATTTGTATACACATGTGGTGATCTACAGATAAAAAAACCCTGGAGAGCTGCGTGGTGTTATTGTAATGGGCGAGCAGAAAGTTCCCAATGCAGGCAGCAGCAGCTGGGATGGATGGGTATCCTTTCGCTATCCTTCTCCCTCCTCAGAAAACAAGAAATGCCTGGCTTACATAAAATAAGTGTATAAATCACCGCAAATGTGTGTAATATTTATGGTGCTAATTTGTAATTGTGGATTTATCTCCTGCCTGGCGAGAGAGAGAGAGAGAGTTTTTTCCGATGCCCTCAATGGCTGCTGCTTCCCAGTTTCTATCACTTGTTGTCATTTTTTATATCACTTGAAAGGCTATGTGTGAAAGTGGAATTTGTACCAACATGTTACAGTACAGTTAAAAATAACTTTGGTGGTTGTCCAGGTTTCCTCCTGTTCACTGGAGGAACAGAGGGCTTTCTCTCGGAGGACTGGTTAACTGGGACTCTGTCTAAACATATAAGTTTATTTCAAGATTTAAAATGAGTGCTGTGAAGGACTCGGCAAGGCAGAAGATGAAACAGGATAAAATGTAATCCTAAATTTTGAAACTGCACCCAGTTTCTAAACTGGGCTCTTCCTGGGAAGAGCTTGGTAAGGTAAATAACCTTTCCCTAAGAAATGCGTTTTCCTTTGCGATTTGGAGAATTGTGATCAAAACTCCTGCAATTTGTTTTTCACCTTTGTGAGAATTTGTGGTCCAAGTTTTCTCTGAAGCATAATGCCAAAAAGTTATGCCGGTGCAAGCGCTGATGGGCACGGGGCAAGGTTGGAGGGCCGGGGTTGAAGGAAAGCCATCTGACCTGCAGTGCTTGCGCTGCGATTTTTAGACGACTGTGAGCGAGCTTTGATTTTTAAATACCTCTGGACAAATTAACATCTAAAACCTGGGTTATGTTCAGATCTTGCTCTTTGAGATAATATTCCTGAGGCCAGCAAGATAGCACAGCTACTGCGGTAGCAGGTTAAACTGTTTTACCTTGAACCCCGAGCATGAATTATTCAAAGCTTTCTTGTTAGTATTCATCCATATAACCTCACTTGTCACTCATCAAAGGTTACATTTTCCATCCATGCCTAATTCTTCTTGTCCCTGTCTAGATCTCCCAAACCCTGGTATTTTTTAATAAGCACTGAATTACATGGGCACAATTGATGGTTCCTTTTCCCCTCTCTGACTTCTGCCGGTGCTGGAGCTTTTAATTTTTATCCAGGACTCCTAAATGCCAAGCCAACGGCAGCACAAGCTTTTGTATTTAAGCGAACCCATGAAGAACATGGACAAGCAGTTTGCTGGCGAGTGCTTGTTTTTTCCAAGGTTACGCTCTGTGGCGGATTCCGTCGGAAATCAAACGGTGCAGACTGGAGCGCTTTGGTCCCATCAGGTCTGGAGAGAGAAGTAATCTGGAGGAAGCAGTGAGGGACAGGTTGGTGGCAAGTGATTGAAGTAGGAGGTGATCTGCGAAGGTAGGGACAGATGGAGCGTGCAGGTGTTCAGCTGCTGAGGGCTTGGCAGGGAGCTGGGAAGACTCGAGACTGTTTTACTAAGAAGTTGCAAGTATTCAGACATAGATTTTACTAGGCTGGGTTTTTTTTCCTTCATTATTTGGAAGCTGTGTTTCTATGTGTGCCTTACCGGATGCATGAGAGGCCCTCCTTGCAAAGCCATCAGGTGATAAAAAGGATGCTGCTGGGGTCAGTGGGTGCTTCTCACAGCTCCAGCTTGACTTTTGCTCGTGTAGACAGCGATGGGTGGTGCCTGTTTGGCTTCTTTGCTCTTGGTTTGGGTGTTGCGTTCCTTTAAAAAACATGCAGCGTTCAGGCAGGAGGGACTTCTGCTCAACTGCTCCCCAGAGACTTACCAAGGTCCCTAATGCGGTGGAGAAGGCGGCAGGGAAGGGCGAGGGTTTCAGGGAGGAGCAGGGACTCCCAGTATGATGCAGGGAGCTGGCCAAGGGGAGCAGGAAGGAATCTGGGCTGGGAGGAGCAGTGGGTTTTCATGCCATACCATGTGCTTGATCGTAACTTGAACACCCACCCTAGGAACACGTCTGGGCGCGGGAGCGGGTTATGAACGGGAACAGTGCCCTGGGCAGCTGAAATGGGACTTTCAGCTGGCTCTCCTGGGAATCCCGATGGCCTTTGGTGGACCCACAAAAAGACCCCAGGAAAGGGAGAACTAAGAAAAGCACGTTCAGTCTCCTGTCTGCCAGTCTGCCTCCATTTCCCCAGCAACTTTTGAACCTATTTCAAGTGCATCCTGACAGGGAACTGGAGGGCTCAAAGTTCCCAGGAAAATTGGTCAGAAGAAATGGTTGGCTGGAAGAGGGCGACCTGACGAACACCAGAAAATCCATGCAGAAAAGTGCTACAGGCAAGCAGGCGTCACGAACTTTTTTTTTTTTACCTGGAACACGTTTTCTCTGCTGGCACCAGGAGGTGAAAACTCGTGCAGATGTTTTGCCCAGCGGTCGTGCCTTTAGCACAGCTGGGAGCATGCTGCGATGGAGGGAAGCCTTGTTAAGCCAGGTCAGGCCATGCTCTGGCATTGCAGAGGCAGAAGGACTGCAGGCAGTGGGAAGCTTTTGGCAGCTGCAGGTACCTGGGGAAAACCCTACTGTCTCATACAGCCGGAATGATAAAGTGAGAAAACCGGCGTTCTCCATCCACACGATTTCCTTCGGTACCACTCAGTTTCATTCTGAATCTAGATTGAATGCAAGTAGTGCATTCAAGTTAATTATAGAATTAAAACATTTTAGGAAATAATGACTTTACATATGATAACTACAACTTGTTTAAAGGTCACTGGGTAAGGACTGTTTAAAAATCTATTACAGATCTTGCATCTGCAAGACTATGTAATCAAATTGTTTGCTCATTTGGTAGCGGGCTTCTCCGAGTTATTCAGATTTATTCTTGGGTAAAAGGAGGTGGAAGGGGCCTTTTCAATGACTTTTATTTTAACATTTCATTTCACCTTTAAAGTAATGTGGAAACTGATGATTCAACCTTGATTGCTATTGCGGTGGTGACAATGATGAGTACGTATCCATAATGTCCAATGAAAAAATTCAATCCGTCTGCTCTGCTGCTGGTGTTGCTTTGTGTAACGTAGTGCTTGATTAATCGTGTTCATGTGTTTGTGTCCTTGTCTGAAGCACGGCAGACCTATGCAGGGGCTTCTCATGCTTTTTCCTGCCAGATCTGCCTCTTCTCCAACCTGGGTCGCTCCAGCAGCCAGAGTTGTTTCAGGTCTCTGCTATGGGAGTCCCATATCTGGTTGTACCCTCCACGTTGAATTTGGACCCGTTCTTGTGTTCATTAAAAATGACAGCAGAGCTTTCACTGGTGGAATGAAGAGCTGGGGCTGAACTGGAGAGGGGGAGCTTGTCCCATTTAACTTTAGGACTGGCACCTCTATAGCAAGGGGAGTGGAGAAAGCAGTTGGACATCGGGTGCCTGAATTGGTGGTTGCTGGGATTGATTCCAAGATGTGGATGCTCTTAATTTAATGGTATTAGGACAGGGGAATTCCTGATAATAGGAACTTGTGAAGAGTTTAACATCCCTATTGCAATCTGCTGTTCAGCTGCATTGCCTCCCCGCTGTCCCTGGGCCATGCCACTGTGTTTTTTGTCTCCCTCTGCCTCGGTGCAGCGGGTGGAAAGGAGTAAGCAGGGACCAGCTGAAACCTGGGCACTGCTGCTCCCATTACGAGAAGTTCGAACCCACGACATCCGAGCGACTTCCAATTTTTTCCAGAATCGGCTGCTATTATCCTTGCTTCTCTGGCTGAATGAACCGACACAATTTTATTAAATTAGCCATTTGTTATGTCTCTTGTACACCATGGAAAGCAATTTCGGAGACTAATGACTGCAAGGCCCCTCACAATAGCAGGTGTGAGCTCTCCCTGCTGCAGCCAGTGTTGCTGAGGACAGTGTCACCGGCGCTGGCATCGAGTGGGCAGAGATGACAGAGCACCGGTGAAATGCAGCATCTGCCCTTCAGACAGAAAGCACCTGAACCCAGGTCACACATCAGTGGGAAGATGTCCCTTTACTTAAGATCAGATCCTGAACACGGTCATATTATTTTCCTCCATCTCGCATCCCAGTGCGGTGTCACTGGGCCAGTTGCCGTTTGGAAAAGGGGCTGTGGCTATTCCAGTAGACGGATGCATGAATTCTGCTAGCCTCCCCAAACTGCATCTGTTAGAGAGGTAAAACAGCCTGGGTTCGAGGGAAGTATTCCCTGTCTCCTCCCACTATGATAGAAAGATGCCCTTGAAGACAAGAAATTAGAGATTGAAAATAGGAAAAAGCCATTTTATAAAAGCAATACATGGGAGGAAGGAGAGCACACCATGTGGTAAAGTCAGGAAACATCGTCTTTCCTTGAGGGAGAAGAGGAGGGAGTGAAGAACATGCAGGTCTGGAGGAGATGGGCAGCAGACAGGCAGCATTTGTGCTACTGAATCTCATTTGCTTTAACGTGGAGCTTTGCTCCTCCCTGCTGCAGCAACCACCCCGTTGTTGCCCAGCTCTTCAGAGCGAGAGGTAAGACGGTGCAAGAGCTACGTGGCTGCCAGCTGCGTGCCGTGCTATTATCCTCCTCCCAGCAAGCCACCAGTCGTCATCCTTCTTCTGTAGCACCCGTGAATCAGCTTTTTTATTCCCAGAAGCCTCCAGAGATGGTAGCTCTAAAAATGATGCCTTATCCCGGGTCCTGTCTTTGCAAGTAGGTGGAGCCCTTCCAGAAGTTCACTGGGTTCCCCATGTTCAGAGGCACCAGAATATTTATGGGGCACCTCATAGCATTTCTGTCAGGATCCTTTCTCCTAATATATGCGTTAGAGATTTTGAGCTTGGTGTACAAGAAAGATTATAAAGCCTGTACAATAAATCTGCTCGTATTAATTCAATGGCTCTCTTGTGCAAAGCCTTTTTACTGCTACCAGTACCGAATAAACACAAAGCAAAGCCAAAGCACAATGATATTTTGGAACAACTTGTGGGTGACGCATAATGCTGAGGAAGCCCACACAGACAACATCAGCCAAATCACATGAGATGTTAAGCCCTAACAAATGACTGGGCTTTTTCCTATGAGCTAAGGCAGGGGATGTCTAGCAGTGCTTCAGGTGGTCTGGTAAGCTGTTTCCAATAGAGGACAGTGTTGCACAGTCACACTGGCTGCTTATTAATTATGATTCAGAATCCAAAGTCATAACATTATCTGGTTTAAAAATCCTGGCCCAATTCCTTAATGGGCTTAGCTCTCCTGTTTTTTAAATTCTTGCTGTTGCAGTGTTTGACCCCGCACCTTCCCCGCAGTGGGAAGCACGCTGTGTTGGGCTTTTTGGCATCTCTGCCTACTGCCGGTTCGTTGCCTTTTTTGATGGTCCCATCAAATCTCACTGTCTGACAAGGAGGAAGACCAAATTGGAAGGAAAGAGCGTCAGAGGAGGTGATGCTGCCCAGACTGCTGCGAGTGACTGAGCAGGCGTACCTACCTGCCTGTACCTGCCGGCAGGCTGCTAGGCAGGGTTCACTGACAGCAAAGCCTGGTGAGAAGCTCAGGTTAAATAACCCTTAAGTTCCTTGAGGTTACCTGGTCTGAAGTCATTGTGTTCCCTGCTAGCATGGATCATGGTCCACTCCTTCGGACCATCTGAGTATTTTGCCTAACAAATTCTTTGCTGTCAAAAAGACCTCGAGCATCCTCCTTTTTCTCTTCTTCTGGGGCATCTTGACTGGTCTCTCTAGTAAAGTCTTAGGTGTGTTATAGACTGTGGGGAAGTGTTTTGCATCTTTGTCCAGGGAGGTATGCTGTAGACTTTCAGTGGGCTTTTCTAATTCAAACACCCATTAGCAGGCTGTGTGTGGTTGCCAAGGATGGCATTTGCAAGGGAAGGGTCTTCTCCACTTCTTGCTTCCATAGAATGGACTGAGGAGTTCATAAATTAGCACTAGATTACTAATTTAGGAGCTAAATTATGTGTTTGTGACTATGGCAGGAACAGCAGCCTCTGTCCCTAGTGCTGGGGTTTCACACCTTTTGGGAGCACAGGTGAATCCTGCTGTCGGGAGGCTGCTCGTCTCTCTTGGAAAGTGAGGTGTTCTGAATTTTAAGGAGAAAGTAGTTGTTTTTCCTTCTGGGAAGAGGTTCTTGCAGCATGCACTCACCCTTAACCTGGAGGGATGGATGCTTGTCTGTGCCATCAGTCACTGCCAGATACCTGGGGAGAAGCCGGTGACGTGTGGCATGGGATCACATACTGCTTTCTTAGCATATTTCCATCCCGGAGTGTTTTTGGCTATGGTATCAGAAAACTGGGGAAAACCTCTTGACAAATTGGGCAAATAGATGCTGCCAATAAACCCCATAAGCAACAAAGCCTTTTTTATTGCATTGTGAGGCCACATTTTATTGGTGAATTAATAGGAATAACAGAACTATCTCAGTGGTTAACTGGGAACAGTATATTAGTAACAGTATTAATAAGTGTGGAGTGACAGGAGACTTGTAAGAGTGGGAAAATGAGATACAGTATTTATCCCTTGTGCAAAATCTCTTTTATTATTAAAGACATTGGGTTAACTAGGGATAGATTTAATACTTCAACTCTATTTTTATTGGATAATTAGTAGTGAGCAATCCCAACCCTGGGACAAGGACAGAAATCTGAAAATCAAGGATGTCATGAAAGGAGAGGAAAGAAAAAGAAAATAGGTAGCAGGTTTGGGTTTTTTGCCTTCTATCTTTTTACACAGCCAGCCACCATGTAAAACTTTGCTGGAGCAGGCGGAGGGGCAGCTCCTCACTCCAGAGACACAGGCAGGGAGGAAGGATGTGGGTGCCCCTCTGCAGCCCAGAGCTCTGCTTGTCCGTGAGATAAACCCTTGCAGGAAGGTTTGCTGACTTCTCGTTAAACATCTCGCCACCCACCAGCTTGTGCACTGCCAGGTCTGTTACAAGGAAGAATAAAAAAATGCATCAGTTGTGTAACGGTAAAGGTCTTACTTAATTTTAGCTTCTCAGATAAAAGCACGTACCAAGAATAATAAATGTAAGACATGATTTTCAAAGAATTAGGATAAGATTTAAAAGCTGGGAGTTGAAGTTTTGAAAGGCTCTGGAGATGTTAAGTGTTGACGAAGGGCACACGGGATGCCAGCATTTTGGGGGGTTTGAAATATAAACCACGCTTCCTTAGGCTAATTGTGCAGAAAAAGAGCCTAGTGCTGCAGTTTTCTCTGCAAAATGGTGCGATTGTGCAGCAGTACTAACATTTACTGACTATGGAGTCTGCTTATTTCCCCCATTTTTTATTATCAGCAAAACTTTAATTACAGCTTACCTACCACCTTCTGCCTACGTTTACAATGCAATAAATTTTCAGTCTCCCTATGCAATCTGCATCTCAAACAGTGCAGTGCTCTGGCAATGGACGTTATTGATTCCTTGAAGAAATTATAACAGCATTTGTTCCAAGGAAAACAGGAACACAGAGGCATACACACGTGCACGCCAGACATTAAAATGTCCCCTCTCTCCACCAGCACTCTCTTGTCTGTGCTTTATTGAGTAACCAACTCCGAGTTAGAAACCCAGTACAATTATTTGAATGTGATTGATGGGAGTCAGGAGGAGCAGAAGCAGGAACAGGAATTTGGACTGAATTTGACTCCTTACTTTCCAAAAACAGAAGCAGCTTTGGTTTGTTTTTTCCCCCGTGGGTTGTAGGACTATTTAAAACTGGTATGCAGGAAAAGATGGTTGCTTAATGATTTAAAAAGTAAATGAGAAATTACTTTGTAGTGTTTAACTGATTTTTGCTGTTTGAATATCAGAAATAGAGGTGGCTGTGAACAGTAATTAAAGGTGGAATCAATGGGCTCTTAGCTGTTGGGAAGGAAAATGGAGTAAATGAAATATTTGAAAAATATTGTCTGTCAGATTACTGGTAACTTGAAAATATATACAATGGAATTCGTTAAAAGAGTTGGAAGGTGAAAATTTGCTTCTCATTTAAAGTTTGTGTTAATTTGTCATTAATATTCAATGACTTAATGCCGTGACTGCTGCAGCATCTGGCTGACCTCAGACGAAGCTCCGTGTGCTCCAACGCACTTTACAGAGAAGGCTTCCCAAATACTTTCATTTAATAAACATGCTGGCCGCATTCTCATCTGATGTAAATCAGTTTAAAGTGAAATCAGTAGAGCCGTACCGATTAACATCCAGTCACGATCGTCACGTGTTAGAAGGTGCTCAGTCCTAAGGTGCAACCCAGCAGATGCAGCACTGGCGTACGGGAGCTTTCTGTTACTGTCCAGGGACAAAATAGCTAAAGTACTACTAACAGGAGAAAAACTGAACTGTTCAGGTGATGAGTGAAATGCAAAGCCTGCGACTTTGCTATTCTTAGCGCGGTGATGAAGAGATCAGTCAGAAGGGTGATGTGATTCATTCAATCACCGAGCACCGAAAGCAGCGCCGCGGCTGTCTCGCAGCTCCTGCTCCTTCAAAAAATGAGTGGGACTCTGCACACACACGTCGGGCGAGGTGTAAAACTGCAACGGTGCGAGGCTGCGTGCCGGGGATCACATCACAACTCTCGAGGGCTCATTCTAAGCATGAAAAATGTCCCTGTTCTTTTGTAGTGCCAACTTATTGAATGTCGATAATGATGATTTATCTCCAGAGTTAAGCAGGAGGAGTATTAAAAGGTTGTAATTGTTGGAGAACAAGCCTGATTTTAAACATGCTGTATCTTATTCCCCTCCATAATGAGGAGAGGAAGAGAACTTCCTTCTTTCTGAACCTCGGGTGTTTGTGTCATGCTATAATCTGTCCCAAAGCAACATCCTGCGATGTTATCGGATAAGACAGCTTTGAAAAAATTTAAAGAAAAAAAAACCCAGAAGTGAGGGGTGCTAATTTAGTTTACAAAACTGTCTCTGAAAATGAGAGTAACATTGGTGCAGGTCAGGCTGTCTCTGCCAGCCTCCGTGACCAGAGCATCGCCACGGGCATGGGGTCTGCAGGAGGGGTGGGGTGACGCTGGCACTGGGTATTTCTGCTCCGCGTGTGGATGTGCATTGCACACAGGCTGTGCCTGCTACTCCTTATCAAATGCTGCTTATATGGATGAGAATATTATTGTGTATTTACAAATACTCCCGCCTGGCCTTGCTGGCCGAAGGTGATTAAAAGCAGGAGCTGGAGGATGGTTTTGGCTGAAGACATGCCCCAGTTTGGAGAGAAATTAATTCAGTTTCCTTCCACTCTGTGATTCTTTTTCTATTTTTTTTTTTTCCCAATTCATGCAGGATCTTCTGCTTCAGTTCTCAACCTGAGTGACACTGTGAGGGTTAAATTTTCAGAATTCTCAGGTATTGCTGTTATAAGAAAGGCTGGGCTTTTTGGTTTTGTGTTTGGTTGGGTTTTTTTGTTAACGCAAGATGTGATTCTTGGTTGTGGCACTAGATGGTGTTTAACCAAGCAGGAGTGGGGAGATAAACTGGAATTCCAAACAGAAAGTCAGTGGCGTTGAGTAAAAAAGAATTATGATTCAGGTGTTACCCAGGTGAATGAGCACTGCATTCTTGACTCCAAAATTTGTTTGAAAAGTTCAGGTTTCAGCACCCCTTTTATTTTGAAAATCAATAGCACTGACATGTAACCTGCACTATAAAAAAAAAAACAAAACAAGAAAAAAAAATTTAGATTCTAACTCAGCTCTGTCTTCAGCTCTTATATAATCAATAATAATAAAGGAATAAATCTAACAATAAACCTTATGGATTCCCAGAAAATGAAAAATATCATGCTTGGTTCCCTTGAGGATTTTCAATTTATACTAACTCTTAAACAGGAGGAAGATGTTTCTCAAAATGAATTACACTGTCCTTGTCCGAAAGGTTCCCCTCAGCGTGCATGGTATATATGTGAGCATAAACCTTGCCATAAACAAGTGCCAGGTGGAGTGCAATTACGCCAGCACGGCTTTCTAGGGCAGTCTCTTATCTTCTAGGTGAGATAGAAATTGGGTGCTGTGTCTTTATAGCAATAAGAGGACATGTGAGGCCACCAGATGAGCAGACTTGGGAAAAAACAAAACAAAATAATAACAAAAAAAAAAAAAAGAAAGCAAAAATCCCCATGTTAACAGCCCCCAAAGCGCTTCAGGACACTTAGGCAAATTGAGTGGAGTTAGCTTAATACAGTACACTTTGCGTAATCACTTGGTGTATAATCTAAAAATAACCACCACAAGGTCTTATCTAGGAAAACCATTTACAAAAATCATACAAGAATTGTTTAGTTTGGCAAGCCAAGTGTTTTCCCATGAGTTGATGCTGTTTAATATCTTGTGTTACAGTGCAAGCCCCGGAAAACTCTGGATTTGGTCAATCTCAAATTAAGTTCTGAAGCTCCGATAAACTAAAAAATATGCCCAATATTAACAAAAGGTTAGAAACAAAAGAAGCGACCCTCCTTCAGCTGGATCTCAGTCCTAAAATACATTTGTAGTGATAGAATTAGCAGCTTTTTTATTTTCATTTAGGTTTAGCATTACTAAATGTTTTCTAAACCCAGCATACAAGGACACATGTACGGCTGAGATGACTCACCTCAATACCTGGAAGCAGCACAATTTACCCCCAGTGATTGTGATGGAGAAGTGTTTGCAGCACTAGATGCATTCCATTTTCCTTGTCATACTGTGAAACAACAGAAAATAGCTGAAAACAGCAACATTTAAAAAAAAAATTAAAAAACTGAACGTCATCAACAGCAGCGAAGCCCTGGTGGCAGGGAGCGCAGGTTGCGGTGCCGGAGCTGTGGGGCCACCACCCCTTTCATCTTTGGGACGTCTGCTCTGAATGTGCCACCATGACTGTGAGCGACGGCTGCTGCAACCTGATGGGTCCCAAACCCGAAGCAGGTTTGGTAATTCCAAGCCCATTCCATGTAAACAGCAAATACTGGTGGCCGTGTGTGGGACACGGGTGGGCTCTAACCCCCAGCCGGCTGGGGTGACTTGGAGCTCTCTGTGTGCAGGTCAGGCATCCGGCATCGCTACCATTTCTAGCATCCATTCTTTCACCTACCTGCTCGTTTTGTCTCCCCGCCCTCGCAGAGGGATGCTGTGTCCCACCTCCCGGCACCAGCAAGGAGCGGGTTCCCCAGGCTCAGGGCTGCCTTGTTGCCTCTTGGGCTGGGACAAGAGCAAGCAGCTCTTCCTATGGACCAAGGCTTCTGGTTTCATGTCCCACACGTGTTTGTGCCCCTGCAGAGAGTCGATGTAAGGTTGTGTATGCCCAGGCTGAAGTACTCTGTTCTTATGAACACGTTGCCCTTACATTAAGCTTTTTCTCTCTAGCTCTCCAAATGCTCCATGTACATGAATTACACCCGAGGTCACTTCTGTGGGGTGAATCACCAGGTGACTCAGGGACAAAGCTGGGAGCCGGGTACGGAGCTCCCGACCCAGCCCTGATGTGGCCAATGGTTTGGGAAGCTGCTACCAAACTCTGGGACCAAAATAAATCGTGAAGAGAAGTGCGAGGACTACCACGTGGGATCAGACCCTCTATCTTGACGTTTGTGGGTTTTTCCAACAGCCTAACTCTTCCTGTGCTGATGCAAACCAAGTCCCAGCTTCAAAAGACCCTTTGTTTAATCAACTGATTCCTCTTTTTTATTTTATTATTGGTTTACACATTTCTGTATGTTGTTTTGCATTACTTCTATCAAGCCAGCGTTTCTTCCCCTACAGCTAGGACAATCAATTGATGTATGAAATATATAATGCTATTTGATTAATATTAAATGTGGAGAACGAATACATTTGGAAGATCTTTATCTTCTGATAGACTCGGTTGTTTGCATTGCTGAGGCTGGGCCTTGTGACAAGTCCTTGGGGACACGTGGGGTGTCCTCCTTGTTTTCAAAGCCTCATTGTGATTGAGCAAAACTTAGACCTTTTCTCAGTGTTCCTTTTTCTTGCATTTCTAATGTTTTGGATACTCTTGGTTCTTTGATGTCTCACACTTATATTAAGTTTTGTAATTGCTGCTTTTAGTTTACTTTTAAAAGGTAACAGTTTACAATTGTTAAGGCTCCATCCACCGTTGCTCTGTCGTTCTTGATATAGCAGAAAAAAGGCTCCTTTACGCTTTGGAAGTCAAGGTTTGCTTTATGTGCGGTACCGTATGAGGTGAAATTTTGCCTAAAATAGTAAACAGGCATCTGTAACAGCTCTGCTTTATTGCATTTTAAATTAATTTCATATTCTTTGGGGATGACAAATGTTAGGAGGAAAAAGGTATTTTTGTGAATGAAAGATATATTAAGTATATATGAAAAGAAATGTAATGCTTGTGCAAGGTTCTGCAAATCTGTTATTTTCTGGCCAGAAAGAGCTTTCTCCTGCTTACAAATTGCTTTGAACACAATCAGTGGTATTACCACCAGTCATTACACATTTCTGTTATGTCTTTTCTGTCTTTCACAGCTTTTCTTGGCATTTTGTGTCCAACTGTTTGCTCAGTGAGATAAGGAAAGTGCCATAGCTGTGAGTAAATATTCCAGACTTTCAAGAAACCCTGAAGAATTGTTGAAGAATGACACTATGGGGGATTTGGGAATATAGCACACTTCTGCCAGCATTGACCAGGGTCGGAGGTTATCAGAGAGGAAAGAGAGTACAGTTGACAGCGGTAAGTACTAATGCTGTCAATGTGTTTTGACCTTAGAGTCGGTGATGTTGGCTGTGGTGAATCAATCGTATCTCTCCGAGGTGGGACTGACCTTGGACACATTCGTGTGACGTTTGGCGCATACCCTTGTCCAAGGCAGGCGGGTGGGTCCGTGCGTCGCTGGCTTACGCTTTCATTAAGCTGTGTTAGCAATAACAAACAAACAAAACTAAAGATTGAGATAAAACCTGGATGTGTCAGGGGAGTTGGGGGAAGAGAAGACCTCCCTGTGCTGTAGGGAAGAGCTGAAGGCAAAGACTGAAAGCCGGTGATGCTTCCACCCATCATTTCATCTAACATCCAAAGCTGGACACCAAATTGGTGGAGCTTTCACTAGGGCTTCATAAGGCAAGCTGTGTTATCTATTACAGCAAATCTCTCATCGTTGCTCACCTTTATAAGTTATTTGTAAATAAAAGAGCTTTCTTTTTGCCTCTAATAAAATTACATAGATAAATCAGTGCTCAGCTCTTTCCCTTTGCTATAGCCTCCTGCAATTTTCTCTGTGAAGTCTTCACACTGGATGGCCTCTCCAGAGACTTAAAACGAATCACAGAACAAAACGAAACCTGACCTTATGCCATATGTATTTTTTATGACTAGAGCTTATCTTATCAGGCACGGTTGCCTACCTTGCACCGGAAAGAAATTCTGGCTGATGTTTCCTAGCAGAAAGAAAGAGATGTTGTTTCTTCAAGGCTTGATGATACCATCAACCTTGTATATACGTTCCGCCCAAGCATGACCTTGCTTAAGAATACAGCCGTTTCTGAGCTCTGTTTTAAGCGTGGCCTAGCA
The DNA here is from genome assembly GCF_018139145.2 of Gymnogyps californianus. NCBI lineage: Eukaryota > Metazoa > Chordata > Aves > Accipitriformes > Cathartidae > Gymnogyps > Gymnogyps californianus. Next base: position 18,889,881 of record NC_059484.1, read on the forward strand.
GAAGCCCAATTGCTTGGCGGCAGTTGAGCATGGCGGGAAGGGGTGTTGCGACGGGGCTGATGGCGCTGCCGTTGCCACTTGGCTTTGATGGTAATCGGGTCAGGCAGATGTCTCCGACAGATGCGGCTAATGGGCTGCCGTGCTGGGCAGGGACTAGACCTTGAAACTTTTTCTGCTCCACAGCAAATGTATAGGCCGGAGTGCATGGAAGAATAAAACCTGTTCTGCATTTAGCATTATTATTAAATTCTGCCCTCACTACTAAATCAACAAATTGTTGGTGCTTTACACTTGGAAGTTGGCCTTTTCTGTGTAAGGTTGGTTCTTTTTTTGGTTTTGGGGATCTTTTTTTTTTCCTATTTTATTTGTTTGAAATGGCTATTTAAATTATTGATAAGATCTTAAACCCGAGCTAATTCACTTCAATTTATCCAATAGACAAAACTATTTATAATTAACAAAGAAGCAGAGGTCACTTCGGTGTATAATAGCTGCCAAGCCAAATGAATAACAATTAGGCAGTTTTTTATGCTAAGCTAAAAATTATGCAAGGACTACTTTCCGAATAGCCTTGAAATGGTTAGCAAGACATTCAGGTGGCAGGCTCTGGGGAAGGAGGAAAGAAATCCAGGGGGGTCTCAAAAACTCTGCGCTTATTTATCTGGTTAGACTAGCTATGTTGGCACTGGAAACAAATGATCTTTTAAAGTAAACCTTATCTTTAAATCACAGTGACAGCAGAAGCTATTGTAGGAACATGACCATACATAATTGAAAAGGACAAAGGGTGAGGGTTTTACATAAAAAGAATAGGATTTGAGTCGTGGCTTGCTTCATCTGTCAGTATTTGCCTGGGCAGTTCCTAGGGCCGTTGGAGTGCTTAGTTCAGGTGGAGACTACTGTTATCAGTTACATAACCTTTTGTTTTTCTTAACATTAAGATAGGGAGAAAATGTCCCTAAAACGTCCCCACCACCTTGCTATAGGTTCCTCTGGGGCTTGCGTGCTATTTGAGGAAGCAAGACATGAAGGAATGGCCTTGCTCATATACTGTCTGCGTAACGTGCTTTTGTTTGCATAGGGTGTTTTATTACTGTGAAACAATGAACGGTTAAAAGAAAAAAAAAATTTATGTAGGCTACGATACAGAGTTATTGCACTAAAGCTGAAACAAGTGTAAAAAGTAGCAACAATTGCATAATGGAACGATAAAAAAGGCTTCTTACCTTTGCTTGCAGGACATAATACTAGTTCACAACACAATATAATTAGATTGCCACCTTGCCCCTTGTAAAACTAGAAAGAAAAGAAATGTAGGGGTGCATTAAAACTCCTTTCATTTTCTAATGCCTTTAGAGAGCTATTGGACATAGAGGACTTGCTCTGGCAAAAAGCTCTGGTGAGCTATTAGGTTTTTAACTGTTTTATAGGTTTTTTTATTGTTGCCAGGCCTAGTTTTTCAGTACAATGACTTTGTCCTCTCTCCCCCTTCCAGCCTGTCGCACATTTATCAATCTTGCAGATAACATTCACTATAAAGATAAGTCCAGGCTCTTATGAAGCACTGTGTCCTGCTGACATATCCTTCCTTCCCCCTGCTTTTTTCTAGTGAGTCTCACATGACTTCCTTTATCTGATGATCTTCTGATACAAATTTCTTGTGTCAGCTCCAGATCCCACAGACAACAGGAACAAAACCCTGTCATGCAAGATGTGGACACCATCACCTCTGGGCCAGGTTTAAGTGGCACACAGCAGAGGAGAGCAGAGACTCTTTTGGGTCAGAAGATGACCTTTCCTAAACAGTTAACCACAAGCAAAGCCCTCACTCTTGTTTCCTGTTAATTAATATAATTTTTTCACTCCCTGTTAAGACTGTAAAGCTAAAATGCAAGTGGTCAGAAAGGAAGGATTGAATGTTGAAAAGCAACTTCATTCTCTCAGTGAAGCTAATGAAATTTACTTCTAGAAAAAGACAGCTTTTGCCAAGGACAAATGGATGCAAAAATCACTACGTTGCCGTGGGTTGATTAGAGTTGGGCCTTTTCAAAGAAAAACAATATTACTTATTAGTGGACCTGCCAAATTTTGTCCTGACTTAAATTTTTTAAAATCTGTGGAAATGTCAGAGCTGCTATAAGCGTGCACAGCTGACAATGATAAGTTGTGTGTATCTCTAACCAGGAGTTTTAAAATGATGCATAGGGAGAGCAGTTGAAAGAAAACTTGCAAACTGATACGAGCAAGAAAAATGTTCCTGATTAATGCAGTGGAAAAAAAAGAAAGTTGCAAATTCCTTCTGTTTATCGTCTTTATGGCAGTGGGAGACGTAGGCTTAGCTGGGAGTTAAGGATCGATCATGAATGTCACCATCCACGACGAGCCCTTCAAGGCTTCCCAGGCAGCTCGGGAGTGCGCTACCAAAAGCACACTGAGAAATAGATAGGATGCTGACCTGGTAAGTGAATGTGTCTTAATGTGTCCTAGTTCACCTCTTCCACCTATTTCACGTTTAATTGGCTGTGACTGGTTTCCAGAGCAGTGTTCTTGGAGCCATGATAAACAAATTCATACTGCTGTAGAGAGAACAGGACAAGCCTGTCTGGTTTCTTCCCCGTCCAGCCACCCGTCCTGAAAGCTGGCCCTTGGGAGCTGAGATGGGGTTTGCTTCCAAGCCACTGCCGTGGCTTCTGGGGCTAAGGCTGGACTGCCACAGCCGCCGGCTTCCCAGAAAGGTTTCCGTGACTTTTTCCTGGTCTTAATAACAAAGTTCACAACATTGTTTTGGCACTAATGGAGACCTCAGCTGAGCATTTCAGTTTAGATCTCTGTTTTGAATTGAAGAGGAGATCAAGAGGAATCTGCTCTTCGCTCCCCAGGTTGAATTTCCTACCTGAGTTACAGGACTTTTAGCAGGTTAAGTATGCTGAGCTGACAGAATAAGGCTGGACCATACAGTTCCAGAGACAAGATGTTTCCAGCTGGCCTAGGCTGACATGATCTGTATATTAAATTAAATTCAGTACCACAAATATCTGACAAGACAGTGTGAGGCACCTCTATTAGACTTAAGCTTATGCAAGTACTAGACGTGTATGAGTGTACATGCATGTATATGACATAGTTTTTATATATTTATGTGTAATATATCTATGTTGTTCAATTATCCCTGCTATTGTCAAATTCTATTTAACCCAGTATGTTGACTCTCGCTGCCTGCAGTGCAGCAATTGAACAGTGTATTTGTAAGCATATAGAAGATAAGAAGAAAAATAATTAACAAGAAGTCATGTCAAACCTATTCAGGTTTCATTTATAGCAGCAACAAACCTTGTGGGTAGCGAGCCAGTTTCACATAACATTAGCATAAGCAAACATTTACATTGTAAGTACAAAACCGGCTGGAAAATTGTACTCCAACATCAGAATATACCCTGCAAGTGTAGCCCGCTCTGCACAGAGCGGAGTGGATGAGGGGAGGGCCAAAAGGACAGGGTTTGTGCACAAAAAAAGCCTATTATGAACAAAAACTGAGCAATGTGGTCTTAGAATAGAATAGAATATTTTAATTGGAAGGGACCTTCCAACTGAAAAGTCTTCATGTGGATAGGACTAGAAAGAATAGGCTTAAATTGAAATAAGGACAAATCAGGCTGGATAAGTAAGGAAAAAAAAAAACCCCAAACAACAAACAACAAACAAACAGCAAACCAGAAGATCAGAAGCTGTTGGACATCAGAGGGGTTTGCCCAGGAAGGTGGAGACTGTCGCTGGGGACAGGTGAAGAAGATGCTTGCTCTTTTATCTCTATAGAGAAAAATAATGCCATCACCCAATGAGGGGCTGGGGTCTTGCTCCTTTTTTTCTCCCTTTACCTCTCCCTTTCGCTAGACAAGGCCACCAAGGTCCCAGAGTAACCGAGCAGTGTGACCTGTGAGTGGCAGCGAGGTGCTGGCAGTGTGGTAGGCAGGAGGTGTGGGAATTGTCCCGGCTACCTGCCGGTTCGGTCCAGCCGGCGAGGTGATGCTTTGAGATGCAACCTAACGACCACGTAAATGCCTGGGAATGGAGCCGGTATGTCTACAACAGCACTCAACACAAGAGGAAATACCAGAGAAAAGCCAGTGAAACTTTAAAAGTGAAATGTCTCTTAATTGTTCAGCGGTCGCAACCTCTCTCCATCAAACCCCCGAATAACAAGTTTCCCTTCAGCTCTGTTTGGCCTTGTCTTTCCGAGGTAAAAATCTGAGCTTTCAAGCCTAAGTGACAAAATTGTCAGTGTTGTCTAGATTTGTGTGAAAGGACATGCTTTTGCTGCATACAGCAGCTCCTAAAAAGAGGAACTTACCCCAGTTTGGGGCAATTTTTCTCTATGATGACAATTCAGCAGAATAGGAAATGGTCTAAGGAATGCAACTTTGAGAACAGGCATTAACTTGTTAATTATTATAGTGTTTCTGTACTAAATCACATAAGTTTACCCAGAACATAAAGCCTAATGCTCAAGCGCTGCTGGGTGATCAGCTTCCAGAAACAACCAAAGATGGCTTTTTTATTTATGTTTGATGTTTCTTGCTAATTTAAATGTCACAGCTCTTATCTATGTCTCTGTTACCTCAAGGGTAGGCTACTCAAGTGTGAACTATAATAGTGCTGCATCTCAAACACACTTGAAAAGGTACTTCAATGTGGAATGTCTCTGTTTACATTTAAAATGATATATTATTATTTATTATTTATATTGCAGTAATACCCAGCAGCTCCAGACATCTATTAGGAAGCCTTTACGGTCAATGCAAAACAGACCATAAAGTAATGTCCCTACCTCTGATAGCTTTCATTTATAAGTAAATCCAGCCATGAATATATCAACATGTCTTCACAGAAACCAGATACATCTGTGTTGCAGCATTGAGGTATTAGTTTTCAGTCATACAACTGCCAATGGACTGAGATTTTACTACACAAAAGGCTTCATCTTCCTTCTTCCACAGCTAAAATCACTGCAGGCATTCAAGCTTGGGGCTACTCAGGTAAATGAGACAAAGTAGCTGAAAGAGTATTTATGCTTTGGCTTTTGAATTGGCCTTATTTGGTGCAAATAACAACAATTTGATAATAGGTAAGCCACCTTGCAAATGTCCTATGAGACTTTTGGGACATTACTGATGGAGGAGTATTATTTGGGTATTTTCTCTCTCCCTCTTTGTTTCCTGGAGCTGAAAGGTTAGAAGCCCACACCGCATGGAAACCTTTTAGATCTATTTACCCAGAGATATTTTTTTTCCTACAGATGCGTACAGGCTGATTGGCTTTGACAGACAGTGCAGCCTCTGCCTCGTCTGATGAGAAAGGCCCTGTGCTAATAAGCTAATATTCTCAGTTGCACTCATAAATGATGCAGTGATCCTAACAGGCTTTTCAGCTGCTACCAAAAGTCCCTGATCCATATGTTTAAGTGCACTCATAAATGCTGCAGGAACAGGGAAGGTTTGCTGCTCGTGTCAGGGAGCAGGTATGGTTGTTAACGTGTTGTTGCCCTTTTCCATTCTTCTATACATCTTTTGTTAGATGAGCTGTGCTTAGCTTCCGTCCTGTGTTATGGAAGAAAAGGCGATAGTACTGAGAGTGGAAAGACATTATATCTGTTTTGTCTTGAATGAGACCGCAATCCGATGTCGTGCTGGTGATACTTCTTGGTATCTGATGGATGGAAGGCAGATTCTTTAATATCAATGCTGATATGTGAGAGGATGTGGCACCCGAATTCAGGTGGTGGTGTGTGAGATGTGAGTTGGGCTGAGGTCTTGGAGACTTTGGCCTGGGGCCCAAGATTGACTCATGTTTTCTGAGGCCTGTATGTAGCTCTAAAATATGTCACAGAAGATATGTTGGACAGGCTTCTTTATATGGAGAAACCAAAATTGCCATCCCTCCTTGTTAAACTTGCTAAGTGCTTGGTGGCACGGTCAGGCTGGTTGCTAGAATAGCCAGGTGCCCTTGTGTTTTGTGAAGTTAAGGCTTTCCAGAAACATTATATGTTGTGAACTTGTCAGCATCTCAAGCAAGTTGCATTGTCTGCCACCCAAGTTGGGCTCTTGCTCCTCCTTTGTATCATGTACTATTGTTGTTTGTTTTTCTGTTAAGAAAAAAGGGAGTTAATTAAAAACAATATTTGAACTGGGTTTATTTAACATGCATCTGTTCAATATGCACAGGCATATCTTTTCCTGAAATTCCCTTTGTTTTCTCTCTTTGACACAAAGACATTTCCTTGACAGTCTTGCCAAAAGCAAGACTCCACTAAAGCTGTCATGACCAGCCCAGATGTTCATCCTGCCCCAAGTCAAGGCTTGCGTCTCCAACTTCCCATGTGGTCAGTAGGAGACAGCTATGCAGAAGATGAAGGAGAGCAAAAGACTCTTTGCATCCACTAACTGTACTGGAAATATGGGGAGAATGGTGTCCTCATGTGTATGTTCAACTTGCATATCTGATGATTCACACCGACACCCATGCTAACCATCACAGTCGTACGAAGATAAGCACAAAATCTGCCTTTCCTCACTTTTTGCTGCCAAAATTATCTCCCCCCTGAGTCTTCCCTTTCTACCTTGAAAAAAAATCCCCTCCTGCTAACCTGGAGCCTTCTGTTTTGTGTGTTTTTCTATTGACAAAAAGATATATTTTCAGGCTAAATTGTTGCTTTGCTACACTACTCCAAGAGCAGATCAAGGCACGGTTTGTTCCTCTGTTCCCTTTCTGCCACTTGAGTAAATGCCTGTGTTTAAAAGCATTTGCCTGAATTGAACCCAGTAAATTCACTCACAATATTTAAGAAAAGCTGTCAGTGGTGCTCTGTTCCTTGTATTTAATCCAATAAGTATCGTATACATTCTGAAGCACAGAACTCAATGCGTGATGTCTTTGTGCACCTGTGGGCGTGCATCTGGCTATTTATCTTCTGTTTTTCTGACTACTCTTCAATAGCCTGGACATTAACGTGATCCGGCCTGCGACTGAAATTCCTTTGTGGCACTATACTCATCAGAGTTGGGTTTGATGCAGGGGCTCTGAGTGCCTGCTTTATGCTTGGCACTGGATTATGAGCAGGGCAGAGGGATGAGCCACTGGAAGATGGAGCCAGCAGTGGCTGATGGTGATACACCCTGGAGGTTCCTCCATGGTCTGCAGTGCTCTCCTCAATGGCAGAGAGCCAGCCCATGCCATCCCAGTTCCACCACGCCATCCCATAGAGGAGGAGTGCAGGGAAGAAGTAGCGGGAACTTATAATAGGAGAGTACATGGGGATTTGGTTGATTCGTGTGTGGCTTTTGGATGACTAGAGTTGAGGATTTAGTGAAATAAAAGCCCTACAGCCAGTGCCCCTTCATCAGCAGTGGTACTGTGAGTCCTTCCCAAGGATGACAAAACGCTCTTTTGGGAGGACAGAAGTCAAGGCTACGAGTAGCAAGTAAATCCATGATAATTTGGAGCTGGATCAATGAGAGTCACACTTAAAAGCCTTTAAAATCTCTCTTCTCCCCTTCCCCCCCTCCGGCCCCCTCTAACTTTTCATGTACTGAACAGTATTTCAGAATAGATTTTCAAAGATTTTTTGTTTCGTTGGTTTTTTAGGTTGGTGCCGTATGACCCTTCCAAAAGCACACAAGCGGGTTGGTTAGGCTTTTAACTCCTATTGATTTTAATGACGCTCAAGCATCTAATCAGTTTATATACGTGTGGGCTTTTCCAAGAAATTTTTTTCATGTCACTAAGCACCTTAATGTCACTGGAAGAAATTTGGCTCTTCAGATGGTAAATATTATTCATTTTCATAGTCTGTATTGATAACTGGTTGTTGTTATTGGCATGGTGAAAAAGCCTGTCTTCACAGGCATTTCTTAAAAAAATCTTGGAAATGGGAATACGGCTGTTAATAATGATTGTTATTAGGAACGATGTCGTGATGGGGAGACAACTTTGTGGATAATGTCAGAGGAACATCTAGAGGTAATACACAGTGGAGCCTAATTGTTCCTTGATGTAATAGCTCATGGATTTCTTACCCAACATTCCTTGAACTCACAGGAAGAAGGGCTTTCCTGCACCTGCCTTTGTAGATTTCTTGGAGAAAATAACCTTTAACCAAGTGTCATGAATAACTCCATTTAAATTAAAAGGAATAATAAGAAAGATGAAATCTCTAGCTAATATTTTAGTTCAGAAAGGCAAACCTGAGAAAGTAATCTGTTGGAGTGAGTAGCTCGTGAGAGGGGCTTGGAGCATCTCTGTGCCAGAGGTATAAAACCTGCCTGCCACTGGCATCCCTCCCCTGCATGAAAAACAATTGTACATAAGGCCTGCGGATGTGCTTACCTTTTCTGTGGATACGTAGGAAACTCGAAAGGGAAGGAAAAGTGAGATTGCTTATCGGTTTAGAGACTTGCAGCGAGGATTGGCACTATAAGGCAGAAATTCATCAGCTAGAAATGTCTAATGAGGAGAAAGATTCTGGCCTGGTGTTTGATCACAGGGTGATTATGAACCACTAAAACAGTATGGCTATATAAAACCCAAATGTACTGTAAGATTAAACAGCTGAAGTATTTCCTCCACTTATACAAAGGCATTAATGTCTTTGTGGAAATTGTCAGTAAGGGTACTGAATACAGCACAGATCCCTCATAGTCAAAATAGATGGATTCAAGCTGAAAAAAATGTAGAGCAAAGTGTAGAGAGTTTGATAATTACGTGGGAGAAAGCATCATACAGGGTGAAACTAAAAGAGCCAAACCCATAGCTTATTTGGCCCAACAAAATGAAACCTTTGAAGGTTGCTCTATAGAGAGAGAGAGCAAGAGTAAGGGAAGAACTTCTTAACCTGAAAGATGATACTGTGGTGACAGCAAATGAGTACAGATGAGCCATAAATTAACGGGAGCTGGGAGCAGCATGGTTCTGGGAAGCCCTTACAGGAGCTGGCAGGGTAAAAGAGAAAAGTCATTCAAGATGATGTTTGACCCAAGCGATGCGGTTACCTGCCTCTCAGGGGACAAAGTGACCCAGGAGAGTCCTTCCAGTCTCATATTTCTGACTTTTTTTTTTTTCCTCTTACACTTGATCAAGTAATAAGTACCTTCGCTTATTATTTGCATGACTTCGTCACTGTTTGCAAAGTAATTCAATTCAGATATCTGTTCAATAGCCACGAAAATATTCATGAATCCTGATTGTTTTGTGGATTTCAGTGTTATAATCAGTCAAATAAGATGTGTTTACACCTTGGTGACTAGACAGTAAAACACTAGTTCTTTGCTCCATATAAAGTGACAGAGATTTTAATTGCATGCTTGAAAGGTCTGGGGTTGTTTCTGAGTGAATGAATGAATCTATTAGCGCCGTTGTCTTTGACTATAAATGCTCTCGCATAACGATGAGGCAAAGCTATTACATTCACTTGTATGGAGCACTCCCACTCTCGTGTTGTTCAAATTGGTTTTAGTCAATGGTCAACACTGTGTTCAAATCGTGGTCTCAAAAAGCGAAGCGGAAAACTACTGTAAAGTACCACTGACCCTTTCAAAATGTAAATGGTTTTCAGATTATTAGAGGAAGTACACCTTCACCTTACTCACATCTCATTCCCTGGCTGCAGAGAGTATATCTTGCATGGGTTTAATGTGAAGCCTTGTTTAGGCTGGTAGGTTTATTATACTAGTGGGATTGGTCAGCTTAAGGGATCAAAGCCAATTTTTCTCCTCAAAAATAAGGAATATATTTTATTTGGCTATATCTAGCATGATATCTTTGCAAAAGGCAATCCCTAATGCCCAAAATACTAGTGGAGAAAACCACTGGGAAGAGTTTTGTATCAAAAGCAGTATTGTATGCTGTATTACTGACAAAATATGATGCTGGCTGCATTGTTCTGAGTCTTGCTTTAGCATCCAAAGTCTTTTAAGAGATTCCTCTGCAGGTACAAAACCCCGTGATACGTGGAAATCCTAAGCGCTGGCTGTAGGATTTTCTGGGTATGCTGGAGAGGTTTGCCGAAATAGCTGGAATAAACAAGAGTTTATGTTCGCTACTAAAAAAGGTACATTTTTTATCTTACAAATGAATGTTTAATATAAAATAATACATATGCATGATGCCACCACAAAAATCACCCTGAAGGCGGGATGCATTAATTGCAGTGCCTTGACTAATGGCAAGTTTATTTGTGGTAAAACTGAAACGGTTTGCTCTTGCTGGAGTCGGTGCGCTGAGTATTTTAGGCTAAAAAGACACATCCTTTTTGTTCAGTCACGACAAGTTCCTGCTGTAGCCACAGTTAATGTCAACCAGAGAGTGCTTTGGGCACTATTATTATTTATATCAGTTCTGTAAACAGTCTCTTGCTGGGATAACTGGATCTTCAATGGGGTTTTCATTGCTGCAAAATATCGTGCTCATAATGTTATGCTTGACCGGAACAGTTATCTAGCCAGGAGTTAAGTGTCCCAGTAAGAGTGAAGGGTCTGCGGATTGGGTGAAATTACCCCGAGTCATGGGTTTACAGAGAGGGTGAGTCTTGGGCAATGAAGAAATGGGCAAAATGACTTCAGCAAAAGTCAGTCCCCGCTGTCCTGCATTGGGGCTGGATTCCTGTTGCTGAATCCAAATGTTTTCCTCCTTTTTGTGCCAGACTCCATGAAACACATAAAAATATCTCTATATGTTAGCACAAAACTCAGCAAGTGACTATCATAGACCACAGGTAGAGTGGGGGAAGAACGGTAAAAAGAAGATATTTAAGGACATATAATTACTTGCATGGAAAATCCTGCAGTTGAGAATAACGGATGGGGGAAGCGGGGAGGGAGAGATTTCCATTTAATAACGTTCTGTCTGGGTCAAAGGGACAGACAAAAACTTGGAATTAGTCCTGGGCCTCTCTGAGTACTTGTCTGCATATTTAGGAGCCTTAAATATGTAGAACCGAAGTTCTGCTCCCACTACTGCAGATTTGTGGTTTTTCTGCTCTCATTTCCTCCTTAGTGCGTATATATCCTGAGCAATAGCAAGCCTGAAGTTACATCTTTCATTCCTAGCTGCACAAAACCAATAAGACTAAATGACTGAAATACAGCATTAAGGAACAAAAGCTTCCTCCTCCCTCATTTTCTTCCTACATGACACAAGTTAATGACATGTCGTCAGAATTATTATATAGAAGGATATCATCTATGAAAGAAATGCTGAGCATCACTTCTTTCCTCTGTGACACGGAGAAGTGATATCTCCATGGCACAAAATCGGTGCAACTGGGCATGCAGTCAGATTCCAAATGTGTGATGATGTCTTAGTGTAATAGGATAAATTAATTCTTGCAAAAGAAAGCAGCACGCTATTTGTCAAGGGTGTCAATAAATTTCCGCCTATATTTCCTTTCGTGAGCGGAAAGCAGACAACAAGAGAACTAACAAATGATTCCTCTCCTTCAATGCCTCAAACATCACTATAATGATGGGAAAACAATGGCAACTTCTATAACCATCATGAAACTAGGAATTTACTGTCATGTTTCTCATGGGATCTAATTTAAAACAGTGTTCTTGGAGAAACTCAGGTCAAGAGTAAAGAAGAAAAAGTTGACGGAGATCTGGTTTGACAGCTGGAATATCACAGAGCATACCAGGTTAAACTCTGAAGGGCTTTAAGGAAAAGGACTTAGGGGGAATGTGCTTGAATCCCAACTAACTGGAAATAAATAGCAAAGCTTTTCTGTTTCTTTGTGTATAATTTCCCTTATGTATGCATGCTGTAAGTGCAGACAATTTTTGCCAGAAATGTTTTCACGATCTGCTGTCTTCTTGCAGCAGTCCTGGGACACGAGTCTTGCCTTTCCTTAGGAAAAAGGCCAAGGTTTTGCACGAGGATCAGCGAGCGGATACAGCTATAGCTCTTTGAAGAGAATGCAATCTGAAGGCAGAGCATGCTTCAATCTGTTGGTGTCCGTCTTTCACAAGGATTTCTTACCTCTTGCTAGTTCCTAGATCCTGTAGCTAACACGGATTAAGAAGTAATCTTTCTGACTAGTGAAGATGTGGCTTTGGTCACCCAGCAATGCGTATTTAATCCATCTGCTGGACTTAAGCACTTCTCTACCAAAGTCTAAGAAAATGCAGTAAATGCCTACATTAAGCAAAATTTGACATCTTTGCTCTAGGTTTCTGTGCACTGTGTAACATTCCTTCCACACTTACTCTAGGACTAAATTTGGCACAAACGTTTGTCAGAAGCACAACAGCTAAGTTTTTTTTTTTCCTAACTTCTCTGAAAGGATAGGAAAAGAATATATCCTTTAGTTTTAGTCAATATTCCTAACTTCAGAGAAGCAAAGAGGTATCCTTAAGATCTCAATTCCTTGTAATTTGTTTTAAACTTTTGCAAAGGTCATGTAAGCGAAGGGGTGGGGGATACCTGCAGAGAAATGTCTCTTTTTTACAGTAAAAGCAAGAACCCACAGTTAAGGCTGGTTTTGTGGATTTTGCTAACAGAAAGGGGTTTTAACTGCCTTTACATTCTGGATTTTTTTTTTTTGTTGTTGGTAAAGGTAGCACACCACTTTAGCAATATTTAAAAAAAAACCCAACGAAACCCCATATAGAGTCTTGGAATTAAATGCTCCTTTTGCTTTAAAAGGTTCAAAACTTTGAAATAATGAATGGCGAGGCCTCCTATATTTGAGGGCTTTCCTTTTTGAAGCATCGCTTTTGTTTTACCATCCAAAACATCCTCTGGGATCCCGAAAACACTTTTACAAAGCACGAGTCCAAAAGTCACCTGTTTATGGCAAAACTCCCCTCCAGAGGAGGGGAATAAGTGAAACTGAAGTAATTCGCCTCAAATAAAGATAAAAATAGACACAAATATTGTCAAGCTTTAATAAAAGATTAAGTATTGCCAGACTGGAGAGAAGGAGAGCAGAGGATGAGGAAGAGAATGGGGATCGTTAAAGGGTAGGATCTCATCCTGGGGGGTGATCCTCCATTTATTGATATTGCGTATTTTAAGGGCAAGCAGTGTCAGCTGGGCAGGAGGAGCCCTCTCTTCTTCCCATCAGCAGAGGTCCTGCCCCAAGGTGATATTAAAGATCACGGACATTAGAGATATTGCCATTCTGTAGTCAGGAATTGGCTGGTTGTAATCGACCCACATCCAGAACAAATCCTCAGACAAAGCTGACAGGGATCACCCGGTCGTTACAACGTAAACCTCTGCCAAGCCTTTTAACAGCATTCATGTAAAAAGCAAACAATGTCATGTTAAAAAAAAAAAAAAAGGTCAGGACAGGCGTATAAAATAATTTGGAAACTGAGAGAGCTTCTTTTGGAACTTTGCAGTCTCGTTTTTTTCAAGAGAAGCTGTATAAATGTGGTGCCAGACCTCATCTTTTCCATGAGTAAAATGTCATTGAGAAATATTTTTGCTTTCCCTAGTGTGGCATATTTGCGTAGAAATATCAGAAGTTTTCATGGGTTATAATCAACAAATTCAGGAACTAGTGTATGCTACTGAATTTTCCCACACCCTGACCATATTGTGTTTTCTCTAAACAAACCTGTGCTCAAGAGCTGCCATAAGCTGGTAAAGCTGAAAGCAATGTGTCTGCAGGAAAGTACAATTTTGCTGTCTTTATTCTTGTAATTTAAATGGAGTAGCAAGAGCCGTTCTGTGTGACCCAAATTTTCTCTTGCCGAAGTGGGATGACAGGAGATGGTTCTTCTCTATGAAGAAAATAGCTCAAGGCGGGCCAGAGCGAGATGCTTTCAGCCGTTAATGAAGCCAAGCTTCATCACAGCTTTTCAGGTCCTTGCTTTCAGTTCAGGCAAAGGACATACGCTTTGGCATGCACAGTTTAAAAATAGCTCATTTGGTCTGCATTGGGGGAGGGACATCCAAACCCAGGGACGCAGAGTACCCCCGAACGTGTCCTCTCCTGGAGAGAGCCCTTTCTCAGGTCACCAGGAGTCCTTCGCTTTGACCTCCTCTGTATGCTCTGGTCTTACATCTCATTGTATATAAAGTGCATTTTTCACATAAAGAAACCCATGTTGTAACATAAAAGTATATTTTTGCAAAAAGACATTTTTGGCAACCTGACAAAGGTCAGCTACACATGCCAGCTATTCTTTTAAAACCTCAAATTCTCCAGTACAATAATGATGCTGAAATATGTTTTCATGCTTTAGAAACTTGTTTATTGAGTCTTTTAGTTTGGCTGCTACAGAATGAAAAAGATTATCTTCAGATTGGTTTAAAGTCTTAGATGAAGTCTCCTTGGATTTACAGGTTTGTTAATGTGGTAACTTTGGAATTTTTGAGCTTTTAGTCTGTGAATGTGAATTCTAAAAATCTTAACAGCAGTGGAATAATCCACAAATGGGTTAAATTTAAAAAAAAAAAAAAGGAGCTTTTTCTAAAGAAGGATATAATCCACAGCTATTATCCAAAGTTTATCATAAGAAGATGAAAATTATCCCAGTTTGTGTTAGAACTGCAATGTAATGGAAAAGGTTGCGTCTGAAATGGACACCTGGCTTTGCAATTCTGCATCGAGGCTTCTGTTGGGAGACTTCACGCCCAGCAGCTGACCTTGTGCGTTACTTCCACGTAGAGCTACAGCTGGATTGAATGCATCCCAGGTAGCGCTGTAATTTCAGTGTGCCAATCACCTTATGAAAAACTAAATGAAAATGTTACCAACTAATAAGGCCTAATTTCATCATCCTTAAATGTTAGAGATGAATAAGCAGTATAATTAGACTAACGCTGTCAGTGGCCTTCAGAGGAGAATTCTTTTTCAGCAAAGCCAACAGAACCTGAATAAGAAAATAATTGGATTTATGGGCTTTGGGATGTAGATTTGATAGGACTTTTTGATGAAATGGGTAGTGTATAAACAGTGAAGTCCCACAAGGGGTCAGGCATAGGAAGGGCTTGAAAGGAAGGTGCATGGCAATGTACAGCACCGTACAGCTTCTGTAAAGAAGCTGTAGTGATCTGACTTTACTGCTGTAGGTCTCTTCTTGAGAAGCACCTGCATTATTAGTCCAAATTTTATGGTGATTTTCATTGGCTGATCAGCTAAGAGTAAATTTAACCTTAAAGTTAGAAATATGGAGGCCTGTTCAAGGAGCTGTTAGCTCAGGTAGAGCATGTTGACCTCATCCTTCAGCAGGTTTTGCCACCTGCCTAGTGGCAAATCAGTAGGTGCGTGTAACAGCTCTTCCCCAAAAAAGTTCTTTGTAAATTAACTTAATTAGCAAACGACCTACCATTAAAGTACGATGCTATTTTCCATCCAAAGAATTTCACTGACAGGTCTCAAGGTACCAGAACGTTTTTATCTACAAATCAATAGCGAGGCTCCCCAACACTTGTACTATGAGACGATCAAAGCTCTGATAGCACGGCAATCAGTCATAGCCACTGAGAGCACAATACTGGCTTCTAATGACACGAGCGTTATCTGCGATTTGCAGGACCTGATCAATTGAACGAGACAGTAGTTGACAATCAATAGTTTTCTATCATTATAGCAACCCCATTCATACTGCTGGAGTAAGAGGTTTGTCAGCATTTTCATTTCATGCGTTTTTCTGGGTTTTTATCCGCTCAGATTTCTGAACTCCAACTTGACTTACCAGATGTGTGCTTGGAAGCAGGCTTTGCTCACATCCCAAGTAGCTGAGTGATTTTTTTATAATGACTTTTTACTGAAAATTATTTTTCTGCATATCCAAAAAGGGAAGGCTAATGAGCAATTATCTGAGACAACACTTTTTTGGGGGAGAGTTGCAGAGGGGATAATGCTGCCTGGGGGCCACAACTGCTGTTGTCAGTATCGGTACCCAGGGCAAGGTGGCCCATATTCCACAACATTGCAACCACCTCAGTTGCTACTCCATCTGTCTCTCGTATCCATAGGTGTGCTTACAGCAGTATCGGAGTACAGAGTTTAAAACCTTGAATTTTGGCCTTTATTTTATGAATAGTCCTGTGCAAGTAGAGCATGACATGAAAGTCTTCTCATCCAATATTTTTCAAAAATAGAAGCCAAAATCAGTCTCCTAAATCTGTAGCCAGGCTTTTAAATAGAAGACATGATTTTCTCAGTGCTAAGCCCCAGCTAGCTCCTATTAACTGGATACTCGGCAGTCTTGAAATCAACTTATTTATGAGCTGAATTACGGATTTAAGAGCTTAAGTTGAGGTTTCTCTTTCCAACACCCCAGTTTTTGTCATGCCCGTATTTTTAAATTTGGTGTCTTAGTCATGCTGAGTGTCTGGTTGAGAGACTCACCCCATCTGCAGCAAACGTTTGCAGCTTCACCCTCGGGTTAGCAGCTCCGAGGTTACTTCTACCCTTCCTCACAGATGCTGGGCTGAGCAAAAGGCCGTTGTTTCAACCCCCTGCCCAAAATAGCCTGAGCCTCGCCTCGGCTTACCAAAGCAATGGTGAATTTTTGTATCACCTTTAAGTAGGGGCTGGAGCGAGACTTTGGTGATGACTACAGCTCTGCCAGGACTAGCTTCTCCATTAAATTTAGGGCAAGATGATTGGATTCAATAAAGAGGAGGTAAAACACCCTTGTGCCCTGGAACTACTTTGTGCCTTTGCTTGCTGCTGGCTTGTTAGCTGAGGTCTTTTAACATGGCTGCTGGCCCAAAGTAACCCAAAACTTTCATCTGGGAGAGGAGAAGTGCTTGGGACTTGCTGTCTGGCAGAACTAATATGTTCTAGCAGAGCAGGAGGCCCGGGAGGGTGATCCTGGGGCCAGCAGGTGCCTGCAGGGCAGGATGGGACCCATAAGTTACCTTCAGCTCCAGAGTGGCTTTCTTTGCTCGGCGCACAAACCATCACCTCTGTTTGATGGGAGCTAAAGTTCATGGTCTGCTTATAAGACCAATGGAAAAAATGGTTCTTATTACATAGGGTCATATACTTGTCCTTGCCCATTAAAAAAAATAATGGAGGTTTAGGATCAGATTCCCACCTTTGGCTGGAGGTTAAACTGCTGGCCATGTGGAAAGCTCTGTGCCCTGCTTTCATTCATTATTTTGTTGTGTAAATAATTCAGTTTAATATTTTCTCATGATCTCTTGCCTTTGCTGCAGTTTGCTTATCCCCACAGCCATCAATTTATTCACATATTACAGCTGGATTTGGGTTGCTGGCTGGATGTTATTTTGGGGCTCCCAGACAGGAGCATATCTCTTTATAAATTCTTTATCATATTTGTAGAGAAATATACTATCTCATTTGGATGTAATTAACTTAGTCACCACACAATTAGTTTATAGGATTTATTAATGCAACTATTAAAGCCAGCTAACAAGCTCTGGCAATCCCTGTGTGGATTTTAAACCACAATACAGACAGGCATAATAATAAAAGGGAAACTTTTTAATATTCTCCTGTGGGTGGAATCCTGGCTCCCCTACACGTTTTACACTGTTTTCAAATTAAAGTGCCTGCCAGCAGTTCAAACCCTGAGGTCCTCGCTCGGTTTTCACTTTGGCTGCTTGAGGCAAATTCCTATTGCCTTTTGGTTTTTTGGGGGGGAATTTTCTGTATTTATAAGTAAGGGTGGAATTTGAGATAAGTATTTCCGATAGGACTTTCCCCATGTTTAAGCTGACATGATTATGGGAATTATCTTGCTCAGAAAGATGATTATTTGTGGAGCTGGGTTTGGCCCTTGCTGTTGCTTTAGCAGAAGTCAGTGTACCTTGAAAGGAAAATTAGGACCGCACTAAGGAGCACAGAAAAATTTATGATTTCAGTGCTACATTTGAAAGATTTGTTCTTGTTCTACGTTTATGTATTCATAGCAGTGTATATATAGGACAGATTTAAAAAAAAGAAAAAAAAAAAGAAAACCCTAAAGCCAAAGCTTCTACTTATCACATTTTTTGTTATGAGGAAATTAGAAAATGTTAGCCTTTTTATCTTCAAGATTCCTACTTGAGGTAAAACGGCAAAGATCAGATTTTCATTGCAAGGTTATTAGGTTTGGCTTTATGTGGATTCAGTTTATAAGAATTAAAGGAAATCTTAACCCTGTGCCTTGCCTTGCCCCTGTGGCTCTCCCGGCAGAGAAAGACATGTGATCTTTTCCCCAGAACAAACAATTATGCCCTTAAACAAAATATAAAATGATGTAGTCACAGGTAAGTGCCATAAAGGCTGCGTGGTCCGACCCAGCGACCAGACATCTACGTGCAGGGGGACAGTGTCCGCAGCTGCAATGACCCCAGCCCCGTGGCCATCCTCCCCCCGGCTGGACGAGGATGCCTCCTTTCCCCAAAGCAATATGATGCAGAGCTGCAACCTGTGACTGGAGGAGAGGAAACCTGATTATTATAATTAAATCATGGGGTGCGTAATGCCTTTGAAAACAGCAACGCCTTGGCAAGCCATGGTGTGTACTTCTGTGCCTCGGTTTGTCTACAAACTGAAAATAACATGACTTGACATGGAAAGGTCTAAGTGATGCTCATATCTTGCTGTGAAATCTTTAGATTAGGGATGGGGCATGGTGTGAATGCAAAAAGTATGGTGGATGTTGTTTGTTACCAAATGTGGAGAGAATTGATGGATATATCTGATTACCCACTAAAAAACCAGGTTTCCTGCTGGCCATGCAAAGACCATGCTCTTTGCATGAGCCTGGCCGCTCTGAGCCCTCTGTTTCATACAGGTCGGGCTGCTTTTCTTGCACGGGACTTGCTTTGCTCTTGGGCTTGAGTGAGAAGTTGTTCCTGGAGCCCATGGATGTCTCTGGCGGGCCCAGGTTTTCCCGAGAGCAGAGGATAGCTGTAGGGGTTATTGAGTTTATGGAGCTGTGCGCCTTCTTTGGGGTCAGGAGTTGTGATTTCCCTGATTTAGACACGTGTTTGCTCTCTTTCAAAGCCTGTTACGAGGATTTGTCATGTGAGAACGGGTGCTCCCAGCTGCATTGGAGATGCTTTGCCATATGTCACGAAATGAGATTTCTGACTTTACTCGAGGTGAAGCATCAAATTGATTTAAATTTTCTATTGAGAGATGGAAGTTACTTTCAGAATAATATTCTTCTGTTTTCTCTTTACTGGATTGTTATTTTTAACAAAAAGATATAGGAGAAACTGTTACTGGAAAAATAAGTGCGGTCTCTGAATGGAAAAACAGAGGATTTATGTTTACATAAATAAACATAGAGGGTAAGCAAGCCATTAGTAAGAAATTTCAGGTTTTGAATCAACATACATTGAAGAAATGACTGAAGTTATAAGCATTAAAAATAAATAACAGTAACTCAAGTTTCATAAGCCCAGGTCATTCTATGTAGTTTAGAGCTTCAGGTTTGGATATAGAGGCTGAAATTCTGGCTGTGCTGAAGTTAAAGGCAGCTTTGCCGTTACCTTCAATGTGGCCAGAATTTCACCCTGAGGGAAGCTGCTGCGAGAGCACAGGATGATTTTCCATGGCAAATTCAGATTTTCCTCTCATTAGAGTATTCCGTTTGGAGCAGGGTAATAAATGGGAATTTCAGCTATTTGTACACCTGAAAAGTGGTGAGAACGGGTTCCCTTCTCCCTGTCCTGCCACCTGGAAGGGAAGTCTCAGCTGTACGAGGGGCAGACAGAAAAACTACGCAGTAAATTCTTACTTGGAAATGTTTATGTAAAGCAACAATCATATAGATATGACAAAACATCTGAAATAAACATGGTACCTGAGACTCTGATTCTTAATAGATAATACAATTTAAATATTTATTATAACATTGTTATATTTTTCTAAAGTTTGTTAAACTTTCAGGTTTGATTCAATAACAGTGCCATTAAAAGCTGGTTATATTGCTTCTTTCTTTTCTACTTATACTGAATAATTATATTTGCTCTTTGATGGAGACTTGTATTTTTATATCAGTCATTGCTTCCTGAAAAAATATTTTCCTTGGAAGTGAGTTAAGCTTAATTAAATAGACCGACTTAATTCTGAAAGAAACTGTCCATCTAGAGTTGTAATGCTGTTTAATTTACCCATTCTTATGTTGTCCTTTATTTAACTCAGAGGATCTTCCTTGAGAAGCTCGCTCTGGTTTGAAAGATTTTGAAGAGAGAAGTTGTACTAAGTCGTGCTCACGGAAGGTGCTTTTTTACCCTCCATTTAGAAAGGGGATAAAAAGGCTGTATGGAGAATATAACTGGCTTTGTCCCAGTGTGGGCTGCCCAGGACAGGGCAGACATGTTCACTGCTGCCTCTTGAACTGTGGCCTCCTAGCTTCAGTCAAGTTTATGATGGCTGTGACCCCCAGGACATCTGCATGTGGCTCAGCAAAGGACATAAACCCAGAGATGAGTCTCAGCGGGGCTGGGAACAACTCGTTCTTAGCCAAGCTGCTTAGGTGTGAAATTAATTGCTGGAGTAATTTGGATGGAGACAAACCCTATTAGGACATGCCCATCTGTGAGGTGAGGAGACTCTTCCACAAGTGAAAAGGTGTAAAAAAAAAAACCAAACCAAACCAATAAAAAAGAAGGCAAATACCAGGAGAGTTTCCCAACCTCCGGAGCAAGGGGTGTTATCAAAGTGCTCTGCAGGCTTTGCACTGCAGAGCTGGCTTACTGGGTATGCCTGGGGACTGGGCTAATCTTCCTTTTAACTCAATGATCATTGAGCAGTAAGAAAAAGTGACTTGCCCCAAATGTAAGTCAAGACGCAAATTCACCAAATAGCATTTTTGTTGTGTGTTGTACACAGGGACAGAGTTAAAGAGCAGGGTGGCACTTTAGCTCACGGGAAACCCAATGCTTTGTCATGGTTTATTGTTCTAGTGATGTTTCCCGAAGGATCTGATGATTACTGCAATCTTCCTTCCTGTTTTGTGGGTGATTTTGATACGATCTGTAATTTTGGAAAGAAGCCGTTTCTTGGAAGGCAGGAGCACCTTAATGTTGTAAGCATGGTCTTCCTGACAGCACCTGGAAGACCCTCCAGTACGTACGTTATCAGCCAGCACACCTCTGCGAGCTCGTCCTGAACCTCCCACTCGCAGCTGCTTCATTCCCCTTCCCGTGGCCATTTGTCTTTACCCGCTCTGGGCCTTTCTAAAACCGCCCGTAACAAAACCAAACCTCTAAAGAAAACAGTTGCTTCTCTGGACAGAGAGCTGTCATCACATCCCTTAAACCACATTTCCACCTGGGTTATGCTGACATGCCCAATCTATCATTATTTTGTTTACTTGGCAAACATTGAGCTGTCTTTCGCATGTATTGTCTTTGGTCTTAAGTGATCCTATCAAATTTTAAATGATCTGCATCTATTACGGCTTTGGCAGCATCTCTCCGCATTATCTATGGTGAGTCTATTAACCCTCTCTAAATGCAGCTATCTTCTCTCTTAATTTCCTGAGTCAAACATCAACACAAAATCACAGACCTGTATGAAGTTAAAAGGCAGAAAAATCAGTACTTTTTTCCACATCGAATGATATTAGGAGAGATTTGTATTGTATTTGCACTGACATTTACCTATACATTTCTGCATCAATGAGTTGTGCTAGTTTGGGGTTTTTTTGTATTGAAACAAAAACTGCTGCAGGCACTAATGCATTGGAAAAACCCTATTCCTGGACTTCTTTCCTGCTTATCTTACTTCTTTTTCAAACTGAAATCTTCCAATGTAAACTCAAAATCCTGCCCTGCAAATAGCGTATACTACACCCAAATCCAATTTAATATGCACAAGTGAGCCGTTTTGTACATGCACACGAAGGAGCTGAGTTGAAGCCCCTTTGGAAAACATCGTGCTCCAAGGTAGAGAAGTTTAAAGGTTAGATTTCCATGTTGTTTTCCTCAGCTACATCTTCAGGAATTGAGAATCCATCTACTTAAAAATATAAACCATCACATTTTTCAGGCCATGTGTTCCGACGGAGATTTTCCAGGCACAAATAAATGGCGGTTCCAGCTGGCCCCAGTGGGGATATTGCTGACAGCCAGGCGCTGTCCGTAACAAAATAATTCCAATTTTAGTATTTGAAGTTACACCTCTTTAGCCAGTACATTATTTCATGGATCTGTTGCTCAGAAAGCGGGCTTTCTGCTGTATAGGTGGATAGTATGGCACAAGCTTGTACTGACATCCAGGTAAGACAGGCACTGCCTGGGAGAAAAGAATGTTATTGACTCCATTTTACAAAGGAAGAACTGAGGCACAGAGTGAATCGATGCCTTATCTGAAAATAGAGTGGAAGACTACAGTAGAGCTGAAATGGGACCTTGGTCATTTAAAAGCAATACATAAGTCTTAACTGCACATCTGTATTTTCTCCTGCCACTCCTGGGGTGTCAGAGTTGCTTTCTGTAGTTTCACCATCGGTATGTGCAAAGTCATCCTGAAGTACTCAGTTTGGTGCGGTGTAGTTTAACTTTCCTCTCTGGTTTTACACTGAGCATCTCACACGGAGGTCCCTTAACATCTGGGCTTCCAGCTGTAAGACTCTCACCTTGCTCCCCCTCTCCCACGCTTGCTGCTGAACCTGAATTGTTTTTATGATGAGATGACAACAGCCATGCCTGTTTACAGTTAATTTGTTCTGACTACCAAAACACAGACCAAAGGTTTAGGTTTCCCACACTGGAAATGCTCCTTGGTATCTTTTAAAATGTACAATGATGTTTGGTTTTCTTCTAGCTAGCTTTTCTATTAGACCACAAGTGTAGGATTTCTTCTCAACAAGGTATTTAGCATGTAACTCCCCTTTGTGCGTCCTTGTATTGAAAATCTCCTCGGCTAGTCGCTAGATTAGGGAATATAAACTCATTTTCCTTCTAATCTTCCTCCTTTACTTGAGCTTTTGCTTTGCCCACATACTTAATGCTTTTCTGGTCTTTTAAATTTAAGAGTAAGAACAGATTCCTGGGTATTCCTTATTTGTCTTTGATTAAAACAGGACTGTGTTTTATATTCTGAACATAAGGGAAATCTGATAGTTCTTGAAAATTAAAACATGAAATTGAAATTAAAATCAAATTTCAGTCTTTAATTAATCTGATAAAGGAGAAACAACTGAGTTGATGAAGGGGAGCCAGATTGCTGCGTGACATCAATTTGCACAACCGCTGTGCTCCTACAGTTCTGTGCCTTTAGGTTGGTCAAAGGAAGCCTGTCCCCAACACCGCCGGCACTGCGAGGTGAAACAGCACCGTGCTAATGCAAATGTGAGTGGCTGCTTAATAGAATTTGAGTTTTAAAATCTGCTTAGTTCCCTTTGTCTCTTCTCCTGTACAAGTACAGCCGCCGGTGCTGTGTCACTTGCCAGGTGGTGAGCTGCGTCGCAGCTTCTCCCCTCTGAAGGCAGCTAAAAATATCACCGATCCTTGCAGGACCAAACCTGCAGATTTGCTAAGTTGTCAAAGGCAGCCAGTGCTGCAGAGAACAGCGGCACCGAGTACATCTAAATCCTCGAAGCAGAAGTTTCCTTCGGAAGTTCACTGGCAGATGCAACAAAAATCCATAGTTTCTTGGGGTAACTCATGCAGCCGTGGATATTCACGCCGGCATGGATGTGTCAGTGAGGTGTCGAGCACCTTTGTGCATTGATCTAGTGCACTTTATACGGCCTCTGTAAATGCTGAGTGGCTCCTGCATTCCTCCCAGGTAGATCGTGGTGGGGATTATTCTAGTTGACATGCTCTCAAAAGAACATGATTTCCAGCTGGAAGACCAACAGGACCTTCTGTCAGCCATTCTTCTGCACCCTAGCACAACGGTGGGGTACTCCAAAGCAGGGAGCTGGAGCAATAACACAGGCTTTAGTCTTATCTGCAGTCCAGTGAGGACGTGGCACTAATTTCTTACCTTCAGGGCAGCCTTGGAACAAAAAAGATTTCCTATGAGATAGCCAAAGCCACTGCTGATGTAAGACTTCATAATTCTCTAGATTTTGACATTAGCACACATAGATACTACTGTCAAAAACTGAAGCCATCGTACAAATATTTTTTTCTCTGAGGTCAAATTTGGTAACCTCAGATCTCAGGGAAGGAGGGAATTATCGACACTTCCATAAAGAAAAGGTTCTCTGCCCAGATTGTCACACCTACT